>NW_028270139.1:154391844-154695891 GCF_037043375.1 Chiloscyllium plagiosum | reverse complement strand
ATCAAGAGGGCAGTGCCAAGTTGGAGGGCTGGATCTGGAATGAGATTGGCGAGAAGGGAGATTTGGAAACTGGTGAAGTCAAGTTGATGCCATGTGGTTGAAGGGTCCCAAGGTGGAAGATGAAGCATTCTTCCTTCAGGCTTCAGGTGACTTTGATTTGGCGGTGGTGGTGGCCCAGGACTTATATGTCCTTGGGGGAGTTGAAGTAGTTGGCCACAGGGTGGTGAGGTTCTTTGGTGCGTGTGCCCCAGAAATGTTCTCTGGAATATTCTGCAAGTTGGCGTCCTGTCTCCCCGATGTAGAGGAGACGACATAGAGAACAATAGACACAATAGATCAGGTGGGTGGATGTTCAGGAAAATCTCTGTTGGGTGTGGAAGGATCCTTTGGGGCTTTGGACAGAGGTGAGGAGGGAGGTCTGGGTGCAGATTTTATACCTCCTCTGGCGGAAAGGGAAGGTGCCAGGAGTAGAGGGTGGGTTTGTGGGGGTGTGGACCTAATGAGGGAGTCGCAGAGGGAATGGTCTCTGCAGATTGCTGATAGGGATGGGGAGGGAAATATATCTCTGGTAGTGGAGTCTGATTTTAGGTGGCAGAAATGGCGAAGGATAATGTGCTGTGTCTGGAGATTAGTGGAGTGAAAGATGAGGACCAGGTTCTATCCTTGTTGCGATTGGAGGGATGGGGTTCAAGGGCAGAAGTGGAGGAGATGCACACACACACTAAACAAACCCACTGCCCTGTCCCACTCCCCCAAGGACATATAAGTCCTGGGCTGCCTCCACCACTAAATGCAAGCCACCTGACGCCTGGCAGCAGAACGTCTCATCTTCCTTCTTGGGACACTTCAACCACACAGCATCAATATCCACTTCACTAGTTTCCTAATCTCCCCTCCCCCCATCTCATCCCAGATCCAACCCTTCAACTTGGCACCACCCTCTTAAACTGTCCTTCCTGTCCATCTTCCTTTCCACCTATCTGCTCCACCCTCCCCACTGACCAATCACAATCACGCCCCCACCTTCATCCATCTATCACCTTCGCAGTTACCTGCACCCCTGATCATCCCCTCCTTATTGATCTCTCATCCCTTTTCCCTCCATATTCCTGATGAAGGGCTTCTGCTCAAAACTTCGACTCTCCTGTTCCTCGGATGCTGCCTGACCTGCTGTGCTTTTCCAGCACCACCCTTTTCGACTCTGACTCTCCAGCATCTGCAGTCCTCACTTTCTCCTCGGCTGTAGATTCATGACCCATTTTAGGACTCTGCCACATAAACAGCTCGTGCTCACCTCTCAGTTCCACCACCATTTCTAAACGATTTGATGTCAGTGCTGAGTAAGCAAACATTTCCCCCAGTGTAATACTGACAAAATCAAAGCCATTGTTTTCAGTCTTTGCTCCAAAAATCTGTCCTTTAGCAGCCAGTTCCCAATCTCTCCCTGGAAATTCTACCATTAAATCCATCTGTTTGCAGTCCTGGTAGTACTGTTGATTCTGAGATGAGCTTCTGACCTCATATCCATGCCTTCGCTATGACCATGTCCTTCAACACCAATAACATGGTTTACCCTTATCCTGTCAGGATTCCTGATGAAGTGCTTTTTTTCCCAAAACATCGATTTTCCTGCTCCTTGGATGTTGCCTGACCTGCTGTGCCTTTCCAGCACCACTGTAATCTTGACTCCGATCTCCAGCATCTGCAGTACCCACTTTCGCCTCACCGTTACCATCTTAGATAATCTGCCACTGAGACACTTACCCATGATTGTATTAGCTCTCGGCTTAATTATTCCAATGTCTTTCTGGTTGGCCTCCCACATTCTACACTCTCAACTCTGCTGCCCATGTCTTAACTCATAGAAGAACTTGTTCCATTTTCACCACAATGTTACTGACAAATTTAGCATTGGTCAAGCACTGTCTTGATTTTAAAAATTTAAATTCATTCGTGGCCTCATAGCTCTCATATCTTCTCCAATCCCACACCCACCTCCACCCCCATGAGAAATCTATGCTCATCAACATCTCTTGAACAGCTTCAATTGTAATTGGTCTGTCATTGATGATCGTGTCCTCAGTTGCCTCAGCTCCAAACTCTGGAACTTCCGATCAACATCTCCCCATATGTCTACTGCATTTTCCTCTTTTAAAACATTTCTTAACACCTACCTCTTTGACCAAGCTTCTGATCATTTAACCTAATATCTGCTTAAGTGGCTGGCCATCACAGTTAAGATTGTCCCTATAGAGCATCTTGGTGTGTTTCAGAAGTGTTGAAATTAATAACAGGAAAAGTAACATTCCTCTATGACACCATAAATTGCCACATACATCTGACATTGGACATAATGAGCAGAAAGAATAACATTGTCTTTTTTGACTCAGTACGTGCCACTCTTTAATGCCAATAGCTGACACGAGGAATGGGATAGTCACAGAAAATGTCAGCCATGGGTCAACAGGTACTGTTTCTTCACATTGATAAGGTTGAGAGTTCAAGTCCTTTCCCGATTCTAGACTTCACATTGCCATCTGAAATTTCACTCTGAGTGAACACTGCACTGTTAGAAGCTCCATTTGTTGGATTAGGGAGGCATCAAGCCAAGGACCTACCTACACTTGAAGATGAAACTAAAATATCCTGTGGTTCTATTTTGAAGAACTCTGATCTCCTGGCCAATATTTGTCCCTCAACCATCATCAACAAATCATCATGTAGTTGCTTGTGGGTCTGTACTGAGTGCAAATTTGCAGCAGTGTTTCCGAAAGTGAAAACTGAACTTCAGAAGTACGAACAAAAACAAGTTGCAGAAAAGCTCAGCAGGTCTGGCAGCATCTGTGGAGAGATGTAGAATTAATGTTTCAGGTGCAGTGACCCTTCCTTAGAGATGGACTGTACTGAAGAACTGTTCTGAGGAAGGGTCACTGGACCAAAAATGTTAACTCGGATTTCTCTCGAAAGATGCTGCCAGACTTTTCTCAGGGTTAGAAATCACACAACACCAGGTTATAGTCCAACAGGTTTATTTGGGAGCACTAGCTTTCCTTCATCAGGATCTAACTGATGAAGGAGCAACGCTCCAAAAGCCAGTACATCCAAATAAACCTGTTGGACTATAACCTAGGGATATATCCTAGGATTATGTGGGAAGCAAGAGAGGAAATTGCAGAACCGTTGGCAATGATCTTTTCGTCTTCACTTGTCAATGGGGATGGTGCCAGGGGACTGGAGAGTGGCGAATGTTGTGCCCCTGTTCAAAAAAGAGAATAGGGATAACCCCGGGAATTACAGGCCAGTTAGTCTTACTTCGGTGGTAGGCAAAGTAATGGAAAGGGTACTGAGGGATAGGATTTATGAATATCTGGAAAGACACTGCTTGATTAGGGACAGCCAGCACGGATTTGTGAGGGGTAGGTCTTGCCTTACAAGTCTTATTGAATTCTTTGAGGAGGTGACCAAGCACGTGGATGAGGGTAGAGCAGTGGATGTAGTATACATGGATTTTAGTAAGGCATTTGATAAGGTTCCCCATGGTAGGCTTATGCGGAAAGTCAGGAGGCATGGGATAGTGGGATGTTTGGCCAGTTGGACAGAGAACTGGCTAACCGGTCGAAGTCAGAGAGTGGTGGTAGATGGTAAATATTCAGCCTGGAGCCCAGTTACAAGTGGAGTTCCGCAGGGGTCAGTTCTGGGTCCTCTGCTGTTTGTAATTTTTATTAATGACTTGGAAGAGGGAGTCGAAGGATGGGTCAGTAAATTTGCAGACGATACCAAGATTGGTGGAGTTGTGGATAGTGAGGAGGGCTGTTGTCGGCTGCTAAGGGACTTAGATATGCTGCAGAACTGGGCTGAGGAGTGGCAGATGGAGTTCAACCCTGTCAAGTGTGAGGTTGCCCATTTTGGAAGGACAAATAAGAATGTGGAATACAGGGTTAACAGTAGGGTTCTTAGTAAGGTGGAGGAGCAGAGGGATCTTGGGGTCTATTTTCATAAAAATTTGAAAGTTGCCACTCAGGTGGATAGAGTTTGTAAGAAGGCCTATGGTGTATTAGCATTCATTAGCAGAGGGATTGAATTCAAGAGTCGTGAGGTGATGTTGCAGCTGTATAGGACCTTGGTAAGGCCACATTTGGAGTACTGTGTGCAGTTCTGGTCGCCTCATTTTAAGAAAGATGTGGAAGCTTTGGAGAGGGTGCAGAGGAGATTTACCAGGATGTTGCCTGGAATGGAGAATAGGTCGTACGAGGATAGGTTGAGAGTGCTAGGCCTTTTCTCATTGGAATGGCGAAGGATGAGGGGTGACTTGATAGAGGTTGAGAAGATGATCAGGGGAATAGAGTAGACAGTCAGAGACCTTTTCCCCAGGTATAACAGAGTGTTACAAGGGGATATAAATTTAAGGTGAAGGGTGGAAGGTATAAGGGGGATGTCAGGGGTAGGTTCTTTACCCAAAGAGTGGTGGGGGCATGGAATGCGCTGCCTGTGGGAGTGGCAGAGTCAGAATCATTGGCGAACTTTAAGCGGCATTTGGATAGGTACATGGATAGGTGTTTATGCTATGACAAATGTTCGGCACAACATCGTGGGCCAAAGGGCCTGTTCTGTGCTGTATTGTTCTATGTTCTATGTTCTATAACCTGGTGTTGTGTGATTTTTAAACTTTGTCCACTCCAGTCCATCACCGGCACCTCCACACCAAGACTTTCCCCAGCAATTTCTGCTTCTGTTTCTAATTTCCAGCATCTGCAGTTTTTTTTTTAAATTCAGAAATACTAAATATGTTGTAAAGTGCTTTATAATGCCTTTGAAAGTGATGTACGGCACAGATGCAAGTTCTCTGTCTTTAAGGCAATGATCGGTTGTGAAGATTGGTCTGAGAGTTAAGTATTGATGTGTTCAAAATTTTCTCCTCCTCCAATGTGTAGTCACTGATAAACATTGGTGGCAAACAGCCGCATTTGTATCGAGCTGAGATAATTGCTGTTGCATTTTTAAGATGAATTCTTGGTTTCGTAGAAATGCAGGCTGTGGCAGTTAGGTGGAACCTAAAGTTAGAAGTCACTGATTGGTTTCCAGCAGCTCTGATGTGTTATCGTGGCGCATTTCTGGGATTTCACACGAATGATTAGCCTGATAGAGTCATTTCTATTGTTAAAGATTCATGTACTTCTATTTGAGGATGGGCAGGGCAAGAGATGCTAAAAAAATTCACACATTAAATGCATCATAGCACAGGATGATAGAGCTAAAGCAACATTGCTACATGATGTCCTTGTGATAAAAGTCACGTCTGTACTCTCGTGGAAGCAAGTTAAGTTGCAATAACAGACTGAAGGAGCTCCTGAAAAGTGAACACACTGATTATCACCCTGTCCTCTTTCAGACTAATATCTAGGATGAGCTTATGATGGAACTCACATAACATTAGTTAGGCCATAGCTGGAATGCAGTGTACAGTCCTAGTCACCGCACTATAGAAAGGATGTGAGTGCAATGGAGTGGATGCCAAGGAGATTCACCAGGATATTAACCTGGGATGGAGAGACTGAGCTACAAAGAGAGATTGGATAATCTGGAATTGTGCAGCAGAGAAAGCTACAGGTGATCTTATTGAGGTCTGCATAGTTCTGAGGGCATAGACAGGACAGAACAAGTACAACATTTCCGCCTTGTGGAGGAATCAATAAATATGAGGTACAGTTTTTAAGAAAAGGAGCAGGGGAATCTAGGAACGATGTTTGCACTCAGAGGGTGGTGAGTATCTGGAACTCAGTGCCTCCACTTGATGGGAATTAGAAGGCCAGCAAAGGGGTTGGAATTTGATTGGGATGTACAGAATACTGAGAAACCTGGATAGAGTGGACGTGCAGATGTTTCAGCTGGAGACCAGAACCTGAGGACTCAGACTGAAGGGAGAACCCTTTAGAACTGAGATTTGGAGGAATTTCTTCAGCCAGAGAGTGGTGAATCTGTGGAACTTATTGCTGCAGAGGGCTGTGGTGGCCAAGTCATTGTGTGTATTTAAGACAGAGATAGATAATGTAAGGGGATCAAGGATTAATGTAAAAGACACAATCAATCTGTGCAGCAGACTCGATGGTATGAATGGCTTAATTCAGCTTCTTTATTATATGGTCTCATGCTAATAGAGACAGGAACCTTCATAACATTTAAGTATTTTGATGAAATGTAATAGCATTCAAGGCTACAGGACATGTGCTAGAAAATGTGGTTATGTTTAATAGAGGTTTGACCACTAATATGGACATGATGGACTGAAGGGTCTTACTCCATGCTGTAAAACCTCTGACTCCATGACGAGGGAGTTTTGTTTTAGCATTTGGAATATCGCCCCCAGCGTTAGGTCACTGAATATGTTCAATGAGGAGTGAAACAGTTTTGTGATTATTTAGGGTCAGAGGAACCTGCAGGCAAGTGGGATAAAGGCCACATCAGATCAGCCACAATCATATTGAATGATGGAGCAAGCTCAAAGTGCCAAATAGCTTACGCCTGCTGCTTTGTGCAGGACTTCAGGAATATGAAGTGAACCAGTGGCTGTTCTCCTTACAGCAGAGAAGGTTAGACAGAGATTTAACAGAGGTGCTCGATTCCTGATGAAGGGCTTTTGCCAAAAACATCAATTTTCCTGCTCCTCGGATGCTGCCTGAACTGCTGTGCTTTTCCAGCACCCCTCTAACCTAGAGAGGTGCTCGAGATAATGGTTTTGATAGGGTAAATAAATAGAGATGATTTCAATCAGTATTGGAGAGGTTAATAATCAAAGGTCAGCTGGATAGTATCTTCCTTTAAGGCATACTACTGTGGGGCAGCATGGTGGCTCAGTGGTTAGCACTGCTGCCTCACAGTACCAGGGGCCTGGGTTTAATTCCACCCTCAGGTGACTACCGACATAGAGTTTGCACATTCTCCCTGTGTCTATGCGGGTTTCCTCCCACGGTCCAAAGATGTGCAAGTTAGGGTGAACTGGCAATGCTAATTGCCCATAGTGTTTAGGGATGTGTAGGTTAGGTGCATTAGTTCAGGGTAAATGTTGAGTAATGGGATAGAGAATGGGTTTGGTGAGGGCTTGTTGGGCCGAAGGGCCTATTTCGTAGGAGTTCTATCTACAAAGCAGTACATTTATCAAGTGTGATAAAGGCATGGCCCCATTCAAAAATTTCAATGGGCTGATAAAGGGAAAGCTAGACCCAGTCCACAAATAAGAGACAAATCAACAGAATTATAGAGACATTTTAATCAGACAAAATCTGTTACATTCTGGCACCACCCCCTACTATTTATAGGGCAACTGGGTGGAGTTGTTTAGGTGGCTGTGAGAGACCAAAAATTATAAGTATAACCTTATTGAAGCCTTATCAATTTGAAAACATCCTGGCAGCTGATCCAATTCAAACAGGCTGCTGAATGCTCACACAATACAATGTGCAGCTAATCAACACACTGCAAGAACATAAAATTCTCTCCAACTTTCAAGCCACTTGCCAAAAGTTGTGATAAGTTGTACTGCTGAACTTTGTAAAAACAAACTGCTTCTCGTCCTCTCTCCTGGTCAGTTTTAGATGCTAAATTACTCTCGTGTTTTTTTTTCTGGACGGAAGTCTTCCACTTGGCGCAGGTCAGAATGACAAGAGTTGTAAGTGAGTCAGGTGTCTAGGCACCATGCTTAAGGGTCTCTGCAATTTACTCAAGTGCTTTCTTTAGGAGGGCTCTTGAGACCCTTAAGTGTGTGTGACCGACAGAGAGAGAGAGTGAGTATTGAGGCACAATTCACAGTGCCAAAACTCACTGATTCCCAAACGCGTGCTGGAGTTTAACCAGTCAAAGCTACACCCATTGACAGGACACTGCTACAGGAAGAACCAGCATGCTCAGAGGTTCACCTGCACCATTTCTTACATCTCTCCCGGAGGTGTTTCCTCAGTGCCAGCTGCAGATCGTCAAGAGAGAGTTTCTGCCACATCTAGAGACTGCAATTCACAACGGCACTGTGACTGAGCCTACCGCAGGGTGAATTGAGAATGTACTGCACCCTCTCAATGGACTACCTTTCTACTGTTTGGGGGAACACTGCTTAATACTCACAACCAAAATATCGTTTTTCTTTTTCAATTACACTATTTATTTTGAACCACATCCTGTTCTCTTTTTCTTTCGTTAGCGTCTCTACTCAGCTGGCCAGGAAATAACTGTCGCTCCAACTCTTATAATACAACTACCACTAAATCCGACTGATGGAAGCTTTCCCGAGGCTACAGTTGAAAACGGCTACACAAATAGTACTCCAGAACTCACCAACTCCATATTTGGCATCCACGGTTCGAGTCCAGGAAGGCATGTCTCGTTATGTGTGTTCCAGGGAAGCAAAACAAAACAGCCTCAAAAAAAAAAGTTTCAGTCTGTCCGCTCCCAACGCTCTGTTCAGTGCAAAGGGCCAAGACGTAAGTCTATCACATGCTTAAACCACGTCACACATCAGTGAGACAGTAAGGAAGCGTTTCACAGTGCAGAACTGTTATGTCAAAATATGAAAGTGCAATGTTAAGATTCCTCTGTGTCTCTAAGTCATTCTGCAACTCAGCCTAAAAGTTGGCTGATGCTTCACATCTGGCAGATTAACCCTCGCGTGTGTCCTCCCAGCTAAAACACCCCATGCACTGCTAAATGATTTCACTCAGGTCTCCTGCTTTAAACCAAGCAACAGGTCCATGTTCTGGATTAGTGGTGCTGGAAGAGCACAGCAGTTCAGGCAGCATCCAATGAGCAGCCACGGTCAACCCATTCAGCCTCCTAACTTTACCATGAGATCAGATCCTGAATGTTGAGCATCTGGACCAGAGGGATCGGAAGGCTGCCAGGCACATTATTAACAGTTGGGGCATAGCATACAACAGGGGCTCAGTGGTTAATGTTGCTGCTTCACAGCACCAGGGACCTGGACTTAATTTCCAGCCTCAGGTGAATGAGTGGAGTTTGCACATTCTCCCCATGTCTGCGCGGATTTCCTCTGGGTGTTCCAGTCTCCTCCCATAGTGTATTTATATTTCAGGAAAAGATTGGTAATTGAAGCCTAACAGTCCACCATGAAATACTTTGCTTTTCATTTCTCTTTTATTTCAATGCGAACTGACCTATTGTTTAATTCCATCATTGTCAAGGGAAGAATACATATTGGAAAGGTACACCTAGAATGGGTCTTGTTCATGCATCATGTGTCTGCCACCTCATTGGAAAGGGTGTCCAATTAATTCCATTCTCCTGCCTTTGACCGTAGCCTGTACTATTTTCCCTTCTGGTTTGGAGATGTCAGTGTTGACTGGGATGTACAAAGTTAAAAATCACACGACACCAGGTTATAGTCCAACAGGTTTAATTGGAAGCACTAGCTTTCGGAGCGACGCTCCTTCATCAGGTGGTTGTGGAGGACACTATTATAAGACACAGAATTTATAGCAAAAGTTTACAATGTGATGTAACTGAAATTATACATTGAAAAATACCTTGATTGTTTGTTGACTCTCCCGTCTATTGGAAAGACCATGATAGTTTCACTTCGTTCATATATAAATCACAAAACTTTTTTAAAAGTTACATTCTCAGATTAACTGTAACAATTGGTGTCAGCCAGATAAGATGTTGAAGGTGTTAGCCCCCTATGTTCCCTGTCTGTGCCATAATGTTTAAACTGATTGTAATCTAAAAAATGAGTTAACAGAGTCTTACATGGATTCATACAGTTTTTGAGCAAGTACAATGTAACTCTGCAAGTACAAATTCACCCCGTTTGTGTGTGTGTCTCTGTCTGGGTTGGAGGGTTGTGAGTGTGAGAGAGAGTGTATATATGCGAGTGTGTGAGTGTAAAGTGTCTAAGTCTGTGAGAGGATGCATGTGTGTGTGTGTGTGAAAGTGTGTGTCTGTAGGAATGTCTCTGAGAGAGTGTATATGTGTGTGTGAGTGTAAAGTGTTTAAGCCTGTGAGAGGATGCATGTGCGAGTGTGGGAGTGTGTGTGTCTGTAGGAGTGTGTGTGTGTCTGGGGTGGGCGGTTGTGAGTGAATATGAGAGAGTGTATATGAGTGTGTGTGTGTATGAGTGTAAAGTGGCCTAAGTTTGTGAGAGGATACTTGTGAGAGTGTGTGTGAGTGTCTGTATATACATGTGCCTGTGTGTGTGTGTGTAGTGCAATGGTGGTCACTTGTAGTGTGACATGAACCCAAGGTCCCGGTTGAACCCCTCCGTATGGGTACAGAACTTAGCTATCAGGCTCTGCTTGTCCATTTTTTGCTGCTGTTGTCCTGAAGTCCGCCTTGGAAGATGGTTCCCCCCAAACCACGAGGTCGAATGTCCTGGACTGCTGAAGGGAGAGAACACACCTGCCTGTTGATTGTTGTGGGGTCCCATTCATCTATTGAGGTAAAAACAATGACTGCAGATGCTGGAAACCAGATTCTGGATTAGTGGTGCTGGAAGAGCAAAGCAGTTCAGGCAGCATCCAAGGAGCAGCGAAATCGACATTTCAGGCAAAAAGCCTTTCAACAGGAATAAAGGCAGAGAGCCTGAAGCGTGGAGAGATAAGCTAGAGGAGGGTGGGGGTGGGGAGAAAGTAGCATAGAATACTATAGGTGAGTGGGGGAGGGGATGAAGGTGATAGGTCAGGGAGGAGAGGGTGAAGTGGATAGGTGGAAAAGGAGATAGGCAGGTAGGACAAGTCTAGACAAGTCATGGGGACAGTGTTGAGCTGGAAGTTTGGAACTAGGGTGAGGTGGGGGAAGGGGAAATGAGGAAACTGTTGAAGTCCATATTGATGCCCTGGGGTTGAAGGGTTCCAAGGCGCAAGATGAGACGTTCTTCCTCCAGGCGTATGGTGGTGAGGGAGCGGCGGTGAAGGAGGCCCAGGACCTCCATGTCCTCGGCAGAGTGGGAGGGGAAGTTGAAATGTTGGGCCACGGGGCGGTGTGGTTGATTGGTGTGGGTGTCCCGGAGATGTTCCCTAAAGCGCTCTGCTAGGAGGCGTCCAGTCTCCCCAATGTAGAGGAGACCGCATCGGGAGCAACGGATACAATAAATGACATTAGTGGATGTGCAGGTAAAACTTTGATGCATCTGGAAGGCTCCTTTAGGGCCTTGGATGGAGGTGAGGGGAGGAGGTGTGGGCACAGGTTTTACAGTTCCTGCGGTGGCAGGGGAAGGTGCCAGGATGGGAGGGTGAGTTGTAGGGGGGCGTGGACCTGACCAGGTAGTCACGGAGGGAATGGTCTTTGCGGAAGGCGGAAAGGGATGGGGAGGGAAATATATCCCTGGTGTTGGGGTCTTTTTGGAGGTGGCGGAAATGTCGGCGGATGATTTAGTTTATGCGAAGTTTGGTAGGGTGGAAGGTGAGCACCAGGGGCGTTCTGTCCTTGTTACGGTTGGAGGGGTGGGGTCTGAGGGCGGAGGTGCGGGATGTGGATGAGATGCGTTGGAGGGCATCTTCAACCACATGAGAAGGGAAATTCCGGTCTCTAATAAAGGAGGCCATCTGGTGTGTTCTGTGGTGGAACTGGTCCTCCTGGGAGCAGATACGGAGGAGGCGGAGGAATTGGGAATACGGGATGGCATTTTTGCAAGAGGTAGGGTGGGAAGAGGTGTAACCCAGGTAGCTGTGGGAGTCGGTGGGTTAGTAAAAAATATCAGTGTCAAGTTGATCGTCATTAATGGAGATGGAGAGGTCCAGGAAGGGGAGGGAGGTGTCAGAGATGGTCCAGGTAAATTTATGGTCAGGATGGAATGTGTTGGTGAAGTTGATGAATTGCTCAACCTCCTCGCGGGAGCACGAGGTGGTGCCAATGCAGTCATCAATGTAGCGGAGGAAGAGGTGGGGAGTGGTGCCGGTGTAATTATGGAAGATCAACTGTTCTATGTAGCCAACAAAGAGACAGGCATAGCTGGGGCCCATACGTGTGCCCATGGCTACCCCTTTGGTCTGGAGGAAGTGGGAGGATTCGAAGGAGAAATTGTTAAGGGTGAGGACCAGTTCGGCCAAACGAATGAGAGTGTCGGTGGAAGGGTACTGTTGGGACGTCTGGAGAGGATAAAACGGAGGGCTTGGAGGCCCTGGTCATGGCGGATGGAGGTGTAGAGGGATTGGATATCCATGATGAAGATGAGGCTTGCGGGCCGGGGAAACGGAAGTCTTGGAGGAGGTGGAGGGCGTGTGTGGTGTCTCGAACGTATGTGGGGAGTTCCTGGACTAGGGGGGATAGGACAGTGTCGAGGTAGGTAGAGATGAGTTCAGTGGGGCAGGAGCATGCTGAGACAATGGGTCGGCCAGGGTGGTCAGGCTTGTGGATCTTGGGAAGGAGGTAGAACTGGGCAGTGCGGGGTTCCCGGACTATGAGGTTGGAAGCTGTGGGTGGGAGATCTCCTGAGGTGATGAGATTCTGTATGCTGTGGGAGATGATGGTTTGGTGATGGGGGGTGGGGTCATGGTCGAGGGGGCAGTAGGAAGAGGTGTCCTCGAGTTGGCATTTGGCTTCAGCGGTGTAGAGATCAGTGCGCCAGAATACCACTGCACCCCCTTTATCTGCTGGCTAAATGGTGAGGTTGGGATTGGAGCAGAGGGATTGGAGGGCTGCGCGTTGTGAGGGTGAGAGGTTGGAGTGGGAGAGGAGGGTAGACAGGTTGAGGCGGTTAATGTCCCGGCGGCAGTTGGAAATGAAGAGGTCGAGGGCAGGTAATAGGCCAGCACAGGGTGTCCAGGTGGATGCAGTGTGTTGGAGTTGGGCGAAGGTGTCCTCGGAAGGTGGGCGGGAGTCCTGATTGTGAAAGTAAGCTCGGAGGCGGAGGCGACGGAAGAATTGTTCGACGTCACGGCGTGTATTAAATTTGTTGATGCGTGGACGGAGGGGGATGAAGTTGAGTTCTTTGCTGAGGACTGACCGTTCGTCCTCAGTGAGGGGGAGGTCTGGGGGGGATGGTGAAAACTCAGCAGGGCTGGGAGCTGGGATCTGGTGTGGGTGTGGATCTGGGAGTGGGGGCGGAACCTGTAACTGGAGTGGGTGTGGTGGTGGGGGGAATGGGGGTGGAATCATGAGCAGGGATAGTGTTCCCCTCGGGGTTCTGGGGGGTGGGGATAGTGACAGTGGGGTCTGTGGGAGGGGGGGCGTGTCAGCAGAATGCAGTGGCGCTGGTGGGGGTGGAAGTGGTGGCAGACACGGCAGTAGGGGTGGCGGAAGTCACTGAATGTGTGGCATCAGCGATGATGTGAGGGGCGGATGTGATGTCACGTGTGATGCATGAGGAATTGTGAGGGGCAGAAGTGGTTGTGGGAGTGGCCATAATGGGGGCGGAAGTGACATCATCAATCAGCGTGGGGGTGGCAGCTGCACCAGCCGCATAGCTAGTGACGTCTAAGCAGTTCCAGAGGCTGGGGGACTCTTCTGGAATGTTTGAGGAGCACTGGTTGTGGAGGTGGTTAGATAAAAGTTTGATGTACTTAGAGTTTTTGATGTTTGAGATGGAGTTGAAATACTGTTTGTTGAGAGTATGAATTCTCCTGAGGGTGTAGTACAGAGTGGGTCCTTTGCAATTCTGAGAGAGTGTGGCCCTCAGCTGAGGCAGGGCAGACTGTAGAGAGGTTAGGTGCTGGTGCATTGCTGCAAGCGTGGAGCAGAGGATCTTGAAGGAGAACCGTTGCTGGTGTTTTTGAATCTGTAGTCTGTACTGTTTGTCCTGTTCAGGTCCGAACTCTGCTGGTTTAAAGATGATCCGGAGTCCGTGTGGGATGAGTTGGTTACGGAGGCAGGCACTGAGGAAGCAAGTGTGGCTGTGGTAGCGAGTTTGTTTCAGGACATGGTTGAAGAGCTTCAGGGCAAAGGAAATGACCTGAGAATTGCAGTGGGAAAGGGGCTCCCTGAGATTCTTGTAGAGAGAGGAGGAAAACTTCTTCAAGGCAGGCATCCTTGCAAGAGGATTCGCAGTAGGGTTAAAATCAACGAAGTAAAAAAAATGACTGCAGATGCTGGAAACCAGATTCTGGATTAGTGGTGCTGGAAGAGCACAGCAGTTCAGGCAGCATCCAACGAGCAGCGAAATCGACGTTTTGGGCAAAAGCCCTTCATCAGGAATAAAGGCAATGAGCCTGAAGCGTGGAGAGATAAGCTAGAGGAGGGTGGGGGTGGGGAGAAAGTAACATAGATTACAATAGTGAGTGGGGGAGGCGATGAAGGTGATAGGTCCCGCGAGGAGGTTGAGCAATTCATCAACTTCACCAACACATTCCATCCTGACCATAAATTTACCTGGACCATCTCTGACACCTCCCTCCCCTTCCTGGACCTCTCCATCTCCATTAATGACGACCGACTTGACACTGACATTTTTTACAAACCCCCAGACACCCACAGCTACCTGGATTACACCTCTTCCCACCCTACCTCTTGCAAAAAGGCCATCCCGTATTCCCAATTCCTCCGCCTTCTCCGTATCTGCTCCCAGGAGGACCAGTTCCACCACAGAACACACCAGATGGCCTCCTTCTTTAGAGACCGCAATTTCCCTTCTCATGTGGTTGAAGATGCCCTCCAACGCATCTCATCCACATCCCGCACCTCCGCCCTTAGACCCCACCCCTCCAACCGTAACAAGGACAGAACGCCCCTGGTGCTCACCTTCCACCCTACCAACCTTCGCATAAACCAAATCATCCGCCGACATTTCCGCCACCTCCAAACAGACCCCATCACCAGGGATATATTTCCCTCCCCACCCCTTTCCACCTTCCGCAAAGACCGTTCCCTCCGTGTCTACCTGGTCAGGTCCACGCCCCCCTACAACTCACCCTCCCATCCTGGCACCTTCCCCTGCCACCGCAGGAACTGTAAAACCTGCGCCCACCCCTCCTCCCTCACCTCTATCCAAGGCCTTAAAGGAGCCTTCCAGATGCATCAAAGTTTTACCTGCACATCCACTAATACCATTTATTGTATCCGTTGCTCCCGATGTGGTCTCTTCTACATTGGTGAGACTGGGCGCCTCCTAGCAGAGCGCTTTAGGGAACATCTCCAGGACACCTGCACCAATCAACCACACCGCCCCGTGGCCCAACATTTCAACTCCCCCTCTCACTCTGCCGAGGACATGGAGGTCCTGGGCTTCCTTCACCGCCGCTCCCTCACCACCAGACACCTGGAGGAAAAACGCCTCATCTTCCGCCTTGGAACACTTCAACCCCAGGTCATCAATGTGGACTTCAACAGTTTCCTCATTTCCCCTTCCCCCACCTCACCCTAGTTCCAAACTTCCAGCTCAGCACTGTCCCCATGACTTGTCCGGACTTGTCCTACCTGCCTATCTCCTTTTCCACCTATCCACTCCGCCCTCTCCTCCCTGACATATCACCTTCATCGCCTTCCCCACTCACCTATTGTACTCTATGCTACTTTCTCCCCACCCCCACCCTCCTCTAGCTTATCTCTTCACGCTTCAGGCTCTCTGCCTTTATTCCTGATGAAGGGCTTTTGCCCAAAACGTCGATTTCACTGCTCCTTGGATGCTGCCTGAACTGCTGTGCTCTTCCAGCACCACTAATCCAGAACCCATTCATCTATTGCCGTAGCCTTTGCTCGGTTTCAGTGATGTACCATGCCCCAGGGCATCCTTGCCTGCAACCTATAAGATAAAACAAGGTTGGCTGAGTTGCATGAGTGATATATACATGGTGGGAGGTGTCCCCACGCATAATGGTGGTATCCATGTCCACACTCTGACCCGTCTTGCAGAGTCTACCATGACAAGGTTGTATGGAGTTGTCCTGAAATCCGGGCAACTTGCTATGAACAACGACCTGTTTAAGGTTTGGCGCTGTTTAAAGGTGAACAGTGGAGGTGTGGGGAAGGTCTTGGTGAGGTGCTCATCCTCGTTGATAATGTGTTGCAGGTCGCGAAGAACATGGCGTAGTTTTTCAGTTCCTGGGAAGTTCTGGACAATGAAGGGTACCCTGTCGGTCGCAGCACGTGTCTGTCTCCTGAAGAGGTAATTACGATTCCTTGCTCTGGCACATCGGAACTGGCGGTCGATGAGTTGAGCATCATACCCCGTTCTTATGAGGGCATCCCTGAGTCCTTCCAGGTCCCTGTTACGTTCCTCCTCATCTGAACAGATCCTGTGTGCATGATGGGCTTGTCCATAGGGGATGGGTGTTTTAATATGTTTTGGGTGAAAGCTGGAGAAGTGTAGCATTGTGAAGTTTGCGGTAGAGTGTGGTGCTGAGGTGTCCATCCTTGATGGAGATGCATGTGTCCAAGAATGAGACAGATAGTCGAGAATAGTCGATGAAACTTGTTGACATCACTGTGTCCTGGCCATGGGTCCAGAGGAAGAAAATGTCATCAACGTACCTGGTGTATAATGTTGATTGGAGGTCCTGCGTAGAGAAGAAGTCTTGTTCGACCTTGTGCATGAAGGTGTTGGCTTATTGGGGTTCAAATTTGGTCCCCATGGCTGTTCCATATGTCTGGATGAAGAGATTCTCACACAGGGTCCCATTGCCTGATACGATGGGACATCCTGGTGTATTGGCTTTGTGTCTCTTTGGAAGGCAGTGTGAGCCTTTGTGAGAATCTCTTCAGCTATTTTGGAGGCATCTTGAAACCCATTGTACAGGGGGTCCCTAGCTTCTGTCGAGACACAATGGATGTTTCTGCACTCTACACCAGCATCCCCCACAATGACGGCATCGCGGCAACAGCCTCAGTACTCAACACCAATAACTGCCAATCTCCAAACACCATCTTATAACTCATCCTCTTTATCCTCGATCACAGCGTCTTCACCTTTGATAACCAGTTCTTCATCCAGACGCATGGAACAGCCATGGGGACTAAATTTGCACCCCAATGTACCAACATGGGCGGCATGGTGGCTCAGTGGTTAGCACTGCTGCCCCACAGCACCAGGGACCCAGGTTCGATTCCAGCCTTGAGTGACTGTCTATGTGGAGTTTGCACATTTTCCCCTTGTCTGCCTGGATTTCCTCTGGGTGTTCCGGTTTCCTCCCACAGTCCAAAGATGTGCAGGTCAGGTGAATTCGCTGTGCTAAATTGCTCATAGTGTTAGGTACTTTAGTCAGAGGGAAATGGGTCTGGGTGGGTTACTCTTCGGAGGGTTGGTGTGGACTTGTTCGGCCGAAGCCCCTGTTTCCACACTGTAGGGAATCTAATCAAATTTTAAAAAACATCTTCATAGTTTGGGTGAAGATTTGTAGATCGGGTGCTCGTTGTTGCGATTCTGTTCGGCGAGCTGGAAATTTTTGTTGCAAACGTTTCGTCCCTGTCTTGGTGACATCCTCAGTGCTTGGGAGCCTCCTGTGAAGCGCTTCTGTGGTGTTTCCTCCAGCATCTATAGTGGCCTGTCGCTTCCGGTTGTCAGTTTCAGCTGTCCGCTGTAGTGGCGGGTATATTGGGTCCAGGTCGATTTGTTTGTTGATGGAGTTTGTGGATGAGTGCCATGCTTCTAGGAATTCCCTGGCTGTTCTTTGTTTCGCTTGCCCTATAATGGTAGTGTTGTCCCAGTCGAATTCATGTTGCTTGTCGTCTGCGTGTGTGGCTACTAAGGATAGCTGGTCATGGCGTTTCATGGCTAGTTGATGTTCGTGGATGCGGATCGTTAGCTGTCTTCCTGTTTGTCCTATAGAGTGTTTTGTGCAGTCCTTGCATGGGATTTTGTACACTACATTAGTTTTGCTCATGCTGGGTATCGGGTCCTTCGTTCTGGTGAGTTGTTGTCTGAGGGTGGCTGTTGGTTTGTGTGCTGTTATAAGTCCTAGTGGTCGCAGTAGTCTGGCTGTCAGTTCTGAAATGCTCCTGATGTATGGTAGTGTGGCTAGTCCTTTGGGTTGCGGCATGTCCTCGTTCCGTTGTCTTTCTCTTAGGCATCTGTTGATGAAATTGCACGGGTATCCGTTTTTGGCGAATACCTTGTATAGGTGTTCCTCTTCCTCTTTTTGCAGTTCTGGTGTGCTGCAGTGTGTTGTGGCCCTTTTGAATAGTGTCTTGATGCAACTTCGTTTGTGTGTGTTGGGCTGGTTGCGTTCATAGTTCAGGACTTGGTCTGTGTGTGTGGCTTTCCTGTATACCTTTGTAGTGAATTCTCCATTCGGTGTTCTCTGTACCATCACGTCTAGGAATGGGAGTTGGTTCTCCTTTTCTTCTTCTCTCGTGAATCGGATTCCTGTTAGTGTGGCGTTGATGATCCGGTGTGTTTTCTCTATTTCCGTGTTTTTAATGATTACAAAGGTGTCATCAACATATCTGACCCAGAGTTTGAGTTGAATTTGTGGTAAGACTGTTTGTTCTAACCTTTGCATTACTGCTTCTGCTATGAGTCCAGAGATCGGTGAGCCCATGGGTGTTCCGCTGATTTGTTCGTATATCTGGTTGTTGAATGTGTATTGCCAACCTGCTGGACATACAGAACAGACAACAGGACGTTGAGCCTATCAACAAAGACGGCATACTTAAACTATTGGACTTGTGCCTCACAACACACTTCACATTCAACAACCAGATATACGAACAAATCAACGGAACACCCATGGGCTCACCGATCTCTGGACTCATAGCAGAAGCTCATGAGTCTCACTTCAGTTGTTGGTAAAGTGTTGGAAAAGGTTATAAGAGATAGGATTTATAACCATCCAGAAGAGAATAATCTGATCAGGGACAGTCAGCACGGTTTTGTGAAGGGTAGGTCGTGCCTAACGAATCTTATTGACTTTTTTGACAAAGTGGCCAAACAGGTAGATGAGAGTAAACCGGTTGATGTGGTGTATATGGATTTCAACAAGGCATTTGATAAGGTTCCCCACAGTAGGCTATTATACAAAATGCGGAGGAATGGGATTTGTGGGAGACACAGCAGTTTGGATCAGTAATTGGCTTGCTGAAAGAAAACAGAGGGTTGTAGTTGATGGAACATGTTCATCTTGGTGTCCAGTTACTAGCGGCATACTGCAACGGTCGGTGTTGGGTCCACTGCTGTTCGTCATTCTTATAAGTGACCTGGATGAGGGCTTAGAAGATGGGTTAGTAAATTTACAGACGACACTAACGTCGGTGGAGTTGTGGATAAAGTGACGAAGAATGTAGTAGGTTGCAGAGAGACATAGATAGGATGCAGAGCTGGGCTGGAGAGGTGGTGAATGGAGTTTAATGTGGACAAGTGTGAGGTGATACACTTTGGACGGAGTAATTGGAATGCAAAGTACTGGGCTAATGGTAAGATTCTTGGTAGTGTAGATGAGCAGAGAGATCTCGGTGTCCATGTACACAGATCCCTGAAAGTTGCCACCCAGATTGACAAGGTTGTTAAGAAGGCATACAGTGTCTTGGCCTTTATTAATAGAGGAATTGAGTTCTAGAACCAGGAGGTTGTGCTGCAGCTGTACAAAACTCTGGTACGGCCACACTTGGAGTATTGTGTACAGTTCTGGTCACCGCATTATAAGAAGGATGTGGAAGCTTTGGAAAGGATGCAGAGGAGATTTACTAGGATGTTGCCTGGTATAGAAGGAATGTCTTACGAGGAAAGGCTGAGGGCCTTGAGGCTGTTCTCATTAGAGAGAAGAAGGTTGAGAGGTGGCTTAATAGAGACATACAAGATAATCAGAGGGTTAGATAGGGTGGACAGGGAGAGCCTTTTTCCAAGTATGGGAACGGCAAACATGAGGGGACACAACTATAAAGTGAGGGGAGATAGGTGTAAGACAGATGTCAGAGGTAGTTTCTTTACTCAGAGAGTAGTAAGGGTATGGAATGCTTTGCCTGCAACGATAGTACATTCGCCAAGTTTAAGTACATTTAAGCCGTCGTTGGACAGGTATGTGGACAAACATGGAATAGTGTAGGTGGGATGGGCTTCAGATTAGTATGACAGGATGGTGCAACATCGAGGGCCGAAGGGCCTGTACTGCGCTGTAATGTTCTATGTTCTATGTTCTATATATACACTCTCTCTCACAGACATTCCTACAGACACACACACATTCACACACACATATTCATCTTCTCACAGACTTCGGCACTTTACACACACGCACACGCACACACACATGCACACATACACATATACATTTGTGGGTTGAATTTGTACTTGCAGAGTTACATTGTACTTTGCTCAAAAACTTCATGAATCCATGTAAGTCTCTGTTAACACACTTTTTCGCTTAGAATCAGTCTAAACATTATGGCACTGACCGAGAACACAGGGGGCTAATATCTTCAACATCTTGTCTGAGCTGACACCAATTGTTACAGTTAGCCTGAGAATGTAGCTTTTAAAAAAAGTTTTGTGATTTACATATGAAAGAAGTGAAACTATCATGGTCATTCCAATAGACGAGAGACTCAACAAACAGTCAAGGTATTTTTCAATGTATAATTTTAGTTACATCACATTGTAAACTTTTGCTATAAATTCTGTGTCTTACAATAGTGTCCTCCACAACCACCTGATGAAGGAGGGGAGCTCCGAAAGCTAGCGCTTCCAATTAAACCTGTTGGACTATAACCTGGTGTTGTGTGATTTTTAGCTTTTCCCTTTATCTAGTTCCCCTTGAATTTCATTATGTAACATACATTCACCACCTGTCAACGAGTGCATTCCAGCTTACATTCTTTCAGTGCATAAAGGACACTCATCTCACCTCCATCAGTGCATCAAGCTTGATTCTTTTACCTACTATCTTCAAAGTTGATCCTTTGGTGACCTACTATCCTACCAGTGGAAGCGGTTCTACTTATTTTTGACCTTATTTTGCAACAAAGGTTTGTTTAGGGCTTCAGAAACAAGCTTGTATCTTTTTGTCACTTTTGCAAGAGGCAGCCTCTTAGGTGATGCCTATAAAGACTGGCAGGGAGATTCCTGATGCTGCCAACACAATTAGATTGCTGGGATATGTTGTCACAAAGCTAGTTTATTTCCTCTAAAAGGTGTTCCTTTTCTCAAGGTAACTATGTCCTTGGGTTTTTCAGAGGGGTAATAAACCACTCTCGGTTCCGATTAGTCTGGTTTGATGCAGAGATTAAAAGGTATTGAGAGACGTCAGGCCAAAGTGGTCATGTTTTAGAAGTGACCTGTATAATGAAAGAGGAGTGGTCAGCTCTCTAGCTGAGCATTTTAGTTCAGTCTGGAACTAGTTGGGAGTTCAATAGTGAGCTGTGTGGAAACTCTCTCTCTCTCTCTTTCTGCCCTTCTAACTTCAACCTGTAAGCATCTGTTCCACTTTTTATATTACTTTTCAAGAGGGTTTGCTCATTGGGACTGTTGTGTATATTTGGTACGGCATAATTAGGTCCCGTTTGGATAGACTGAGTTCTGTTGGGCTTTTTATTCTGTTCTTTGTGTTTCATTGTGTAATTTTGTGAATAAACCCGAGTAGTCAACCTCACTAACTTACTCTGAGTAATTTTCACTGTACACATTACCGAAATAAATTACAAAGTTATGGTCTGTATTGCCTATTCAAGAATATGTTGAGTGATCTGGCCTAGTCCATAACAATGTGTTTGGATCCTACCATAGTGGATGGTGAAATTTGAATTCAGAAATAATCTGGGATAAAAGTTGGTCCTAATGGCAATGATTAAATCGTTGTAATTATCATAAAAACCCGACTGGTTCACTAACATCCTTCAGGTGAGGAATTCTGCTATCATAAGCTGGTCTGGTCCCCATCTGAGTCCCAACCTACAGCAATATGGTTGATGTTTAACTACCTTCTGGGCAATAAATGCTGGCCCAGTCAGCCCCTCTCTCCTACATCCTGTGAAAGAATAAAACATCCAGTGATTGGATAAAACATACTGGCATAACCAATATTGCCCAAACCCCTTGAATGAATGAATAAGAGAATACACAACTGCCAAAAGAAAAGAAAATGTGATGAAAAATCCATTGAAGAAAATAGAGTCAGCTCATAAAACTGTCAAAATGAACATTTTGCAGTCAATTTGAAGCTGCATCAACAATCTGTGCTGAGCAAAATCCAATAATGAGCTTGGAACAAAGCCCAACAGTCACACTGAGATGTCATTATGCACCTTTGTTAAAGCACAGGTCAGCCATCTGTTCAAGCTTTGAAAGAGTCAGGCTGATGTCTATGCTGGAAATGGGTGAAAAGATTAAAGCAAATTCATCAATTAACAAAGTCAAATTTGAATATCCATATTATGCAGTGTAGAACACCTTATCCAGTGAAAATTGTACTTTAATCCACATTCACACTGCTGGTGAGTTTATTGGCTATTTACACTTTTAAAAATGAAGCTCTATCACAAATCACCAGCATGCATTATCCCATTGTGGCATGTGACATTCACAAAACCTTTTAAAGTTACATATCCCGCTTGATCCAGGACTCCCTCATCGTATTTTATTTTGGCACATAAACAGATGTTGCCATTCTGAATTACCCTTGAGGTTTGGGCAATGAATATAGAAAATGATACCACACCATGAAAGAATGTCTGAAAAGCTGGCTTTAATTGCCATTCCACTCCAACTCTAGTTCTCTGAAAGGCCAAAGCTCAAAATGGACACAACATAATCAGATCAGCTTTAGGCAGGATCTTGACCCACCCTCTTATACAATTCTGTTGAAAATTGCTGGTGATGGGAATAGGGGTGGAACTCAAGGAGTTGTTTAGTGGTCGCCAATTTTAAAGCCTACTCTTGGCACTGCATCAAGATAGGAAAATAAAACAGGGCCTGGATTCACGTTCACCTAATCCTGTCTGGCTCATTAATGTGCATCAGCTCTAAACTCAGACTCATAAACCACCCCTTTGGCTCTGAGGAAGACTGTTGATTTATGCTAAATTAGAAACAGTTGTGTTCTGTGAAACACCCAATGGAAAGCTGTTTGAGAATTTCCAAGTTCCTTCCACTCAGAGCAGGCAACAGAAATTCAGCACAGAAACATTTCACTGCGCCAGTCTCGCAATAGAACTGATGATATTTCCCAGGTTTGACATGTTTGAATGGTGTATGAATGGAATCTTTGTTGTTTTGGTGCTTGTATTAGAGTGATTGTCCAGGAAAGTTTGTGGACCTGGGTTTATAGGGGAGGATTTGCTTGGGTTTCTAATTTGTTTCAAGGAAGTTACTCATCACCTGTTAGTGACCTCGCTATTTACATTCGCTCTAATGTATCGTGTTGTGATATCACAACAGGGAAAACTTTGAGGACAGAAATTTTCTCCGAAAGTGGAACTTCAACTTCCCCCAATAACTTCTGCTTAATTACATCCTTAGCTGGTAACAACCATCTGGGTTACAATTAATGCAGTATGTCTGGGTTAAACTGCGGTTCAGAATGAGGTGGAAATAGACATGGCTGAAAGAAATAGTCTCTACTGGAAGTTGTACACCATGTGCAAAGTATGAAATCAGAACCATGTCATTACTTGGCAGTGCAAAACTCAAACATTGCTAAAATCAGACTTGTAGTCACTTGTAGCTTTTTTTTGTCTCACACCCACTGAGTTACAACAGTCAATCTTTGAAAGGTGATGTACACAGAATGAGAAGACAGTGTTAATTAGATTAGATTATCGACAGTATGGAAACAGGCCCTTCAGCCCAACAAGTCCACACCAACCCTCCAACAAGTAACCCACCCAGACCAATTCTCCTATATTTACACTTGACAAATGCACCTAACTCTATGGGCAATTTAGCAAGACCAATTCACCTGATCTACACACCTTTTGGATTGTGGGAGGAAACCGGAGCACACAGAGGAAACCCACTCAGACACGGGGAGATTGTGCAACCTTCACACAGGCAGTCGTCTGAGGGGGGAATCAAGCCCTGGTCCCTGGAGTTCTGAGGCAGTAGTGCTAACCACTGAGCACCATGCCACCCCCAAATAATTAGCTGGACTAAGGTTGACATTGAGATATAATAAGATTGATTAAGTGACAATCTTAATTTGCTAAATTAACCTCAGGGAAGGCAGGCAGACCACTCAGTCAGATGGTTGCCACAGAGAAAGCAGAAGGGATTAGCAGTCTCCATAAGCGTTGCCTCCATGCTGAAGGTGGATTGTATGTACAAACTCCTTTTGCCCACGCAGGCATTAATCAGGCAGTAAATCTTTGTGCCCTCTGGAAGTGAGGAATTTGTTCTTATTCAAGGCTTCATCTCGGTTCATGCCCTCATTCTGCATTAAACAGGAAGAGATATTTGCTGAATCCAAGCTTCCATTATTACAAATCATTTCACCACAAACCAGGGTCCAACAAGGGGCCGAGGCCCTGAAAGAGTGCCTGACAGATCCACACCACCCAATAACTTGGCAAACCTTCATCTGCAACATGAAACCAGCAACACTGGCGGCACGGTGGCTCAGTGGTTGCATTGCTGCCTCACGCTGCCAGAGAACCAGGTTCGATCTCAGCCTTGGGTGACTGTCTGTGTGGAGTTTGCACATTCTATCTGTGTCTGCGTGGGTTTCCTCTGGATGCTATGGTTTCCTTCCACAGCCTAAGGATGCACAAGTCAGGTGGATTGGATGTGCTAAATTGCCCATAGTGTCCAGGGAGGTGCAGGCTAGTTGGGTTAGCTATGGGAAATGTAGGGTGATAGGATGGGTCTGGGTGGTATGCTCTTCAGAGGGTCAGTGTGGACCTGATAGGCTGAATGGCCTGCTTCCACGCTGTAGGGAGTGATAAGTAAACCTTGACATGCATAAATGTCAAATGGACAGAGGAATATGTGGATTACAAATGCAAAATGTATGTTGTGCTCAATGACAACTCATATCCTTTGGACCATCTTTTAAACATTATTTTTGGGATATGGGGATTGCTAGCTTGACTAGCATTTATTGTCCATCCCTAGCTACCCCGAAGATGTGGCAGTGGGCAACTTTCTTGAAACACTGCAGCTCATCTATTGCTGGGTGGCCCACAATACATTGAATCAGGGAGTTCAAGGACTTTGACACACGGAAGGAATGACAATATATTTCCAAGATGGATGGTGCACGATTCAGAGAGAAATTTTCAGGTGTTGGTGTTCCAATGTATCGGATACTTTTGTCCTTCTGGATGGTGATGAGTTTTGAAGGTGCTGTCTAAGGAGACTTGGTGAATTTCTGCAGGGTGTCTTATAGATAGTACACATTGCTACTACTGAGCATTGGTGGTGGATGGAGTGAATGCTTGTGGATGAGGTGTCAATCAAGCCGGCTGCTTTGTCCTGGATGGTATCAAGCTTCTTGAACATTGTTGGAGCTAGACTCATCCAGGCGAGTGAGACTATTCCTGGCTTCTATCTCATCAATGAAGATCAGGCTTTGAGGAGTTAGGATTCCTACCTCAAATTTGCTCTTTCAGCTGCTGTGTTTACATGGTTAGTCCAGTTGAGTTTCTGGGCAAAAGTGAGGACTGCAGATGCTGGAAATCAGAGTTTAGATCAGAGTGGTGCTGGAAAAGCACAGCAGGTCAGGCAGCATCCGAGGAGCAGGAAAATCGATGTTTCGGACAAAAACCCTTCATCAGGAATAGCGCCTGATGAAGGGCTTCTGCCTGAAACATTGATTTTCCTGCACATCGGATACTGCCTGACCTGCTGTGCTTTTCCAGCACCACTCTGATCTAAACAGTTGAGTTTCTGGTCAATAGTAATGTCTGGATGTTGATAGGAGGGGATTCAGTGATGGTCATGCTGTTGAACATCAAGGGACAATGATTTGACTTCCTTGTTGGAATCGGTCATCTGGTGCTGGTGTGGATTAACTGATACTGGCCGCTGACCAACCCAAACCTGGAAAATGACCGAGTCTTGCAGCATTTGATTATATGGACATGGGAAATTCCATCTACTGGTGAGATGATAGGGTTTCTGAGCCTGAGGCTTGTCTGTGAGTCGTGGCAGATGGAGTTTAATTCAGATAAATGCGAGGTGCTGCATTTTGGGAAAGCAAATCTTAGTAGGACTAATACACTTAATAGTAAGGTCCCAGGGAATCTTGCTGAGCAATGAGACCTTAAGTTCAGGTTCATAGATCCTTGAAAGTATTGCAGGCAGGGTTGGAGGATTTGAGCTATAGAGAAAGGCTGAACAGGGTGAGGCTGTTTTCCCTGGAGCATCGGAGGCTGAGCGGTGACCTTATAGAGGTTTACAAAATCATGAGGGGCATGGATTGGATAAATAGACAAAGTATTTTCCCTGGAGTCGGGGAATCCAGAACTAGAGGGCATAGGTTTAGGGTGAGCGGGGAAAGATATAAAAGGGGCAACTTTTTCACGCAGAGGGCGGTACATGTATGGAATGAGCTGCCAGAGGAAGTGGTGGAGGCTGGTACAATTCAACATTTAAGAGACATTTTGAGGGGTATTTGAATAGGAAGGGTTTGGAGGGATATGGGCTGGGTGCTGGCAGGTGCGACTAGATTGGGTTGAGATATCTGGTCGGCATGGACGGGTTGGACCGAAGGGTCTATTTCCATGCTGTACATCTCTATGACTATGCTTTTTCCACATTTCCTTTTGTTCCTTTTCATTTTTTCCTGTCTCTTCCCTCTTTGTTTTTGCCTCTATTTTATTTCACTCACCTCTTGGTGAAGAACTCGATCACAATAACAGCATCTGTGGTGATTGGGCCCAGCAGCAGTGACTCGTGGCTGTAGCGTCAGAGGTGAGTTTGGGTTCACAGTGAGGGATGCCTCTGTGTAGCAGAGATTCATGGAGGTGGTGGCAGAGGTGAGTTTTGGCCCAGTACAAGGCATGGCCACATCACCAATGGCTGCATCAGTGAGGTGGACCTGAAGCAGACTCATGACGATGGTGGCAGAGTCAAGTTTGGTCTGGTGTGGTACCCAATGGCACAGGTGACATCTGTATTGGTGAGGTTCAGTGAGGACTCATAGTGGCAAGGGTATCAGTAGAGGCAAGATGGCACTGAAGAGTGGGCAACCTTTGTTCCCATGGTGACAGGGTGAAGGGGACTCATGCCTGACCACCAGATCTATGGTCCATGGTGGGGCACTTACCAAGAGGGACTGTAAAGCACTTGCTTTATTTCTTCATTTTTCTACCATCATATTCTATGTTTTGTTTTATTCTTCTGTGCTTTAAGATGGTATTAGAGAGTGGCGACACTATACAACACTTTCCATTGTATTTTGTAACAAGATACACATGACGATAAATAAAACAAACTGAAAAAATGGACTGCTTCAGTATCTGAGGAGTAGCAAATGGTGCTGAACATTGCGCAATCATCGGCGAACATCCTCATTTCTGAGCTTATGTTGGAGGGAAGGTCATTGATGAAGCAGCTGAAGATGGTTGGGCCCAGAACACTATCCTGAGGAACTCCTGTAGAGATGTTGTGGAGTTGAGATGACTGACCTCCAACAACCACGACCAACTTCCTTTTTGCCAGGTAAAACTCCAACCAGCAGAAAATATTATCTGAATTCCCTTCAACTCCATTTCTTCCAGAGCTCCTTGATGTCACACTTGGTCAGTTGAAGCTTTGACATTAAAGGCAGTCACTCTCTCTTCACTTGCTCTGACACATGACCGTGCATCTGCACACGGGCCATGTTATAAAGGCAACAGTTGGATTTGTATAAGGTGGTGACCTGGCTGAAGGAATAGCCCTGATGAGATTCATCTTGATGGCTCATTGCACTCCCATGTGAATTGACTGCCCAAAAATACACCAAAGTGACATATTGTATGTTCGTTTTGATATGTATATGGCTCTGGCACAAAATGGCCAAATTATTTCAGTGAGCTATGTTTTAAGTGAATGTTCTACAGAATTCCCTCATGTTCATAAAAACAAAACAAGAGGCAAATATTATGAGTGTTGTGATGATGGATCAGTACCCTATAGTATTTATAGATATATTTTACTGTTCATTCCAAAACAAGTAGATCATAAAAGGAGGACTGCTGCAAAAAGAATTGAGGAGTTAAATTCAGTGACTGTCCAGCATAGTCCTGTGTGAAGGCAATGGAATGCCACATATTTAAATTGTGAGGAAAATGTCAAACAGGGCGGGACATAACTGTAAAGATAACAAGGGCCTGATGTCCCATTGCCCAACAGCAACTCACCCCCTGTGAATTATATCCCAACCACAGGCACATTTTGTGTTTTTCCCTTGGAAGAATATAGGGTTTAAAAAGCCAGTTTCGACTCTACTGAGGTGGACTAGTGGGACTGAATATTTGCATGTGTACCAGCCTGAGTTTGAGAACGAGCGTGTCATGAAAGTCACAGTTGAAGGCTTTCACCCCTCACCACCCTAGTTAGCCTGTTTAAATTGACTCTCTTTGAAACATGAGTCCATTTGAGGCTGGAAGAAAGGTTTCCACAAAAGGAAGGGATATTTTTAAAATTAATCTTGTAGCAACCAAACTAGGGGTGTGGGGGACTAAGGAAGGAGAACCAGTATATCCCTCCTCACCTGGAAATTTTGCAGGTTGGGGTATCCTGGCTGGAGCAATAGTGAATTCAGGAACCCAGAGTCTTTCTAGCTTATTCACCAATGTACCATCCACAAAGGCATTAAGATTCACATTAGGTCACCACATTACAGCAATTGAGATTAGAATAGATTCCCTACACTATGGAAACAGGCCCTTCAGCCTGTACCGACCCTCGGAAGATTAACTCACCCAGACCCATTCCCCTACCCTGCATTTGCCCCTGACTAATGCACCTAACACTATAGGCAATGTAGCATGGTCAATTCATTTAACCTGCACATCTTTGGATTGTGGGAGGAAACCCACGCAGACATAGCAAGAATGTGAAAACTCTGCGTAGACTGGAATCAAACCCAGGCCCTAGCGCTGTGAGGCAGTGCTAACCACTGTGCCACCATGCCACCCCAAGATGTACCATCACTTTCTGAATGTGTTAGCATTGTGTTCATAAATGTAACGATTCCAGTTAATATCAATCTTCATGACTCTTTAATGGATGGTGCTACGATAGGTTCCCCAAAAGATCTAGCTTTTGCTAACCTTGTCACCTTTGGTTCTGTGGCACAGTGATAGTGCCCTTACCACTGAGCTAGGAGGTCAGAGTTTAAATCCCGCCTGTCTCAGATGTTAAATATTGGCCTGGCCACATGGAATAAAACTCGCTCTTCCACCAAGTGGTTCTACTAGGTATTTTGCAACCACCTCAGGGGACATACAGGGCCTTGGTTTAACGCCTTATCCAAAAGCTGGCACCTCTGACACTGCAGCTGTCTCCCAATACTTCACTGGAGTGCCTACCCGGATTTTTGTGCTCAGATTTTGGAACAGATTCTGAATCTGAATCTATAGGTAGAAGTGCTACTAACTGGTTGACATTGTATATCAGATGAATGAGACACAAGTCATAACCAAAGACTGACCTGTTCCATAAATGGGGAAAAGCAAATCAATCCAAATAAATTAAACTGTGAACTCTAGAAATTTTGTGGTGTTCATCAAGCAATTAACAGAGGTAGACTGAAACAGGACAGCTATTGAAATGAGCTTAATGCATGACCATAGTATAGCTTAATATATTATATCAAGTTAATTTATCTTCAAAAATTATGATTAGTAAACATTTTTCATTTTCATTTGCAAAGACAGCAGAATGTGTATTTAATCTGGTCACCATGACCAATTTACTACCTCCTAGCACTTATGTGATCACTCACAGCCATTATCCTGGTCATGTTTGGATTTCATATAGTCCATTTGCTGATTATGTTAATTATGTTCTGAATTAAGTATTAATTATACATTTAAAAGCAAAATATTGCGGATGCTAGAAATCTGAAACAAATGCAAGAAGTGCTGGAGAACCCCAGCAGGTCTGGCAGCATCTGAGGAGAGCGAAACAAAGTTAACTTTTCGTATCCAGTATGATTGACGAGTGTGATATAGAACTCCAGACCTATTCAGTGTTTTTTCCTCCACATAACAACAAGTAAGATAAGAGCAGTCGCCTGAATAGTGCTTTCCATTGTGTAATCTGGGCTCATCTTCTAAGTTCTTAACAATCTAAGCAATTTGGCTAAAGGTGCTCTGCAGATGCTCTTAGATCACACGGTGACCTTAAAGACATATCCTTGTGGATGGGCAAATGAGATCCACCAGAATCTCCACGCAGAAGGATACACTTGGGCTTATTTCTCTCCGGATTAAGGAAACTGATTGTGAAAATTATAAATTCATCAATATTGTCAACATTGGGTAACCTCAAGGGCATCTTGGGAGTGACATTTTTTTTCGTTGTTTTAACCAATCTCCCTTTGTGACATTCTCAGGACTTGGAAGGGTAAGTGTCATTATTTTCCAACCTTGCTCAGCACTCATTGCTGATCAGCTTCACAATGGCACTGAGCACAAGATGAGGCTATTCAACCCAACTAGTCAATGCTAGCATTTATTCTCCACACCAGCTTCCTCCGATCTTATTTCATGTAATCACATCAAAATATCACTCTCTTCTTTCCTCGCCTTGCTTATCTAGCTTCCTCTTAAATGTATCTATGCTAGTGATCTCGATCAATGATTGTAGCAAAGATTCTCCACCATCTGAATAAAGGAAATTCTCCAGAATTCTCTATCACATTTTTCTCTCGATTATCTTACATATTTGTGCTGTTTCCATCTCTATCTGATGCCAATATTGAAAATTCCACCAGTTATGCTCCCAATATCTACCCTTTGTTCAGTTTTCTATCCTTCTCCTTCCTGAACTTGATTTATATCACTTCCGGCAGTAGACAGTTTGCAAACATTTATTACAAGCACACTGATTATTACAGCCACCTGATCTGTACTCTTTCATTTCCGAAAGCCTTGCACCAAACCAATCTCTCTCCCACAGTATCTTCACTTTCATTACAGAAGATACTTGAAGGAGGAAATATTTAAAAGATGCTAAAGGCAAGAAGTTCAAAAATAGGGAGGTTGGGTGAGTGGTTAGCACCAGGAGAAAGTGAGGACTGCAGATGCTGGAGACCAGAGAAGCCAAAGAAGGGCTTATGCCCGAAACGTCGATTCTCCTGATCCTCGGATGCTGCCTAGCCTGCTGTGTTTTTCCAGCACCACATTTTTCAAAAATGAGTGGTTAGCACTGCTGCTTCACAGCACCACCTTCCCAGGTTGAATTCTAGCCTCGGGCAACTGTGTCTGTGTGGGTTTCCTACAGGTGCTCTGATTTCCTCCCACAGCCTAAAGCAGTCCTGATTAGGTGAATCGACCATGCTAAATTACCCATAGTGTTCAGGGATGTGTGGCTTAGATGCATTAGTCAGAGATAACTGTAGAGTAATGGGGAATGGGTCTGGGTGGGACACTCTTCAGTGGGATGGTGTGGGCCTGTTTCCACACTGTAACGATTCTATGAATCTATTAGTCTTACGCTGCAGCTGTACCTGGCGTACTGTGTGCAGTTTTAGTCTCCTTACTTGAGAAAGGATCTACTGGCACTGGAGAAGCTGCAGAGGCTGTTCACTAGGTTAATCCGGAGTTGAGGGGGTTGGCTAATGAGGAGCAACTGAGTAGACGGGGATTACATTCATTGGAATTTAGAAGAATGAAGGGCAATCTTATAGAAACACAAAATTATGAAGGGAATAGATAGGATAGAAGTAGAGAGAACATTTCCACTGACGAGTGAAACTAGGGCAAGAGGGCATAGCCTCAAAATTAGCATCTTTAAGACAGAATTGAGAAGGAACTTCTTCACCCAGTGAATCTATGAGATTCCCTGCCCAGTGAAGTAGTTGAGGCTTCCTCAGTAAATGTTTTTAAAGCTAAGGTAGATACATTTTGAACAGTAAAGAAATTAAGGATTGCAGTGAGCGGGTGGGTAAGTGGAGCTGAGTCCCGTGAAAAAATCAGCCATGACCTTGTTGAATGGTAGAACAGGCTCGAAGGGCCAGATGACCTACTCCTGCTCCTAGTTCTTATGTGGAGAAAGTGAGAAGTGAGACTAACTTATTTTCTCTTCATAAGTGCTGGTGATAACCCAATGGACCGAATGGCCTTCTTATGCTCCAAACTGATGGTAATACTGGGCAAGTCAGGTTCCACCTAACCTTCTAGTGTAGGTTAGGTGGGCTTGGATCGACGCAACATCGAGGGCCGAAGGGCCTGTACTGCGCTGTATTCTTCTATGTTCTATGTTCTATGCAGTTTTTTTTTTAAATTCATTCACAGGATGTGGCTAGACCAACATTAATTGCCCATCTCTAATTGCCCAGACAGTGGTTAAGAGTTAACCACATTGCTATGGGTCTGGAGTCACATGTCGACCAGAGTAGGTAAGGATGGCTGTTTCCGTCCCTAAAGGACACTAATGAACTAAATGGATTTTTCCAATAGTTAACAAAGGTTTCAGGTCATTGAATTTAAATTCCACCATCTACCAAGATAGAATTCTAACAATTCCCCCCAGAAAATTACCTCGGTTTCTGAATTAATGGTCTAGAAGTAATACCACTAGACCATCTTCTCCCTAATTGATTTAGAGTGAATTATGCTCTGAACTGATGGTAATACTGGGCAAGTCAGGTTCCAGGGTAAAAAATGGCTTGATGCACTATAAATTTTAATTTCACAATGGTGGTCAGTCACATGAGGCTGTCAATGTACTTTTAACAAAACAACACGTTTATTAAATGAAAGAGAAACAAAACAAACATAAAACAATTTTGAAAGACATTATCATGAGCAGAAAAAATAATGAATTTCTTAGAAGGTATTTTACATAGAACATAGAGCATAGAACAATACAGCATAGAACAGGCCCTTCGGCCCTCGTTGTTGTACCGACCTGTGAACTAATCTAAGCCCATTCCCCCTACACTTTCCCATCATCATCCATATGCTTATCCAAGGACTGTTTAAATGCCCTGAATATGGCTGAGTTAACTGCATTGACAGGCAGGGCATTCCATGCCCTTACCACTCTCTGAGTGAAAAACCTGCCTTTAACATCTGTCTGAAATCTATCACCCTTCAATTTGAAGCTATGCCCCCTCGTACAAGCCAACATCATCTTCCTAGGAAAAAGACTCTCACTGTCCACCCTATCTAATCCTCTGATCATCTTGTATGTCTCTATTAAATCCCCTCTTAGGGGTCTTTTCTCCAATGAGAACAGACCCAAGTCCCTCAGCCCTTCCTCATAAGACCTTCATTTCAGACCAGGCAACATCCTGGCAATCTCCTCTGCACCTTTTCCAATGCTTCCACATCTTTCCTGTAATGGGACGACTAGAACTGTACACAATATTCCAAGTGAAGCCGCACTAACGTTTTGTACAGTTGCAGCATGACATCAAAGCTCCGGAACTCAATCCTTCAGCCTGCGAAACCTAACACACTGTATGCCTTCTTAACAGCACTATCAACCTGGGTGGCAACTTTCAGGGATCTATGTACATGGACACCCAGATCCCTCTGCACATCCACCACGACCAAGAATCTTTCCATTGACTCAGGACTCTGCCTTCTGGTTATTCTTCCCAAAGTGAAACACCTCATTGAACTCCATTTGCCACATCTCAGCCCAGTTCTGCAGTTTATCCAAGTCTCCCTGCAACCTGCAACAATCTTCCACACTGTCCACCACTCCACCGACTTTAGTGTCATCTGCAAACTTACTAATCCATCCTCTTATGTCTGTGTCCAAGTCATTTATAAAAATGACAAAGAGCAGTGGTCCCAAAACAGATCCTTGTGGCACACTGCTAGTAACCACACTCAAGGCTGTATATTTTCTATCAACCACCACTCACTGACAACAGAATGAGGACATGCCACAGCCCAAAGGACTAGCCACACTACCATACATCAGGAGCATTTCCTAACTGACAGCCAGACTACTGCGACCACTAGGACTCATAACAGCACACAAACCAACAGCCACCCTCAGACAACAACTCACCAGAACGAAGGAGTCAACACCCAGCATGAGCAAAACCAATGTAGTGTACAAAATCTCTTGCAAGGACTGCACAAAACACTACATAGCACAAACAGGAAGACAGCTAACAATCCGCATCCATGAACACCAACTAGCCACGAAACGACACGACCAGCTATCCTTAGTAGCCACACACGCAGATGACAAGCAACATGAGTTCGACTGGGACAACACTACTATTATTGGACAAGCCAAACAGAGAACAGCCAGGGAATTCCTAGCGGCATGGCACTCATCCACAGATTCAATCAATAAGCACATCGACCTGGACCCAATATACCGGCCACTGCAGCGGACAGCTGGAACTGACAACCGGAAGCGGCAGATTCAAACCACTACAAATGCCGGAGGAAAGATCACAGAAGCACTTCACAGGAGGCTCCCAAGCACTGAGGATGTCACCTAGACAGGGGACGAAACGTCTGCAACACAAATTCCCAGCTCGCCGAACACAACCACAAGAACGATCACCCGAGCTACAAATCTTCTCACAAACTTTGAACTCACTGCCTTCTTACAGAAAGTCAGTTTCTAATCCAAACTGCTAAATCACCCTCAATCCCATGCCTCTACATTTTCTCCAAAGGCCTACTATGTGGAACCTTATCAAAGGCTTTGCTGAAGTCCATGTAAACGATGTCAACTGCCGTACCCTCATCCACATGCTTGGTCACCTTCTCAAGAAGGAGAAAGTGAGGACTGCAGATGCTGGGGATCAGAGCTAAAAAATGTGTTGTTGGAAAAGCGCAGCAGGTCAGGCAGCATCAAAGGAGCAGGAGAATCGATGTTTCTGGCATAAGCCTTTCCTGAAGAAGGGCTTATGCCCATAACATCGATTCTCCTCCTCATTTGATGCTGCCTGACCTGCTGCGCTTTTCCAGCAACACATTTTTCAGCACCTTCTCAAGAACTCAATGAGGTTTGTGAAACACGACCTGCCCTTGACAAATCCATGTTGACTATTTCCAATCAAATTGTTGCTTGCTAGATGATTATAAATCCTATCTCTTCTAATCCTTTCCAAAGCTTTTCCTAGAACAGACGTCAGGCTCACTGGTCTATAATTACCAGGGTTATCTCGACTGCCTTTCTTGAACAAGGGCACAACATTTGCAATCCTCCAGTTTCTCTAGTACAAAATCTGTAGACAATGATGGTTCAAAGGTCAAATCCAAAGGCTCCGCTATCTCCTCCCTAGCTTCCCAGAGAATTCTCAGAAAAATTCCATCCGGCCCAGAGGATTTATCCACTTTCATACCTTCTAGAATTGATAGCTCCTCCTACTTGCTAACCTCAATCCTTTCTAGTATCTCATTCTTCTCCTCTACAATATTCTCCTCTTCCTGAGTGAAAACAGATGAGAAATATTTGTTTAGCACCTCTCTGATCTCCACAGGGTCCACACATAACTTCCCACTTCTGTCTTTGGCTGGTCCTATTCCTACCCTAGTCATCTTTTATTGCTCACATATCAATAGAAAGCTTTGGGTTCTCCTTTATTCTATCTGCTAAAGACTGCTCCTGTCCTCTCTTTGCTCTTCTTAGCTCTCACTTTAAATCCTTCCTAGCTAATCTGTAACTCTCCATCGTCTCATCTGAACCATCTTGCCTCAATGTCACATAAGCCTCCCTCTTCTGCTTAACAATTTCTTTAGTAAACCACGGTTCCCTTACATTATCACTTCCTCCTTGCCTGACAGGGACATGCCTATCAAAGACATGAAATACCTGTTCCTTCACATTTCCATTGTCTCCATCCCTTGCATTTTGCTGCCCCATTCTAAATCTTGCCTAATCACATTATAATTGCCCTCTCCCCATCTATAACTCCTGCCCTGTGGCATGTACCTATCCCTTTCCATCGCTAAACTAAATGTAACTGAAGTATGGTCATTCTCTCCAAAGTGCTCACCTATCACTAAATCAAACATCTGGCCTGGACCAAGTACCAGATCCAGTGTGGTCTCCACTCTTGTTGGCCCTTCAACATACTGTGTTGGGACACCCTCCTGTACACATTGGAAAAAAAGTGATCCATCCAACGCACTAGAGTTATAGCACTTCCAGTCAATGTTGGGGAAGATAAAGTCTTCCATAATGACCACCCTGTTCATTTCACTCCTGCCCAGAATTGATTCACCAATCCTCTCCTGCACATCCCTGGAATTTTGCGGAGGTCTATAAAAAACTCCTAACAGTGTGACCTCTCCTCTCCTGTTCCTAACCTCAACCCATACCACCCCAGTAGACAAGTCCTCGTCAAATATTCTTTCAGCCACCGTTATACTGTCCTTGACTAACACACCTCCCCCTCTTTTCCCACCCTCCCTGATCTTCATTAAAGATCTAAATTCTGGAACCTGCAACATCCATTCCTGATCTTGCTCTATCCATGTCTCAGTAATGGCCACAACATCGAAGTCCCAGGTACCTATCCATGCTGCAAGCTCACCTACCTTATTCCAGATACTCCTGGCATTGAAGTAGACACACTTCAAACCAGTTGCTGTCTGCCAGCATACTCCTGTGACCATGAAATTCTGTCCATATCCTCCCTACTCTCATCCACCTGTGTACTGGAACTACACCTCAGGTTCCCACCCCCCTGCTGAGCTAGTTTAGAGGCACCCAATCTCAGTGAAGTTTCAATCCACCTTCACATTGACATTTCTTACTGAAATGAGGTAGTCACAAGGTCAAAAGTCAGACAACACCAGGTTATAGGTGAAAGTGAGTACTGCAGATGCTGGAGATCAGAGTCAAGATGAGAGTGGTGCTGGAAAAGCACAGCAGGTCAGGCAGCATCCAAGGAGCAGGAAAATCCTGATGAAAGGCTTTTGTCCGAAACATCAATTTTCCTGCTCATCGGATGCTGCCTGACCTGTTGCGCTTTTCCAGCACCACTCTAATCTAAACACCAGGTTATCGTCCAACAGGTTTACTTGAAATCTCTAGCTTTTGTAGCATTGCCCCTTTGTCCAGTGAAGTGAGAGAGAAGCACACAGACACACAGATCTTATAGGCAGAGAGATCAATGGGCAAACAGATCAAAAGATCATACAAAATGGAATGTCAACAGGCCAAATAATAGATTCCTGCAGTTGATCAAGAGTGTCAGACAGTGTGAGTAAAGTGTCAGCAGCTGAATAACAAGCAAGGATCTATAAGCTGATTAAATGAGGCAGAGAAATAATGACAAAAAAAGTAAGATGGTGCTGGAGACAATTTATCAAGGAGATGGTGACGAAACAAGATACTAAGAAAGATTTTACAGATACAGAACAGTGTGATGGGGTCACATGTAGAGTAACATGAACCCAAGCTCACGGTGGAGGCTGTCTTCATGGGTACTGAGCTTGGCTATCAGTTTCTGCTCGGCGATTCTGTGTTGTGTGCCTCGAAGGCTGCCTTCAAGGACACTTGCCCAAGGATCAGAGGCCAAAAGTCTTCCCTGACTGGGAGGGAACATTCCTGTCTGCCAATTGTTGTCCATTCATCCTTTGTCACAAACTTTGCTTGGTCTTATCAATGTACCATGCCTCAGGGCGTCCTTGCCTGAAGCTTATGAGACAGACAACACTGGCCACGTTACATGAGTATCTGCCGTGAATGTGGTGGGTGGTGTCCCCATGTATGATGGTAGTATCCGTGTCGATGATCTGACATGTCTTGCAAAGATGGCTGTAGCAGGGTTTTGTGTTGTTGTGGTCGATGTTGTCCTGAAGGCTAGGTAGTTTGCTGCGAACAATGGTCTGTTTAAGGGTTGATGGTTGTTTGAAGGTGAGAAGTGAAGGTGTAGGAAAGATGTTGGTGAGCTGTTCGTCATCATCGATGACATGTTGAAGGCTGTGAAGAACATGATGTCACAGGCATTTCCCTTCAATGTTTTTCACCGAATATGAATTTCTCCATTACTGTCTCTCCCCGAAACAGCAGGTTAACTCACTTACTTTTCTCACTGAAATATGAGAATTAAACTCAAAGTGTTAACTAATTTTAAGCTGATAAACAGCACATTTGCTGATGTGGATCTTTTCATATCAACCGCCATATTTTTCTGACCCCCTAGACTCCCCTCCTCTATGTCATGAAATCTAAAGTTAACAGTGAGCAGCGAGTATCTTTCCAGGTAGGTTTTTGAGTCATTTAGCTTAGGTCACATGATTTCTTGGAAGGGCTGTCATTAGTTCACTGTTCCAAATGACTTCCTGACCCTTGCATGAAAAACTGATCTGCACAGCTCTGAAAATCAAGCAGCTATTTATCGCTGCATTAGAATCAAAGATCACAAATAATAGTAACATCATAAACTTAAATCCCAACTGGATGTTCCATGTTCCATATCATACCTTCTGCACCATTTCCCTCAACCACAGAGCTATTCAGACTCATCATATTTGCCATCTCACATTCCACGATTCTAACTTTCAGCCCTTAGATGAAGACCTGTATTCCTTAGAGTCATAGAGTCAGACAATATGGAAACAGACCCTTTGGTCCAGGCCATCTGCACTGGCCAGACATCCCAATCTAACCGAGCATAAGACTGACTTCCACATTTCTGTCACATACATTTTGATTCCTTCCATTCAATTCCACTCCCCTCTTCCCAAAGATTCTGTCTCATCAGGGACATCTTTGTGGCCAACTCCATATCCAATTGCCCGTCTCCTGACATGTTGCCTTGCTGACACAGTAAGTACAAAACATCTGTTTATTTTCCTGCACACATACCATTTCCCAAGGCCAAAAGCAGTCCTTTCTGACAGGCAGCAAAGTAGTTGCACTTCCTCTCATACAATGCATGAGAGTTTCTGCTTGTGACAGAGTTTCCTCTTTTCCTTTGAATCCTTACCAAAGATTGAGTGGCAACCCAAAACTAAGTCATCGTTTTTATATCCAGCATATTGAAGACTCTTTACTTTCTCTCTCTGTTTGGAAATCCTTACTTTTAATGTATTCATTCATGGGACATGAGTAATTTGGCATCTTCTCAAGTAGCCCTTGAGAAGGTGCTGATGAGCTGTCTATAGAGTCAGAGAGCTGTACAGCACGGAAAGAGATCTTTTGTCCATGCCGACCAGATATCCTAACCTATTCTCACCCCATTTGCCTGGACTTGGCCCATATCTCTCTAAACCCTTACCATTCATGTACCAATCTAGATGCCTTTTAAATGTTGTAATTGTACCAGCCTCCACCACTTCCTCTGACAGCTCATTCCGTACCCGCACCATCCTCTATTTGAAAAGGTTGCCCCTTAGATCCCTTTCAAATCTTTCCCCTCTCACCCTTAACCTATGCCCTCTAATTCTGGACTCCTCACCCCAGGGAGAAGACCTTGTCTATTCACCCTATCCATGCCCTTCATGATTTTATAAGCCCCTTAGCATCCGATACTCCAGGGAAAATGATCCCAGCCTATTCACTCTCTCCCTAGAGTTCAAGCCCTCCAACCCAAACAACATCATTGTAAATCTTTTTTGAATCCTTTTAAGTTTCACAACATTTTTCCTATGGCAGGGCAATCAGAATTGAATGCAATATTCCAAAAGTCACCTCACCGATGTCCTGTACAGCCACAATACGACCTCCCAACTCCTATACTCAATGCACCTTCAAATAAAGGAATCTGTAACAAACACCTTCTTCACTATCCTGTCTACCTGCGACTGCACTTTCAAAGAACTATGAACCTGCATCCCAAGGTCTCTTTGTTTGGCAACACACCTCAGCACCTTAGCATTAATTGTCTGGGAGTAAGTTCCAACTTCTTATCAGGAGCTGATGGCGTAGTGGTATTGTTCCTTAGATTACTTACACTGTGGAAACAGGTCCTTCGGCCCAACAAGTCCACGCCGACCTGCCAAAACGCAACCCACCCAGTCCTATTCCCCTGCTCCTAACACTACAGGCAATTTAGCGTGGCCAATTCACCTAACCTGCACATTTTTTTTGGACTGTAGGAGGAAACCGGAGGAAACCCACGCAGACACGGGGAGAATGTGCAAACTGCACACGGTCAGTCTCCTGAGGCGGGAATTGAACCCGGGTCTCTGGCACTGTGAGGCAGCAATGCTAACCACTGTGCCACCCACTGGCCTAATACTCTGAAGACCCAGGTAATAGCTCTAAGTTCCAATCCCACCACGGTAGATGATGGAGGTGGAATTTGAAAAACTCTGGTATACACAGTCTGAGAATAATCATTATAAAAGCCCATAAGGTTCATTAATGCACCTTGGGAAAGGAAATCTACATCCTATCCCACTCAGACTCAAAGCAATGTGGTTCCCTCTTAACTGCCCTCCAAAATGGTGTTTAATTGTATACAAGCCTCCTAAAAGAAATGGCACCAGAAACAACATTGGCTCTGTCAACCTTGTAAAGTCCTCCTCACTAACATCTGGGGACGAGTGCCAAAACTGGGAAAGCTGTTAGTCAAGTGACAACTTAATGCAGGCACAATCATGGAGTCATACCTTGCAGACAATGTTGCAAACACTACATTCTCCATCCCTGGATGGTGCCAGGACAGACCTAAGCAAACCCAACAGAGGTGGCAGGACAATGGTGGACAGTCAGGAGAGTGTTAGCCTAGAGCCCATGAAGCCTTGTGGCATCAAGTCAAATACAAGCAAGGAAGCCATCTGCTGATTATCACGTACTGTCCTCCCTCGGCTGATGAATCCATGTTGAACAACACTTGGAGGAACCACTGAGGATGGAAAGGGATAAGAATGTACTGTGAGTGAGAGATGAGGATGATGATGTCAGTGAAGACAAGGATGATGATGTTAAGAAACAGAGAATTTTGGAGTAATCAGCAGGTCTGGTCGCTTCTGTGGAGACAGAAATAGAAATAATGTTTTGAATATAATGACTCTTCTTTATAGTGTTGAGGGCTGGAAAATAATAATATTGTTGAGGGAGGGAGAAGAGTGAGTGGATCAGGTGGTGAAGGTATCAAGAGAAAAAGACAAAGAGAGTGTAAGTAGTGGTAAAGGAGAGATTTCAGAATAAAATATGTGTTAGCTATTGGTTTGAGTAGAATCAGACAAAGTAGGAGCAAAGAGAGGCCACTTTGCCCTTTGATCCTGCCATACCAGTCATCTTGCTTGTGGCTGGTCATCTAACTCAACACGGTGGCTCAGTGGTTAGCACTGCTGCCTCACAGCACCAGGGTCCCAGGTTCGATTCCAGCCCCAGGCAACTGTCTGTGTAGAGTTTGCACATTCTCCCCGTGTCTGTGTGGGTTTCCTCCCACAGTCCAAAGATGTGCAGGTTAAGTGAATTGGCTGTGCTAAATTGCCCATAGTGCTAGGTGCATTAGTCAGAGGTAAGTGGGTCTGGTTGGGTTACTCTTCGGAGGGTCAGTGTGGAGTGGTTGGGCTGAAGGGCCTGTTTCCACATTGTAGGGAATCTAATCTAATCCTGTTTCCCACATTTCCCCCAGGTGCTGGAGGAAGTGTTAATCCTTAAATGCTATGTCCAACACCTTCTTGAAATCATTCAAAGGTTATGGTTTACGAAGGAAGTTGAATCTCTTGTCAAGAGGAAGAAAAAAGGCTTATCTTCGGATGAGATGTGAACACTCAGTTAGGGCAATTGACAGTTACAAGGTAGCCAGGATAACCTAAAGAGAGAGAGCTAAGAAGAGCAAGGAGGAGACATGAGAAATTGTTGACAGATAGGATCGGGGAAAACCCTAAAGCTTTCTTTAGGTATATAAGGGATAAAAGAATGACTAGAGTAAGATTAGGGCCAATCAAGGATAGTAGTGGAAGGTTGTGCGTGGAGTCAGAGGAGATAGGGGAAACACTATATGCATATTTTTCGTCAGTATTCACACTGGAGAAAGACAATGTTGTCGAGGAGAATACTGAAATACGGGCTACTAGAATAGATGGTATTGAGGTTCACAAGGAGGAGGGGTTAGAAATTCTGGAAATTGTGAAAATAGATAAATCCCCTGGGCTGGATGGGATTTATCCTAGGATTCCCTAGGAAGCCAGGGAGGTGATTGCCGAGACTTTGGCTTCGATCTTTATGTCATCATTGTCTACAGGAATAGTGCCAGTAGACTGGAGGATAGCAAATGTTGTTCCCTTGTTCAAAAAGGGGAGTAGAGACAATCCTGGTAATTATAGACCAGTGAGCTTTCCTTCAGTTGTGGGTAAGGTGTTGGAAAAGGTTATAAGAGATAGGAATTATGATCATCTAAAAAGGAATAAGTTGATTAGGATAGACAACATGGTTTTGTGAAGGGTTCATCGTGCCTCATAAACCTTATTGTATTCTTTAAGAAGGTGACCAAACATATGGATGAGGGTAAAGCGGTTGACAGAGGAACCTCGATTATCCAAACGAGATGGGGGGCACTATTTCGTTCGGACAATTGATTATTCGGTTAATCGATTCAATGCCTTTCCTCTGGGGCTCAGAGTTTTCTATTAAGTCTGCTCCCTGTTCAGGAGACTAGCAGCAGCACAGCGTGCGTGTGCCCTCACCCGCACCCCCCCCCAAAACCCATCCAATACCACCAGCCCCACCCGCACCAGACCCCAACACTGCTCCCCGTCCGCCCCGAACACTGCCCCCTATCCACCTCCCATCCGCCCCCAGCCCACCCCCACCACCTATCCGCCCTGCGCTCCCATCAGTCCAGGACTGTTCTCAGCAGCACTTTTAATCACTGCCAACAGAAGACACGATCCGTGTGGGACACGTCTTTGATGTAATGTTTCTGTCGGGACCTCGAGGTCTCCTTCGGATAATCCGATTTTCAGATAATTGGTATTCAGATAATCTAGGTTCCTTGTATATGGATTTCAGTAAGGCATTTGTTAAGGTTCCCCACGGTAAGCTATTGCACAAGATACAGAGGCATGGGATTGAGGGTGATTTAGCAGTTTGGATCAGAAATTGGCTAGCTGAAAGAAGACAGAGTGTCGTGGTTGATGGGAAATATTCATCCTGGAGTTCACTTACTAGTGGTGTACTGAAAGGATCTGTTTTGGGTCTATTGCTGTTTGTCCTTTTTATACATAACCTGGATGAAGGCGTAGAAGGATAGGTTAGTAAATATGCAGACGACACTAAAGTCGGTACAGTTGTGGATAGTGCCGAAGGATGTTGTAGGTTACAGAGGGACATAGATAAGCTACAGATTTGGGCTGAGAGGTGGCAAATGGAGTTCAATGCAGAAAAGTGTAGGTGATTCCCTTTGGAAGAAGTAACAGGGATGCCGAGTACTGGGCGAATGCTAAGATTCTTGGTAGTGTAGATGAGCAGAGAGATCTCAGTGTCCATTCACATAGATCCCTCAAAGTTACCACCCAGGTTAATAGGGCTGTTAAGAAGGAAAAAGTGAGGACGGCAGATGTTGGGGATCAGAGTCGAGAGTGGGGTGCTGGAAAACACAGCAGGTCAGGCAGTACTGTAAAGAAAACATAAGGAGTGTTAGCTTTAATTAGTAGAGGGATTGAGTTTCGGAGCCATAACATCATGCTGCAGCTGTATAAAACTCTGGTGAGGCTGCACATTAGTATTGCGTACAGTTCTAGTTACCGCATTATAAGAAGGATGTAGAAGCTTTGGAAAGGGTTCAGAAGTGATTTACTAGGATGTTGCCTGGTGTGTAGGGAAGGTCTTACGAGGAAAGGTCGAGGGACCTGAAGCTGTTTTCATTAGAGAGAAGAAGGTTGAGAGGTGACATAATTGAGACATATAAGATAATCAGAGGGTTAGATCGGTTGGACAGTGAGAGCTTTTTTCCATGGATGATAATGGCTTGCATGAGGAGGCATAGCTTCAAATTGAGGGGTGATAGATATAGGACAGATGTCAGAGGTAGTTACTTTACTCAGAGAGGAGTAGGAGCATGGAAGGCATTGCCTGCAACAGTTGTCAATTCGCCAACTTTACAGCATCTAAATAGTCATTGGATAGTCATATGGATGAGAATGGAATAGTGTAGATTAGATGGGCTTCAGATTGGCTTCACAGGTCAGTTCCACATTGAGGGCGAAGGGCCTGTACTGCGCTGTAATGTTCTATGTTACCATGTAGGTCCCACTTTCTCACCCTCGCCCCTTGCCCGAGATGTGGTGACTCTCAGGTTAAACCATCATCAGTCATCCATTTCTAATGAAAGAACAGCCCTATGGTCCTCTGGTACTTTGACGACTTATCCTTAAACAATGCTTTGTCCTCGATTGCTTTCTGTTCTATCAAATCCCACAGACTCGCCACTTTCCGGGTGAAGAACTTTCTCCTCGCCTTGGTCTTAATTATTTTACCCTGTATCCTTGGACCATGACCCCTGGTTCTGGATTCTCCCATTGTTGGGAACATCCTTCCTGCATCTAACCTGGCTCGTCCTGTTAAAATTTCGTAGTTTTCTTGTTCTTAGTCTAAAGATGTGCAGGTTAGGTGGCTTACTTAGATTAGATTACTTACAGTGTGGAAACAGGCCCTTCGGCCCAGCAAGTCCACACCGACCCTCCGAAGAGCAACCCACCCAGACCCATGCCCCTACACCTAACACTACGGGCAATTTAGCACAGCCAATTCACCTAACCTGCACATTTTTGGAATGTGGGAGGAAACCGGAGCACCCGGAGGAAACCCACGCAGACACGGGGAGAATGTGCAAACTCCACACAGACAGTTGCCTGAGGCGGGAATTGAACCCAGGTCTCTGGCGCTGTGAGGCAGCAGTGCTAACCACTGTGCCACCCACACTTGGCATCTATTAAATTTCCCCTTAGTGTCCAGAGATATGTAGGTTAGGTGGATTAGCAATGGGAAATGTGGGCTTAGGGGAGGATGGGTGTGGATGGGATGATTTTGGAGGGTCAGTATGGACTGCTTCCACACTGTAGGGATTCTGTGATTTTTCTAATCCAATGAGTGCAATCTTAAGCAAATCAAGTTCTCCTGATATTTCAGTCCTGCTATCTCAGGAATTGATATGGATGGAGGGAAGGATGAAGGATGGAGGGACTTGAGGCTGTTTTCATTAGACAGAAGAAGTTTGAGAGGTGACTTAATAGAGACATATAAGATAATCAGAGCATTAGATAGGGTGGACAGGGAGAGCCTTTTTCCAAGTATGGTGACGGCGAGCATGAGGGGGCATAGCTTTAAATTAAGGGGTGATAGATATAGGACAGATGTCAGAGGTAGTTTCTTTACTCAGAGAGTAGTAAGGGTATGGAATGCTTTTCCTGCAACAGTAGTAGATTCGCCAACTTTAAGTACATTTAAAAGTCGTCATTGGACAAGCAGATGGACGTACATGGAATAGTGTAGGTGGGATGGGCTTCAGATTGGTATGACAGGTCGGCGCAACATCGAGGGCCGAAGGGCCTGTACTGCGCTGTAATGTTCGATGTTCTATGTTCTATGTTCTAAACCTTTGTTACACTCCCTCCATAGCCAGAACATCCTTCCTCAGATAAAGAGACCAAAGCTGCACACAATACTCCAGGAATGGTCTCAGCAAGGTCCTGTACAATTGCAGCAAGGCATCCCTCCTCTGTACTGTAATCGTCTCACTCAGAAGGATAATGTACCATTTGTCTTCTTGACTGTTGTGCAAGGACACCCCGGGTCATTTTGAACATTTCCTTCTCTTCATCTGTTCAAATATTGATCCATCTTCCTCCTTTTGCTTCCAAAGTAGATAACCTCACATTTATCAACATTGTACTTTATTTGCCATGCATTTTCCACCCACTCAGCATGCCCAATCACATTGAAGCATCTCTGCATCCTCCTCACAGCTCACCCTCCCACCTAACTTTGTGTCATCTGCAAATTTGGAAACATTATGTTTAGTTCCCTCATATAAATTGGTAATACACATCGTGAATAGATGAGGTCCTGGCACTGGTATCTGTGATAACTCATTAGTCAGTAGTCATTCAGAAAGCATCTTATTGATTCCTACACTTTATTTCCTGTCTATCAACTAGTCTTCTATTCATCTCAATACACTGTCCCCAATCCCATACATTTTACACATTGATTTCTTTTGTGAGGTTTTGTCAAAAGTCTTCTGAAAGTCCAAATAAACCACATTCATTTCCTTCCCCTTCTCAACTCTATGAAGTTACATCCTCGAAGAATTCCAGTGGATTTGTTAAGCATGATTACCATTTCTTAAATGCACATTTACTCTGTCCAATTCTGAGGGAGAAAATGAGGACTGCTGATGCTGGAGATCAGAGTCCAGAGTGTGGTGCTGGAAAAGCCTTTCTGATGAAGGGCTTATGCCCGAAATGTCAATTCTCCTGCTCCTGGGATCCTTCCTGACCTGCTGTACTTTTCCAGCACCACACTCTCAACTCTGTCCAATTCTGTCACTGTTTTCCAAGTGTTCTTTTCTCATCAATCCCTTTGCTGAATTCTAAAGTGCTCCCATTCCTCATGCTTGTTGTTTTTTGCTGGCCAATTTGCTTGCCTCTTCCATAGATTTAATGCTACCTCTGATTTCCCTTGTAAGCCATTATTTGGCTACCTTACCCATTTTTGTTATGTGCCAGACAGGAATGAGGGATTGATGCAGTTCACCCATGTTTGCCATTGTCTTTCCACCATCATCCCTTTAAGTACCATCTCCCAATCTATCATAGTTAACTTGTGCCTCACAATGTCATAATTTACACAATTTAGATTCAGGACCCTAGTCCTGAAATCAACTACAACACTCTTTATCTTAATAAAGAATTGCATCATATCGTGGTCGCTCATCCCCAAGAAACCTTGATGTGGAGGTGCTGGTGTTGGACTGGGATGGACAAAGTTAAAAATCACACAACAACAGGTTATAGTCCAACAGGTTTCAAAGTGCTGCTACTTTGTCAGGTAGCTAGTGGGGCAGAGTCATAAGACACAGAATTTATAGCAAAAGATCAAAATATCATAAAACTGATGTGATGTATTGAACAAACCTAAATCTTTAATCACTTAGAATGAGGATGCAAATTTCAATTCATTAATATGTAAATTACAGATCTTCTTTCAAGTCACATTCCTGAGAGACCTTAAAGTTTTATAAAAAAAAGGTGACATCTCAGCTCAGGCACCGCATTAAAGGTGTGAGATTAGTCTGTCTGTATCCCTATGTTGAGTCAGACAGGTTCTATTTCCAAAGTAGGGATTGTTAAAATGTTACATGGACCTACTGCCTACAGATTTATTCCTTTTTGAACAATATAGAGTGTATCTGCCAATAAACATCTGCAACTACAAATTCACCCTCATCACGTGTGTGTGTGTGTGCGTGTGTGTGTGTGTGTGATTATTCTTTACTCATTACATAATACCCAGTGTAGGATGGCTTGTTCTCCAGTTGGTTCCTCAGTGTATTAGTCTGAAAACCATCCCATATACATTTCAAGCATTGTTACTCGTTGATCTGCCTGATTGATAATCAGATGAAAGTCACCCATAATTACTTATATTCCTTTCTTGCATGTTTCTAAATTCCTGTTTAATGCCATTTCCAACATCACCACTATAGTTTGAGGGTCCAGACACAACATCCTCTAACGTTTTTTGTCCCTTGGTTTTCCCATACAAATTCCACATTTCGGTGCTAATGTCCTTCCTCAATATTATGTCAAATTCCTCTTGAAACAATAATGCATCTCGACCACCTTTGTCTTTTTGTCTGTCTTTCCTAAATACTAAATGCCCAGTATATTCAGTTCCCATCCCGAGTCACATTGAAGCCTTGTCTATGTGCGTAATGAATTCATCCACTTAATTGTGAACACTCCACATAAGGGATAAGGCCTGTCTTTTTAACATTATTTGTCCCATTCCTATTTCTTTTACCTGAGGCCTTGTTTCTGCCTATCATACCTCTTATTCTCCTTTCTGTCTTTTGTTCTTGTCCTTGATTCCCCTTTCTCTGACTCTTTGCATAGTTTCCGATCAGGGTAAAAACAATGACTGCAGTTACTGGATTAGTGGTGCTGGAAGAGCACAGCAGTTCAGGCAGCATCCGAGGAGCAGCAAAATCTACGTTTCGGGCAAAAGCCCTTCATCAGGAATAAAGGCAGAGAGCCTGAAGCATGGAGAGATAAGCTAGAGGAAGGTGGGGGTGGGGAGAAAGTAGCATAGAGTACAATAGGTGAGTGGGGGAGGGGATGGAGGTGATAGGTCAGAGAGGAGGGTGGAGTGGATAGGTGGAAAAGAAAATAGGCAGATAGGACAAGTCATGAGGACAGTACTGAGCTGGAAGTTTGGAACTGGGGTAAGGTGGGGGAAGGGGAAATGAGGAAACTGTTGAAGTCCACATTGATGCCCTGCGGTTGAAGTGTTCTGAGGTGGAAGACGAGACATTCTTCCTCCAGGCATCTGGTGGTGAGGGAGCGGTGGTGAAGGAGGCCCAGGACCTCCATGTCCTTGGCAGAGTGAGAGGGGGAGTTGAAATGTTGGGCCACAGGGCGATGTGGTTGATTAGTGCGAGTGTCCCGGAGATGTTCCCTAAAGCGCTCTGCTAGGAGGTGTCCAGTCTCCCCAATGTAGAGGAGACCGCATCGGGAGCAACGGATACAATAAATGATATTAGTGGATGTGCAGGTAAAACTTTGATGGATGTGGAAGGCTCCTTTAGGGTCTTGGATGGAAGTGAGGGAGGAGGTGTGGGCGCAGGTTTTACAGTTCCTGCGGTGGCAGGGGAAGGTGCCAGGATGGAAGGGTGGGTTGTAGGGTGGCGTGGACCTGACCAGGTAGTCACGGAGGGAACGGTCTTTGCAGAAGGTGGAAAGGGGTGGGGAGGGAAATATATCCCTGTTGGTGGGATCTTTTTGGAGGTGGCGGAAATGTCGGCAGATGATTTGGTTTATGCGAAGGTTGGCCGGGTGGAAGGTGAGCACCAGGGGCATACTGGCCTTGTTACGGTTGGAGGGGTGGGGTCTGAGGGCGGAGGTGTGGACGAGATGCGTTGGAGGGCTTCTTTAACCACTTGGGAAGGGAAATTGCGGTCTCTAAAGAAGGAGGCCATCTGGTGTGTTCTGTGGTGGAACTGGTCCTCCTGGGAGCAGATACGGCAGAGGCGGAGGAATTGGGAACACAGGATGGCATTTTTGCAAGAGGTAGGATGGGAAGAGGTGTAATCCAGGTAGCTGTGGGAGTTGGTGGGTTTGTAAAAAATGTCAGTGTCAAGTTGATCGTCATTAATGGATGGAGAGGTCCAGGAAGGGGAGGGAGGTGTCAGAGATGGTCCAGGTAAATTTAAGGTCAGGGTGGAATGTGTTGGTGAAGTTGATGAATTGCTCAACCTCCTCGCGGGAGCACGAGGTGGCACCAATGCAGTCAGCAATGTAGCGGAGGAAGAGGTGGGAAGTGGTGCCGGTGTAATTATGGAAGATCGACTGTTCTACGTAGCCAACAAAGAGACAGGCATAGCTGGGGCCCATACGGGTGCCTATGGCTACCCCTTTGGTCTGGAGGAAGTGGGAGGATTCGAAGGAGAAATTGTTAAGGGTGAGGACCAGTTCGGCCAAACGAATGAGAGTGTTGGTGGCAGGGTACTGTTGGGGACGTCTGGAGAGAAAACAACGGAGGGCTTGGAGGCCCTGGTCATGGTGGATGGAGGTGTAGAGGGATTGGATATCCATGGTGAAGATGAGGCGTTGGGGGCCGGGGAAACGGAAGTCTTGGAGGAGGTGGAGGGCGTGGGTGGTGTCTCGAACGTATGTGGGGATTTCCTGGACTAGGGGGGAATAGGACAATGTCGAGGTAGGTAGAGATGAGTTCAGTGGGGCAGGAGCATGCTGTGACAATGTGTCGGCCAGGGTGGTCAGGCTTGTGGATCTTGGGAAGGAGGTAGAACCGGGCAGTGCGGGGTTCCCAGACTATGAGGTTGGAAGCTGTGGGTGGGAGATCTCTTGAGGTGATGAGGTTCTGTATGGTCTGGGAGATGATGGTTTGGTGATGGAGGGTGGGGTCATGGTCAAGGGGGCGGTAGGAAGAGGTGTCCTCGAGTTGGCGTTTGGCTTCAGCGGTGTAGAGGTCAGTGTGCCAGACTACAACGGTGCCCCCTTTATCCGCTGGCTTGATGGTGAGGTTGGGATTGGAGCAGAGGGATTGGAGGGCTGCGCGTTGTGAGGATGAGAGGTTGGAGTGGGGGAGGGGGGTCGACAGGTTGAGGCGGTTAATGTCCCGGCGGCAGTTGGAAATGAAGAGGTCGAGGGCAGGTAATAGGCCAGCGCGGGGTGTCCAGGTGGATGCAGTGTGTTGGAGGTGGGCGAAGGGGTCCTCGGAAGGTGGGCGGGAATCCTGATTGTGAAAGTAAGCTCGGAGGCGGAGGCAGCTGAAGAAGTGTTTGACGTCACGGCGTGTATTAAATTCATTGATGCGTGGACGGAGGGGGATGAAGGTGAGTCTTTTGCTGAGGACTGATCGTTCGTCCTCAGTGAGGGGAAGGTCTGGAGGGATGGTGTTTCCGATCACCCATTTTAATTTAACGCCTATCAACCACTCTCGCTAGTACTCCCTCTTGGACCTCACTCTTGGCACTGCCCAGGGGCAAACCATCCAGTTTGTACCAGTCCTATTTTCCCAGAATCAGTCCCAGTGCTCCAAGGCTCTAAAACACTGTCCCTCATCTGTTTAGCTATGTGTACATCCAATATATCCTGCTATTTCTAGTCTGATTAGCATGTGGCACTGGTAATGATCCGAGATGACTAGGATCATACTTTCCACCTTGCTGCCTATATCCTACCTTACTTTCCGATATTCTGCATTTTGGATCTCATCTCTCTATCCATCTCTGTCATTGGTAACAATGTCTACCAGGATCACTGGCTATTTGCTCCTCCCTCCAGAATGTTCTGTAGTTGCTCTGAAACATCCTTGACCTCAGTACCTGGGAGGCAACGTTCTATCCTGGAATCTCATTTGCAGCTACAAAAATGAATCCCAAACACATATTGTATTCCCAAACTTCCTTTGCATGGCAGGACTAATAAGAGACAATAAGCCAACTCTGTTGAAACAAAAACATCCTTTGGAGTGTGTGAGTAGGGAAAGGGGTGAAACCAATATGGAAACTAAGTACTTGTCCTTAAACTCGATATTGAAGAAGGGCTTATGCCCGAAACGTCGATTCTTCTGTTCCTTTGATGCTGCCTGACCTGCTGCGCTTTTCCAGCAACACATTTTTAAACTTGATATTGAGACCTAACAGCTGTCAATCACCTGAATGGAAAATAAGACGGTGTTTCTCCAGCTTGCATTGAGCTTCACTGGAGTATGATAACAGGCCTTGGATGTTACCATGGGAGCAAGGTGGTTTATTGAAATGGCAAGCAATGAAACATTCGGGTCAACCTTATAAACAGAGGGGTCTTCACCCAGCTTGTGTTTAATCTCGCTAATGTAATGGAGACTGCACTGTGATCAGCAAAAGCTGGAGACTAGACTGAAAAGAGTTAGCTGGATTGGCAATACTATATTGCTCGAAGTGTCCAGGGATGTGCAGGCTACATGGGTTAGCCATGGGAAATGCAGGATTATGGGGAGAGGGTAGTGGAGTGGGTCTGGGTGGGATGCTCCTCGGGGGGTTGATGTGGACTCAATGGGCCAAATGGCTTGCTTCCACACTTTAGGAATTCAATGATTCTATGATACAAGTAAAATGTTGCTTCACCTGGAAGGTGTGTTTGGGGCCTTGGACAGTGAGGAGAAAGGAGGTGAATGCGCAAGAGTTACACCCTTTGCAATTGCATGGGAATATGTCATAAGAGAGTGAGGATGTCTTTGGAGTGATGGAGGATTGAGCCAAGATATCACTGAGGGAATGGTCCATGTGGAATACTGACAGTGGAGGGGAGGGGAAGATACATATGGAGGTTGTCTCCAGCTGGAAGTGACAGGAATTACAGAGGATGATCATTGAAAGCAAAGATTAATGAGCAACATTCCGTGGTGGTGGATTTGAGGGAGCAATGCGAGTCATAGATATTGCTGGATGGCCTATTCCCAGGAATGGAAACGGTGAAGCTAAGTAAGGGCAGGAAAGAGTCAGAGATTGACCAGGTGAAGCTGAGAGAGGGATGGAAATTGCAAACAGAACTGATTAACTTTTCCAATTCCAGATGAGAACAGGAAAGAGCATAGCCAAAGTCCTCCTCACTAACATGGGGGCTCGTGCCACAGACTGGGACATAATCATACAGACAATGTCCCAGATATGACCATTATCATTCCTAGGTATATCCTGTCCCACCAGCAGGGTGACACTGTGGTGTACAGTCAGAGAGGGAGCTGCTCTGGCAATCTGCAACATTTGTTCTGGACCCCATGAAGTCTTGTGGCTTTAGGTTAAACATGGGGAAGGAAACCTCCTGCTGATTACAACCTACCATCGTCCGTCAGCTGATGAATCGTTTACTCCCCCATGTTGAACAACACTTAGAGGAAGCACTGAGGATGACAAGGGTGCAAAATGTACTCTGGGGGGTGGGGGATTTCGATGTCCCCCACCAAGATTGGCTTGGCAGCAGTACAGTGATCAAGCTGATCAGGTCCTAAAAGACATAACTGCCACACTGGGTCTGCGGCAGTTGGTGAGGGAACCGACAAGAGGGAAAAACATACTTGATCTTATCCTTTCCAATCTGCTAGGTGCAGGTGCCTCTGTCCATGACGGTATTGGTAAGAGTGACCACCTCACAGTCCTTATGAAGACGAAGTCCCACCTTCACATTGAGAATACCCTCTATTGTGTTGTGTGGCATTATCACCGTGATAAATGGACAGACTCCAAATAGACCTGGCAACTCAAGACTGGGCATCTGTGAGGCACTGTGAGTCATCACCAGCAGCAGAAGTGTACTCCAGCACAATCTGCAACTTCAAAGTCCATCATATCCCTCTTACAATCATTACCATCACCATCAAGCCAGGAATCACCCTAATTCAATGGAGAGTGCGGGAGGGCATGCTAGGAGCAGTACCAGGCATACCTGAAGATGAGGTGTCAACCTTGGGATTACAATTAACCAGAATCTCAACTGCACTCACCACATAAACACAGTGGCTACAAGAGCAGGCCATAGGCTGTGAATACTGCGGCAAGTAATTCACCACCTGGCTTCATAGAATACCTACAGTTTGGAAACAGGCCATTTGGCCTAAGAAGGCAAAAGTAGGTACTGCAGATGCTGGAGATTAGAATCAAGATTAGCGTAGTGCTGGAAAAGCACAGCAGGTCAATACACTTACTTACACATCACTGAATACTATGGGAAATTTAGCACGGCCAATTCAACTAACCTGCACATCTTTCGATTGTGGGAGGAAACCTGAGCACCCGGAGGAAATCCACACAAACACAGGGAGAAGATACAAACTCCACACAGCTCGTCACCCAAGGCTGGAATCAAACGCAGGTTTCTGGTGCTGTGAGACAGCAACGCTAACCACTGAGCCAATTCTCAATGCCTGTCCACTATCTATGAGGCAGATGTAAGGAGTATGATGGAATACTCCCCACTTGCCTGGATGAGTACAGTTCCAACAATACTCAAGAAACTTGACATCATCCAGGGCAAAACATTGGCCCGACATCCACAAGCATCCACTCCCTCCCACACCAACATTCAGTTGCAGCAATATGTGCTATTTTCAAGACACCCTACAGAAATTCACCAGAGAACCTTCCAAACACACAACTACTTCCATCTAGAAGGAGAAGGGCAGCAGATACAAGAGAACACCAGCACCTGCAAGTTCCCCTCCAATCTGCTCACCATCCTGACTTGGAAATATATTGCCATTCCTCAGTGCCGCTGGTTCAAAGTTCTGGAATTCTCTCCCCAGTGGCATTGTGGGTCAACTTACAACAGCGGTTCCAGAAGGCAGCTCACCACCACCTTCTCAAGGGCAGCTAAGAAGGTGGCACAGTGCTTAGTGTTGCTACCTCACAGTGCCAGACTCCTGGGTTCAATTCCAGCCTTGGGCGACTGTCTGTGTGGAGTTTGCACATTGTCCCCGTGTCTGTGTGGGTTTCCTCCAACAATGTGCAGATTGGCCATGCCCATAGTGTTCAGGGATGTGTAGGGTAGGTGCATTGGTCAGGGGTAAGTTTGAGGAATGGTTCTGGATGGGTTACTGTTTGGAGGGTCGGATTGGGCTGAAGGGCTTGTTTCCACACTACAGCGATTCTAAGGATGGGTAATAAATGTTGGCACGTCCCATGAGTGAATTAAAATCAAGATTGTGTTTCATTTCAAATTGTATTTCTTAGCATTGTCCCGAGGCAGTTACCGCTGAGACAAAACAAATTGCCTCCGTGTTGTTTACTTTCTTACAGATTTCATCTCTGGCCTCTCAATTAGACTTTGTTTCCCAAGGCCTGGACCCACCCGTACTGTGGAGAGAGATGGGGAGAAGGCTTTGGCAGTCAACATGTATTTCAAAAGGCAAACTGCTCAATAAACAGAAAAGCATGCAAAGTGTAGTTGTTGGCTTTTATTTTATTGTCAAAAAGTCTTTTCAGCTGCACAATGGAAGCAATCGTCTCAGGATTATGGAAAATAGTCATATTTTCTGCATAAGCAGTTATCTTAAAAGGCGAAGAGAGTTTTGCTCACTGGTGTATCTGATTTCTTTTTATTGTTGCAGTTTTCAATTACTTCTTGCTGCATTTTTCTCTGCATGTGGCAAGCAAGGCTTTGCATTCTGAACTTTTTCGCTCGGTGTGTTTATTATAGTGTTAGCCCTGAGGGATTGACTGGTGAATCTCAAACATTTGTGCGCACCTGAGAGAGATCACAAGGAAAACCACAACACCAAAGAAAAGGTTAACTTTAAGGAGCGAACATCTGGAAAGTTGAATGTGGGATATTCCGTGGCATTGTTTCAAAGAAAAGCAGGTTGGTTGTGGAATCTTGCTGTGCACAAACTGACATTAAAAACCCACCCAGTCTCATGGGTCACCATTACCACGTGGGTCTTGTGGCTTCTTGTTAGTTCTTTTTCATTATTCTTTCATGGGATGTGGGAAGCACCTTTAAAGCCAGCATTTGTTGCCCATTCCTCATTTCCGATTGAGGATGTTTAGATTAGATTAGATTAGATTAGATTACATTACAGTGTGGAAACAGGCCCTTCGGCCCAACAAGTCCATACCGACCCGCCGAAGCGCAACCCACCCATACCCCTACATTTACCCCTTACCTAACACTCCGGGCAATTTAGCATGGCCTGACCTGCACATCTTTGGACTGTGGGAGGAAACCGGAGCACCCGGAGGAAACCCACGCAGACACAGGGAGAATGTGCAAACTCCACACAGTCAGTCGCCTGAGGCGGGAATTGAACCCGGGTCTCTGGTGCTGTGAGGCAGCAGTGCTAACCACTGTGCCACCGTGCCGCCCTAAATATAGTTAGTTCTGAGGAGGAATTCAGAAACAACCACATCACTGCGGTTTTGGAGTTCCATGTCGTCCAGGTTGAGTAAGGACAACAGGGTTAGGGCTTCCTTTCTATAGGAGATTAGTGAACTAGATGGGCTTTTACAATAATTAACAAAGATAGTATTTTTAAGCATTTGGGCAGCACAGTGGCTGGTACTGCTGCCTCTCAGCACCAAGTTTGATTCCAGCCTCAAGTGACTGTCTCTGTGGACTTTTCATATTTTCCCCACGTCTGTGTGGATTTCCTCCTGCAGTCCAAAGATATGCAGGTTAGGTGGATTGGCCATGCTAGATTGCCCATCATCGAGACTGTTGTGCTGGAAAAACACAGCAGATCAGGTAGGTCAGGAATTCTGATGAAGGGCTTTTGCCCGAAACATCGATTTTTTCCTGCTTCTCGGATGTTGCCTGACCTGCTGTGCTTTTCCAGCACCACACTCTTGACTCTACTCTCCAGCATCTGCAGTACTCACTTTTGCCTAAATTGCCCATCATGTCCCGGGATGTGCAGACTGGGAGGATTAGCCAGGGTAAGTGCAAAGTTAAGGGCAGAGGATGGGGGGGCAGTGGATCTGGGAGAATGTTCTTCAGAGAATTGGTGTGGACTCAATGGGCAGAATGGTCTTCTTCCTTACTGTAGGGATTCTATGATTCTAAAATATAAACAAAAACAGGAAGTACTTCAGAAACTCAGCAGATCTGACAGCGTCTCTGGAGAGAGCAACAGAGTGAACATTTTAAGTCCAATTTGATTCTTCATTAGCACAGACGTACATCATTACAATAAACTAGTTTTAATTTTAGTGTCGGATTTTTATTGAAGTTAAATTTGAACATCTGTTGTGGTGAGATTCTAACCAAAGTTTCTACATCATTAGCCTTAGCCTCAGGGTCACTCATCCTGTGACATTCCCAGTCAAATACCACCTTCTGAAACAGTGTATTCATTTTAACCTCACTAACAATAACTTTGAACTGATCCACTTAGGGATGAGTCTTGGAAAACTTCTCCAGACATGGAAATGAGTCCAAAGAGCCATCCTGAAGTGCTTCCCTGCCATATTCCAGGTCTCCACTACCTCTATCACCTGAGGACCCGGAATGCTCTCCCCCATGTGGTTAAGCCACCGGAGTAGTTAGCTTATCTGGTTCATTCTTGACGTAACCTGTAATATCTTTGTAGGTAGACTAAAAATTGGGTGACACATAAATTGTCAACAGTGAACTAAAACTGTGTTGATCTGGTATATATACAAATGGCCACAAGAGGGCATATTACACACATCCCTCTTTTGTGCATGAATTACTCTTAAAAGCCTAGCGATGTTACTATTATGTTTGTCAAATCCAAGTCTAAAGTTTGACTTGATAGATCTTTTTTATTTTATTTAGTAACTGTATTACACTGAAAAATAAGCACACAAGGCAATATTGTTTTAAAATGAAAGTAGAAATTTATTACACAAATGAAACAGAGATAAAATAGAACAGACCAAGCAATTTATGTGTAACACAATTTGAAATATTCTGAAACACAATGCAATAAAATCCCATCACTTCCAACACCATCACTTTTCACTATTCAAATAAAAAAGAGAGAGAGAGTTTGCTTTTCGATCCCATCATGAGGTTTGACTTAATTGTTTCTTTCAACTCCTGGTCTTGAGAAGTTGATACTCATCTAACAGAGTTTAAGTTTTCTCTGCGTTTAATAACCCCAATTAACACCTCTGGTCAGGAATCATCCAATTAAAATGCCTGCGCTAATGGAACCTGTTTCCTAAACCTTCTGAACTAACTCCTTTCTCTAGGAGAAACTGTTCCTACATCTGAATTCAGCCATGTCTGCTACATACTGAATCCCAAAGGTTTTCCAAGTTTTTCCAAACAAAGAAAATCAATTCTTCCAAACCAAAGTCAAGCTAACACCTTTATTTTTGACCCTCTCCTCTTTTAAAAATCTCCAAATACAAATAAATTCCTATTACCACTCGAGGAGAGCCTCAGTCACCTTCTCTTTGGCACATGCTACTTTGAAAACATGGCTCCAATAAGATTGACAAGCTGACTGTTAAACCTTATCACACATCTACCACAAGTTCAAAGTTCAAACTTTAAAATAAATGACATTGATATAGCTGACTCACGCATCTTACATCACATTTACATAATGTTCAAACTTCCATACCATGTCTATACATCTCCTGTTTTCTGTTTATTTACAAATCTAAATTAGCTAGTGGTTTTCTACTACTAATAAAGTATCATCATTCTTGTCTTAAACTTTCAGAAGTTGCAGAAAAACTTTGTTCCATCTTGGCCTGACACAGAGGGGAAATCTTCTCTAACAGGGACTGATTTTGCTTTTGACTTTCAATTGATTTGTTCACATTCATCGGACACGTCTTTCTGACTTTGACTTGAATCTAACAGGTTTCAGGCATGAGGAGAAGATAAGGCTACCATGGCAGCATAGTGGCTCAGTGTTTAGCACATCATGGACCTGGGTTTGATTTCAGCCTGGGGCGACTGTGTGGAGTTTGCACATTCTGCCTGTGTCTGTGTAGGTTTCCTCCAGGTGCTCTGGTTTCCTCCCAGAGTGGAAAAAGTGAGGACTGCAGATGCTGGAGATCAGAGCTGAAAAATGTGTTGCTGGAAAAATGCAGCAGGTCAGGCAGCATCCGAGGAGCAGGAGAATTGACGTTTCCGGCATAAGCCCTTCTATAGGAAATTCATGAAAAAGGGCTTATGCCCGAAACGTCGATTCTCCTGACCTGTTGCATTTTTCCAGCAACACATTTTTCAGCCCTTTCCTCCCAGAGTCCAAAGATGTGCAGATTAGGTGGATTGGCCAGAGAAAATTTCCCACATCGTCCAAGGATAGCAGGCTAGGTGGATTAGTCATGGGAAATGCAGGATTACAGGGATAGGGTAAGAGAGGTGAGTCTGTGTGCTATGCCCCTTTGGTGGGTTGATGTGGACTCGATGGACTGAATGGCCTGTTTCCACAATGTGGGAATTCTTTGATGAAAATGCTAGCATCCAGGTTCAGCAGGTAATAGGGAAGGCAAATGGAAAGTTGTCCATTATTTCAAAGGGAATGGAGTAAAGAAATAGTGACATTCTGCTGAAACTACTCAAGGCATTAGTTAGGCGACAGCTGGAATACTGTTTTCATTCAGACATCTCCTGACACTTCCCTGAGGGTCACATTGTGTACTTCAGAGATTCTGCACTTGCACACTTTGTGAAACATCCTGCCAGTAAAGAAACATGGCAGCGCCCAAATAGGCACAATACCTGTAGTGGGCGGGACAGAATGATGTCACTCACATTACTAGAGGGAAGAGGGGGATACTGCACATGAGATTTTGCACTTACATACAGTCAGTTCTTCTATAACGTAATGGTTGTGTTCTTGTGAAACCCCATATTATAGAAAAATTGCACTTTAGAAACAGCGCTTAAAGTGTTGGCACTGTAATCCTGTCACAGCCAACATACGTTTTCAAAGTTTGCACTGGAGAAACAGTATCTCCAATTCATCAATCACATTATATCATGTTTGCGTGGACAAAGCATGTTATAACAGAAAGACTTGTACTGACTTGTTTTAAGGTGTCAGTAGACATTTTTCCTTGGTCCCCTTATCTGTCATTGTTTGCAGCCCAGAGAAAGTGCACTCAGCTGATACCAGGTGTGGAGGGACTCTCTAATGCAGAGAGGTTGAGTAGATCGGGCCTGGACTCATTAGAGATAATAAGAATGAGTGAAATATATAGGGGACTGTAGGAATGTCTATGACCAGATGGCATAATCTCATACAAAATAGAGTCAACAATTTAAGTCAGAGAATAGGAGGAGTTTCTTCTCTCCAAGAATGATGAATCTTTATCATGGAGTGCTGTTGAGACTGGGTTGTTAATATTTTCAAGGCTGGGATAGATCTTTAATCATAGAGTCATAGTCATAGAGATGTACAGCATGAAACAGACCCTTCAGTCCAACTCATCCATGCCGACCAGATATCCTAAATGAATCTAGTCCCATTTGCCAGCACGTGGCCCATATCCCTCTAAACCTTCTTATTCATATACCTGACTAGTTGCCTTTTAAGTGTTGTAATTGTACCAGCCTCCATCACTTTCTCTGGCAGCTCATTCCATACATGCACCACCCTCTGCATGAAAAAGTTACCTCTTAGGTCTCTTTTAAATCTTTCCCCTCTCACCTTAAACCTAAGCCCTCTAGTTTTGCCCCCCCCCCACCCCAGGGATAAGACCTTGTCTCTTTACCCTATCATTGCCCTCATGAATCAAAGATTTGGGGCAAAGGCAAGAAAGTGGACTTGAGAACTCAGTCATGCTCTCATTGAATGGCGAAGCAGACTTAATGGGCTGAATGACCTCGTTCTGCTCTTACGTCTTACAGTATCGTACAGTCATTCTTGTGTGAATTGTTTCCTAACTTCTTTCCAGAAGGTTTTCTGAAAGATTACTGAAGAAGAGCTAAATTCTACGCAAAACACCAACTGGGTTTCTCTTTCCACAGATACTGCCAGACCTGCTGAGTTTCTCCAGCATTCTCTGTGTTTGTTGCAGATTTCCAGCATCTGCAATGTTTCATTTTGCCAGGTCATGGTTTCATTGTGCACTGGCTCCCTCTGATGGGCAATCTCAGCATGGCTGTCAGAAAAATGTTTCCACAACTTGGTAAAAGTCAGAATGTCAGGCTGTGGAAGGTGCCTTAGGCTCTTAGACTAATAACTTCAGTCTAACCTGAGACCCATTATAGCGATCACAGCAGGGCTGGATTGTGATATCCTGAGGGCTTAAGCTATCTCAAGCCTTAGAGGAAACCCCAAAGCATTACCGAACGAGAATTGTGTTTCTGTAAGACAATTAAAATAGGAGCTTTATAATTGTGTGTCTCCTTGGCTTATGGTGCAACTAAAAACTAATAATCCCACTAAAACATTTATCATACAATAAGTCTACTTGCATTATGATATACATTCAAGTGAAAATATGTTATAGTTTCTGAATCAGCATGTATGAAAAATTCTGATCAACAGCAAAATGAGAAATTGTATAGATCATTAGTAAGGTGATGGCCGAGTGATATTATTATTAGAATATTAATGGTAATGTTCTGGGGACCTGGTTTTGAATCCTGCCATGGCAGATGGTGGAATTTGAATTCAATAGATATCTGGAATAAAGTATCTAATGATGACTGTGAAATCATTGTTGATTGTTGGAAAAACCTGTTTGGTTCATTAGTGAGAAGGGAAAGATCTAAAAGGGGCAACCTTTTTACACAGAGGGTGTTGCGTGTATGGAATGAGCTGTCAGACTATATGGTGGAGGCTGGTATGATGGCAACATTTAAAAGGCGTTGGGATGGTATATAAATAGGAAGGGTTTAAAGGGATATGGGCAAAATGCTGGCAAATGGGATTGGATTAATTTAGGATGTCTGGTCGGTGTGGATGAATTGGACCAAAGAGTCTGTTTCCATGCTGTACAGCTTTATGAGCCTATGACCCTACATCCTTTGGGGAAGGAAATCTGTCATCCTTAATTGGCCTGGCCTACATATGACTCCAGACTTACAGTAATGTCATTGACATTGTAAGGTCCTGAGCCTGGCAGTCAGTATGGTACAGAAGGAGGCCATTCAAACAGGAATGGAAAAAAGTAAAGAATTTGCTTCCTACATATTTCAATGATCCTTCTTATATTTAGCTAAATAATGGGCTTGTATTCCAGTAATCTACAGCAATGTGGTTGACTCTTAACTGCTCTCTGAACAATTACGGATGGGTAATAAATGCTGATCTAGCTAGTGGTGCCTAAATCCTGTGAATGAGAAAGCCAATTAGCACTGACTAAAAAAAAGCAGAAAAGTGGATTATGTACAGTTGTAGTCGCCACATTATAGGAAGGATGTGGAAACATTGCAAAGGTTGCAGAGGAGATTTACCAGGATGTGGCCTGGTAGGAAGGGAAAGTCTTCTGAGGAAAGGCTGAGGATTTGAGGCTTTTTTCACGAAAGAGAAAGTTGAGAGGTGACCTGATAGAGACATACAAGATGATCAGAGAATTAGATAGGGTGGACAGTGAGATCCTTTTTCTTCAGATGGTGATAGCTAGCAGGAGAGGACATAGCTTTAAATTGAGGGGTGATAGATTTAGGACAGATGCCAGAGGTAGGTTCTTTACTCAAAGAGTAGTAAGGGCGTGGAATGCCCTGCCTGCAACAGTAGTAGACTCGGCAACCTTAAGAGCATTTAAATGGTCAGTGGATAAACATATGGAGGAGAATGGAATAGTGTAGGTTAGAGGGGCTTCAGATTGGTTTCATAGGTTGGCGCAACATCGAGGGCCGAAGGGCCTGTACTGTGCTGTAATGTTCTATCACATCAGCCATAATCCCTTTGAATGGTGGATCAGACTTGATGAATCAATACCTTACTTCAGCTCCGATGTCTTATTCTCCCATCTCTAAATGGGAGTTGTACTACAACCGGTATAAAATATTCAACATTTTCATTCAGGACTTTAAGACGGCACCTTTACTGATGTCCTTAAATGGTAAGCCGGAGAGTTGATCACTTCCTATGCACGTAATGCTTTAGGATTAGTTATCACTGCAGCTTTGTTTCCACATTTTACTCCGGTCAGCTTTTCAGCTGTGAAAATGACCTTTCTCTTGAGCAGTTTCGTCCCTTCAGACTCAGAAATTGCTGCAGTAATGCTTCAACAACTGGGGAAAGCTGACTGAATCTCAGCTTGGACGATGACTCGATACAGTCCTGATGGCCTGTGTGCCCTTTTTTTCTGCATACATTTCCTTGATATTCTGATGGAAAATCTTTATTTCTCCAAAAAGGTAAAGATCAACATCGTCAGGATAATCTTTCATCAGAAGTTTCACGCAGTTGTTCAGCCAAGGTTCCGAAACCCAGCAAAAATGAAAAGAAAACGTTTGTCACATTTTCACATGTAATTGCTTATTTTTTTGAGTGCAGTTATCACAAGAATAAAGGATTTCACTTGAAACCTATCTCTTGGAGATGCTCTTTCATCCGCATTAAGTACATTGAATGTTTTCTTTCTCATTTTTTTCCTTTTTATCAATGCACTATACAGACATCAGGCAAGTTTTCCTTTGCTTTGAATTCGATTTTGTCAAAACCTTCCGGAGTTGTTCGTGAGAAGTGAGGGAATGATGTGTAAAAAATGACGACGTGCGCTGAAGGTTATCTGTGCAACGTGTGGGCTCTTGTTGGTTTTGCAGATCTGATCGAGCCAATGATTCTAAATCTCCACCACAAACCCAAACTCAATTTCCTCCATTACCTGCAGGATTCTCTGCTGGTATCACTTTTTTAAATCACTGTGATATGTTTGAAGTTGAGTAAAAGCATTGGTAATTGAGTCATGACTCTCAGTTATGGCTAACGTAGCCTTTATCTGGGCATTCCCACAATCCTCAGCGTTCTAATGACATTGAATCCAAACTGGGTTTCATCAGACATTAAACCTATCACTCACCAGTGCTGTTGATGAGATTTGCAGATAAAATAAGAAACACACCTTTTTTTTAATTCATTTATTGGATGTGGGCAGCACTGGCTGGGCCAGCATTTATTGCTCTTCGCTAGCTGCCCTTGAGCTGCCTTCTTGAAGTATTGTAGTCCATGCGCTGTGGGTTGACCCACAACGCCATAAGGGAGGGAATTTGATCATTTTGACCCAGTGACAGTGAAGGATGGGCAATACATTTCCAATATTAACGTAACATTAATTTCAGGTGCCACATTATAGGAAAATTGCAGATGTCTCAGAGAGATTTTGACCCAGGATTTTGACCCAGTGACAGTGAAGGAATGATGATATATTTCCAAGTCAGGATGGTGAGTGGCTTGGAGGGGAAATTGAAGGTGGTGCTGTTCCCATGTACCTGCTGCCCTTGTTCTTGTAGATAGACAAAGTCTTTTCCCTTGGATAGGGGAGTCCAGAACTAGCAGGCATAGGCTTAGAGTGAGAGGGGAAAGATATAAAAGAGACCTAAGAGGCAACGTTTTCACTCAGAAGGTGGTGCATGTATGAAATGAGTTGCCAGAGGAAGTGGTGGAGGCTGGTACAATTGCAACATTTAAAAGGCATCTGGATGGGTATATGAATAGGAAGGGTTTGGAGAGATATGGGCCGGGTGCTAGCAGGTGGGACTAGATTGGGTTGGGATATCTGGTCGGCATGGACGGGGTGGACTGAAGGGTCTGTTTCCGTGCTGTACATCTCTATGACTCTATGGTTGTTGGAGTGTGTATTTGCCACAATGGTATTTTTCATCATGAGCGCAGTTAGCACTTTGAACAATGTCTAATTTTGTTCTTCATTGCACGACCATGGCCCAATGGCCCACTCCAATGTTGACACTCTGAATGTCCTTCTGTATCCAGAATGAGACCTCATACCCTTAGAGACCAGGATCATTGGGCTTTGTATTTCTAATTTCTTCAGACTCTGAGGCAATCTGAGGTGAAGTAGCCTCATTCATAGAAACATAGAAACCAGGAGCAGGAGTAAGCCATTTGGTCCTTTGAGCCAATATCATTGCTACAAGTGGAACAGCTCACTACATGTGGGCTCAGCTGACTCTTTTAAGTTTGCAGTCTGTCTTTTACTACAATAAAATAACTGTCAACTTTCAGTAATTGCTTCAGCACCTTTCAAACTGCTGCTTTATTTTTCTCTTCTGACATCCACTTCTAACAGGTCTCTCATTGATAATGAGATATAAAACTGAGACAGATTCATTTAACTCAGCCCTTTATGCTTCTAGTTTGTAAGTAAGGTAGAAGTTAAAAGTATACTACATGCATTTCAATACAATATATTTTATAGATAACAAGGAGTAAGGGAATATTCTTAACATTGGATTTTTGGAGAGTCATTCCTTTCGAAAAGGAAATTTTAAAAAATATGTGTGCTTATTTTTATTACTGTCTTGATATAGGCACACTTCAATTTAGTAATCAATTGTGGATATTAGACAAGATCAAAATTCAGAAAATAGATTGCGTGCAGGTTTGAACTCCTTATCTGAGGTAGGATATTCTGTCTATAGAGGGAACGCAATGAAGGTTTCTCAGACTGATACCTGAGAGAGATTGAGTTGGTTAGGATTGTGTTCACTTCAGAAGAATGAAGTGTGATCTCATAGACAGGTATAAAATGTGATATAGTGATAAAATGAGACATAGTAAAGGCGGGAAGGATGTTCCCAGTATCTGGGGAGTTCAGATCCTAAGTCTAAGGATAGAGACCGTGCTATTTAGGACTGAGATAAAGAGAAATGGCTTCACCCAAAACCTGCGGAACTCTCCACAACAGAAAGCAGTTGAAGCCAAAGCATTATGTTTTCAAGAAGGAGGAATATATAACTGTTGTGGCTTAAAGAGATCAAGGGGATACGGGAAGAAAGCAGACACAGGATATTGGATTGGATGACCAGCCATATTGAATTGTGGAGCAGGCTCGAAGGGCCAAATGGCTTAATACTGCTCTTAATTTCTATGTTTCTATCAGTGCATCTAAATTGATCATGTGATTGTCAGGGATCAAGGGAAAGGGGCAGCATGACAAAGGTATTTTGACCTGCATTGAGGGCATAATCTCAGAGTAATTTAAAACTGAGATGAGGTTTGTGGATGACACCAAAATTGGTGATATAATGGACAGTGAAGAAGGTTATCTAAGAGTACAACAGGATCTTGATCAGCTGGGCCAAAGGGCCGAGGAAGTAGCAGATGGAGTTTACTTTAGTAAATGTGAGGTGTTGCATTTTAGAGTCGTAGCATTATACATCACGGAAAAACAGGGCAGGACTTACACAGTTAATGGTAGGGCCATGGAAAGTGTTGTTGAATAGAGACACCTTGAGGCTCAGGTAGACAGTTCCTTGAAAATGGTGTCACAGGTAGACAGGGTGGTGAAGGAGACATTTGGCATGTTTGCCTTCATTGGTCAGGGCATGAGTTGGGACGTCATGTTGTGGCTGTACAGGAAATTGGTGAGGCCACTTTTGCTGTACAGTTCCAGTCAGCTTTCTATAGGCAGGATGTAATTAAACTGGAAAGTGTGCAGAAAAGATTTACATGGATGTTACCGGGACTGGAAGGTTTGAGTTATGACGGCAGACTGGATAAGCTGGGACTTTTTTCCATGGAGCATATGAGTTTGCTGGATGACCTTATAGAGGTTTATAAAATGATAGGAGGCACAGATAAGGTGAATAGCCAAGGTCTTTTCCCTAAGGTAGGGGAATCCAAAACTATAGGTTATAGGTTTGGGGCAAGAGGGCAAAGATTTAAAAAGGACCTGAGGGGCAATGTTTTCATGCAGGGGATGGTATGTTTATGAAATGAGCTGCCAGAGGAAGTGGTAGAGGCTGGTACAATTACAACATTTAAAAGACATTTGGACTGGTACATGAATAGGAAAGGTTTAGAGGGTTATGGGCCAAATCCAGGCAAATGAGACTAGTTAATTTAGGAACTTGGTCAGCATTGACGAGTTGGATTGAAGGGTCTGCCTCTGGGTTGTATGGCTCTATGAATGTCTTCTCTCAGAGGGGTAGTGAGTATTTGGAATTCTTCACTTCAGAGGACTTTTGAGGGTGGCTCATTACGTAAATTCAAGCCTGAGACTGGCAGATTTTTAACCATTAAGAGAACTAAAGTTTAGGGGGAAAAGTAAGGAAAGTGGAGTGGAGGATGATTACATCATGCATGATCTCATTGAAGAACAGAGCAGACACAGTGGGCTGAATGTCCTACATCTCCGACAGCTCTGCAGTTTATCAGTGTGAGATAGAGGAGCTGGGGAGGCGCAGTACTGCATAACTTGCAAGGGATTAAATCAGACCTCTCTGACCATCTTTAATATCCAAGCCAGAATGATTGTGCTCCCATTTAATAACTATGCAGCCCAATCAGTTTGTGATATGAGTACAATGAGAACCAAGCTAGGGAGTCTTTTACCTCATCCACTTTCAACCAACTATTTCAAACTTGAAATTAACGGCAGAATATTCCGACTTTGCCGTTAAAATGGTGTGTTTTGATTTTAAAAATCACACAACAACAGGTTATTGTCCAAAAGATTTATTTGGAAATACTAGCTTTTGGAGTGCTGCTCCTTCATTTATTTTTAAATTGAGGATTCTGGGTAATCCAAAATGGAGGATGGAAAATTATTATGGCTGTAAAAGCTGCCCATTTTTTGAGATATTTTAGTTGTTGGAAGTAATTTCCTCAAATTGCAGGAGCAGCAATTATTGTTTTATATGCTGTTGCATTGTTTTGGAACTTTGGGGGAAAAAAGATCAAAACAATTGCACTTTTAAAAGGAGGAAGACAGACAAAGGCAGTGACCACATGGTCAGAGAGAGACCGATACTGCTGTCTGACGCAGCAATGAATCTGCACAGTTACTGTCTTTGCTGGTTGAGTCAAGTATCTCTAGACCTCGGAGTGCATCTAGGAAAAATTAACAGACAGCGAAATGCACAGCTGACCTTAGAGGAAGAGCTCATAGCATAAGACCAGATAAGTATATAGTTTTTGAGTGTAACCTTGCTGTAAATCTACAATAGTGAGTAGAGTGGGTTCTTTCTTGATGAGATCTGTCTCTTATTAAATTTAAAAAATATAAAATATAAATACTAAGTTAGCCCGGAGCAGTGTTTTTTTAAAGCAATAAGATGGTGCTATTTTCTGGGACTGTAGATTGTGAAGGATCAAAGCTGGCCTTTAGTAAAGTGATGTGCTCTTCCTGCCAGATGTGGGAGTTGAAGGAGAGTTTTCATATGACTGATGATCGTGACTGCAGGAAGTGTCTTTGGTTGTGAATCCTATCAGATTGGGTGGCACGGTGGCACAGAACCTCACAGTGCCAGAGACCCGAGTTCAATTCCCGCCTCAGGCGACTGACTGACTGACTGTGTGGAGTTTGCACATTCTCCCTGTGTCTGCGTGGTTTCCCCCGGGTGCTCCGGTTTCCTCCCACAGTCCAAAAATGTGCAGGTTAGGTGAATTGGCCATGTTAAATTGCCCGTAGTGTTAGGTAAAGGGATAAATGTACGGGAATGGGTCTGTGTGGGTTGCGCTACAGCGGGTCGGTGTGGACTTGTTGGGCCGAAGGGCTTGTTTCCACATTGTAATCTAATCTAAAAAAAATTACATGGAACAGTTGGAGCAGCAGTTAGAGGCGAAAAGGAATTCACAGGAGCTAGGGGGTGTGGTGGATGGCAGTTCTCGGAAGGGAGAAAAGTTGCATTTACTGACCCACCCTTCGACTCTCTCTTCCAAGTCATTAATAAAAATTACAAACAGCAAAGGACCCAGAACTGATCCCTGCGGAACTCCACTTGTAACTGGGCTCCAGGCTGAATATTTACCATCTACCACCACTCTCCGACTTCGATCGGTTAGCCAGAGTTGTTATCTCTGGCTTGTTAACTGTGCCACATGCTAATGAGGTGAGAGATAGGGTGAGAGAGGCATTGAACACATGGCTACAGGGATGGTGCAGGAGGGAGGGTTTTGGATTCCTAGATAATTTGGGCTCATTCCGAGGTAGATGGGACCTCTACAAACAGGATGGTCTACACCTGAACCAGAGGGGTACCAATATCCCCGGGGGGATATTTGCTAATGCTCTTCGGGAGGGGGATGGGAACCTAAATGGTAGCTCTGTGTCCACGAGATTGAGAGTAATGACGTCAGAAATAAGGTTTCGAGATCACAGAAGTGCACTGGCAAGCCAGAAGGTGGTTTGAATTGCATCTACTTCAATGCCAGGAGCATCCAAAATATGGTGGGTGAACTTGTGGCATGGGTTGGTACCTGGAACTTCGGTGTTGTGGCCATTTCAGAGACATGGATAGAGCAGGGACAGGAATGGTTGTTGCAGGTTCTGGGATTTAGATGTTTCAGTAAGAATAGGGAAGGTGGTAAAAGAGGGAGAAGTGTGGCATTGTTAGTCAAGGACAGTATTATGGTGGCAGAAGAAAATACAGAAGGTAAGGCAAGGGTCAGTTTTTGTCCAATGTGTGCAGGAGGGTTTCCTGACACAGTATGTAGACAGGTCAAAAACGAACGAGGCCACATTCAATTTTGTACCAGGGAAAAAAACTAGTCCAGATATTAGATTTGAAGGTAGGTGAGCACTTTAATGATAGTGACCACAATTTGGTTATGTTTACTTTAGTGATGGAAAGGGATAAGTATATAGTGCAGGGTAAAACTTGTAGCTGGGCGATAGGGAATTATGATGCATTTAGCCAGGATTTAGGATGCATAGATTGGGGAAGGGGATGGGCATGATTGAAATGTGGAGTTTATTCAAGGAACAGCTACTGTGTGTCCTTGATAAGTATGTGTCTGTCAGGCAGGGTGGAAGTGGCCAAGCGAGGGAGCAGTGGTTTACAAAAAAAGTTGAATCTCTTGACAAGAGGAAGAAGGCTTATGTTAGGATGAGACGTGAAGACTCGGTTGGGGCGATTGAGAGTTACAAATTAGCCAGGAAGGACCTACAGAGAGAGCTAAGAAGGGCCAGGAGGGGACATGAGAAGTCGCTGGCAGGTAGAATTAAGGAAAACCCTAAAGCTTTCTTTGGTATGTCAGGAATAAAAGAATGACTAGAGTAAGATTAAGGCCAATCAAGGATAGTAGTGGGAAGTTGTGCTTGGAGTCCAAGGAGATAGGAGAAGCGCTAAATGAATATTTTTCATCAGTATTTACACAGGAAAAAGACAATGTGGTCGAGGAGAATACTGAGATATAGGCTATTAGACTAGATGGGGTTAAGGTTCGCAAAGAGAAGATGTTAGCAATTCTGGAAAGTGCAAAAATAGATAAGTCCCCTGGATCAGATGGGATTTATCCTAGGATTCTCTGTAAAACCAGGAAGAGATTGCAGAACCTTTGGCTTTGATCTTTATGTCGTCATTGTCTCCAGGAATAGTGCCAGAAGACTGGAGGATAGAAAATGTTTCCCCGTGTTCAAGAAGGGGAATAGAGACAACCCTGGCAATTATAGACTAGTGAGCCTTACTTTGGTCATAGGTAACGTGTTGGAAAAGGTTATAAGAGATAAAGATTTATAATCATCCAGAGAGGATTAAGTTGATTAAGGATAGTCAATACAGTTTTGTGAAGGGTAGGTCATGCCTCACAAACCTTATTGAGTCCTTTGAGAAGATCACCAAACAGATGAATGAAGATAAAGTGATTGATGTGGTGTATATGGATTTCAGTAAGATGTTTGATAAGGTTCCTCACGGTAGGCTATTGCACAAAATGCAAAGGCGTGGGATTGAGGGTGATTTGGTGGTTTGGATCAGAAATTGGCTAGCTGAAAGAAGATAGAGGGTGGTGGTTGATGGGAAATGCTCATCCTGGAGTTCAGTTACTTGTGGTGTACCGCAAGGATCTGTTTTGGGGCCACTGCTGTTTGTCATTTTTATAAATTACTGGATGAGGTCATACAAGGATGGGATTAGTAAATTTGTGGATGATACTAAGGTCGGTGGAGTTGTGGATCGTGCAGAAGGAAGGTGCAGGTTACAGAGGGACATAGATAGGCTGCAGAGCTGGACAATTGGAGTTTAATGTGGAAAAGTGTGAGGTGATTCACTTTGAAGGAGTAACAGGAATAAAGAGTACTGGGCTAATGGTAAGATTCTTGGTCATGTAGATGAGCAGAGAGATCTTAGTGTCCATGTGCATAAATCCCTGAAATTTGCCACCCAGGTTGATAGGGTTGTTAAGAAGCCATATGGTGTACTGGCTTTTATTGGTAGAGGGATTGAGTTTCGGAACTATGAGGTCATGTTACAGCTGTACAAAACTCTGGAACAGCCACACTTGGAGTATTGCATGCAGTTCTGGTCACCGTGTTATAGGAAGGATGTGGAAGCTTTGGAGAGGGTTCAGAGGAGATTTACCAGGATGTTGCCTGGTAAGGAGGGAAGATCATAGGAGGAAAGGCTCAGGGACTTGAGGCTGTTTTCATTAGAGAGAAGAAAGTTGAGAGGCGACTTAATTGAGACACATAAGATAATTGGAGGTTTAGATAGGGTGGACAGTGAGAGTCTTTTTCCTTGGATAGTGATGGCTAGCACGAGGGGACATAGCTTTAAATTGAGGGACGATAGATGTAGAACAGATGTCGGAGGTAGTTTCTTTACTCAGAGTGTAGTAGGGGCGTGGAACAGTCTGCCTGCAACAGTAGTAGACTCATCAACTTTAAGGGCATTTCAATGGTCATTGGATAAACATATGGATGAAAATGGAATAGTTTAGGTTGAATGGGCTTCAGATTGGTTCCACAGTTCGGCACAACATTGAGGGCTAAGGGCCTATAACGCACTGTGATGTTCTATATTCTATGTTCTATGTTCTATTCTGGCAGGAAGATTTGCTGGAGCTGCTCAGGAGGTTTAAACTAATAAGGTGGGGAGGTGGAACCCAGGGAACTAGTGAGGAAAGAGATCAATCTGAGACTGGTACAGTTGGGAAAACAAGCGAGTCAAACAGTCAGGGCAGGCAGGAACAAAGCAGTGTGGGTGGCACGGTGGCACAGTGGTTAGCACTGCTGCCTCATAGCACCAGAGACCCGGTTCATTTCCCGCCTCAGGTGACTGACTGTGTGGAGTTTGCACATTCTCCCCGTGTCTGCGTGGGTTTCCTCCGGGTGCTCCGGTTTCCTCCCACAGTCCAAAAATGTGCAGGTGAGGTGAATTGGCCATGCTAAATTGCCCGTAGTGTTAGGTGAAGGGATAAATGTAGGGGAATGGGTCTGGGTGGGTTGCACTACGGCAGGTCGGTGTGGACTTGTTGGGCCGAAGGGCCTGTTTCCACACTGTAAGTAATCTAATCAGAGAACAAGGTAGGACTAATAAATTGAATTGCATTTATTTCAAAACAAGAGGCCTAACAGGGAAGGCAGATGAACTCAGAGCATGGTTAGGAACATGGGACTGGGATATCATAGCAATTACAGAAACATGGCTCAGGGATGGACAGGACTGGCAGCTTAATGTTCCAGGATATAAATCCTATAGGAAGGATAGAAAGTGGGGCAAGAGAGGAGGGGGAGTTGCATTTTTGATAAACATTACTGCTGTACTTAAGGAGGATATTCCTGGGAATACATCCAGGAAAGTTATTTGGGTGGAACTGAGAAATAAGAAAGGGATGATCACCGTATTAGGATTGTATTATAGACCCGCAATAGTCAATTGAGAAACAAATTTGCAAGGAGATCTCAGTTATCTGTAAGAATAACAGGGTGATTATGGCAGGGCGATTTTTAATTTTCAAACATAAACTGGGACTGCCATAGTGTTAAGGGTTAGATGGAGAGGAATTTGTTAAGTGCGTACAAGAAAATTTTCTGATTCAGTATGTGGATGTACCTACTAGAGAGGGTGCAAAACTTGACCTACTCTTGGGAGATAAGGCAGAGCAGGTGACTGAGGTGTCAGTGGGGGAACACTTTGGGGCCAGCAAACATAATTCTATTCGTTTTAAAATAGTGATGGAAAAGGATAGACCAGATCTAAAAGTTGAAGTTCTAAATTGGAGGAAGATGAATTTTGATGGCATTAGTAAGAACTTTCAAAAGTTCATTGGAGGCAGATATTTGCAAGTAAAGGGATGGCTGGAAAATTGGAAGCCTTCAGAAATGAGACAACGAGAGTACAGGGACAGTATATTCCTGTTAGGGTAAAAGGAAAGGCTGGTTGGTGTAGAGAATGCTGGATGACTAGGAAAATTAAGACTTTGGTTAAGAAAAAGAAGGAAGCATATGTCAGGTATAGCCTGCAGAGATCATGTGAATCCTTAGAAGAGTATAAAGGAAGTAGGAGTATACTTAAGAGGGAAATGAGGAGGGCAAAAGGGGGCATGAGATCGCTTTGGCAAATAGAATTAAGGAGAATCCAAAGGGATTCTATAAATACATTAAGGACAAAAGGGTAACTAGGGAGAGAATAGGACCCCTCAAAGATCAGCAAAGCGGCCTATGTGTGGAACTGCAGGAGATGGGGGAGATACTAAACGAGTATTTTGCACCAGTGGAGTAGGACATGGAAGATATAGAATGCGGGCAAATAGATGGTGACATCATGGAAAATGTCCATATTACAGAGAAGGAGGTGCTGGATGTCTTAAAATGCATAAAGGTGTATAAATCCCAAGGACTAAATCAGGTGTACTTTAGAACTCTGTGGGAAGCTAGGGAAGTGATTGCTGGGCCTCTTGCTGAGATATTTGTATCATCGATAGTCACAGGTAAGGTGCTGGAAGACTGGAGGTTGGCTAACGTAGTGCTATTGTTTAGGAAAGGTGGTAAGGAAAATCCAGGGAACTATAGACCAGTGAGCCTGGCATCTGTGGTGGGCAAGTTGTTGGAGGGCATCCTGAGGGACAAGATGTACATGTATTTGGAAAGTCAAGGACTGATTAGAGATAGTCAGCATAGCTTTGTGCATGGGACATCATGTCTCACTAACTTGATTGGGTTTTTTAAAGAAGTATCAAAGAGGATTGATGAAGGCAGAGCAATGGATGTGATCATATGGACTTCAGTAAGGCTTTTGTAAGGTTCCCCGGGGAGACTGGTCAGCAAGGTTAGATCTCATGGAGCACAGGGAGAACTAGCCATTTGGATACAGAACTGTGTCAAAGGTAGAAGACAGAGGGTGGTGGTGGAAGGTTGTTTTTCAGTTTGGAGGCCTGTGACCAGTGGAGTGCCACAAGGACCGGTGCGGAGTCCACTGCTTTTTGTCATTTATATAAATGATTTAGATGTGAACATAGGAGGCATAGTTAGTGAGTTTGCAGATGACACCAAAATTGGAGGTGTAGTGCATAGCAAGGAAGGTTACTTCAGAGTACAATGGGATCTTGATCAGATGGGCCAATGGGCTGAGGAGTGGCAGAAGGAGTTTAATTTAGATCAATGTGAGGTGCTGCATTACATTTAATAATCAGGTCCCGGGGAGTGTTGCTGAACAGAGACCTTGGAGTGCAGTTCATAGTTCCTTGAAAGTGGAGTTGCAGGTAGATAGGATAGTGAAGGCAGCATTTGGTATGCTTTCCTTTATTGGACAGAGCATTGAGTATAGGAGTTGGGAGGTCATGTTGCAGCTGTACAGGACATTGATTTGGCCACTGTTGGAATATTGCATGCAATTCTGGTCTCCTTCCTATCGGAAGTATGTAGTGAGTCTTGTATGGGTTCAGAAAGGATTGACAAGGATGTTGCCAGGGTTGGAGGATTTGAGCTATAGGGAGAGGTTGAATAGACTGGGGCTGTTTTCCCTGGTGTGTCGGAGGCTGAGGGGTGACCTTATAGAGGTTTTTTAAATTATGAGGGGCATGGATCGGATAAATAGACAAAGTCTTTTCCCTGGAGTGGAGGAGTCCAGAACTGGAGGGCATAGGTTTAGGGTGAGAGGAGAAAGCTATAAAAGGGACCTGAGGGACAATGTTTTTCATGCAAAGGGTGGTGAGAAATGAGCTGCCAGAGGAAGTGGTGGAGGCTGGTACATTTACAACATTTAAAAGGCATTTGGATGGGTATATGAATAGGAAGGGTTTGGAGGGATATGGGCCAGGTGCTGGCAAATGGGACTAGATTAGGTTGGGATATCTGGTTGGTATGGACGAGTTGGACTGAAGGGTCTGTTTCCATGTTGTACATCTCTTTGACTCTGAGCAAGATTCAAAAAGGCCATATTCAGGAATAGTAAAGAAAAGACAAAGAATTTTAAAAATCATGGTTTTGCTTAATTGGAAACCGTTGTGGTTCAGCAAGTTCAGGAGTGATTGATGTTTGGGACTTGATGCAAAAAGGATATGGACAGTCACGGCTGAATGGACTTATTAAAATCGGAGAATGTCAGAATAGTCCAGTCTAAAGGGGGAAATCCACGTACGACAGTTTCTGCAGTCAAACGGCTCAAGTAATTCTACTTCTCTCATGATCTCCTTCCACTCTGTTCAAAGAAAAGTTAAATTCAGTTTCCAATGAGGTGCAAGTTCAAAGCAAAACCTCAAAACATTATTTTAGACACTTCATGGAGATCCCACACTGCCATCCGCTGGTTGAAGCTCAGTATTACGCCCCAAACACAAAAGTGAACATTGTCCAGCAAACAGAATTACAAATGGAGGCCATTTGGCCCACTGTGCTGACACGATGGCATCAAAAACAGACTCGGAGCTCAGAAGTAAACACACATGGCCAGGCTTCCATGGTGCTCCTGCCTCCTGACCCTTTCATCACATGGTCTGATGCCACAGGATGTATTTCTGTTTGAGGCAAACTAGAATCATTGAGTCATAGATAAATACAGTACGGAAACATACCCTTCAGTCCAAATCCTCCATGCTGACCAGATATCCTAACCTAATCTAGTCCCATTTGCCAGCATTGGCCCAGATCCCTCCAAACCCTCCCTATTCATATACCCATCCAGGTGCCTTTTAAATGTTGTAATTGTACCAGCCTCCACTATTTCCTCTGGCAGCTCATTGCATACACGCACCACCCTCTGTGTGAAAACGTTGTCCCTTATTTCTCTTTTAAATCTTTCCCCTCTCACCTTAAAGCTAAGTCCTCTGGTTCTGGATTCCCCCACCACAGGGAAAAGATCTTGTCTACTTCCCCTATCCATGCTCCTCATGATTTTATAAACTTCTGTAAAGTTGAGGAGAAAGCAAAGTCAAAACTATCTTCAGGCTTAGACCCCTTATTAAAACTATTTATTATATGTTAAAACAAAATACTGCTGTACATGGTAACCATAGACATACCAGGCTCTGAATTTATAATGATATTAGACAAGGACAAATCTGTCTTCTTCAGATGTTCACGTCCATGTGAACATATGACTCTCTCTCTTTCTCTCTCTCTCTCTCTCTCTCTCACACATTCAAGAGTGTACTCATCGATGTAGTGGTATCTGTCCTAACTTTGCCTATTCTCTGCTATTTATGTCACCAATGTGCAGCTATGTGAGCCCTTACACAACAACCCCACACCCCTCCAAACTTTTCTGCTCATCACAAACATTGTTACTTACATATTCAAATGACTTACGAAGCTTACTTTTTAACAGCATTCACTGTACATTTTGATGGTGTCTTTCCCACTGGTTATGGACCAGGCCAGACGCCCTGAAAATATTTTAAGAAGGTAGCCCAGACTCTCTTATTCTTATTTTAAAGGCAGATGTGAAGTAGGCAGGATGTTACTCATGCCCACTTACACGTTAACAGCACAGAGGTGGAATGAAAATATCAACCTCCTGGGAGTGGTCATCCACAGCAAGCTTTCTTGGACTCTTCATATGGACGCACTGGTTACAAAGGCCCAGCAATGTCTCTTCTTCCTCAGGCAGGTGAGGAAATTTGGCATGACAGTGAATACCCTTGCCGATTTTTATAGGTGTGGAAATGTGTTGCTGGAAAAGCGCAGCAGGTCAGGCAGCATCGAGGGAACAGGAGAATCGACGTTTCGGGCATTAGCCCTTCTTCAGGAATGAGGGAAGTTGGTCCAGCAGGCTAAGATAAAAGATAGGGAGGAGGGACTTGGGGGAGGGGCGTCGGAAATGTGATAGGTGGAAAGAGGTCAAGGTGAGGGTGATAGGTCAGACTGGGGTGGGAGCGGAGAGGTCGGGAAGAAGATTGCAGGTTAGGAAGGCGGTGCTGAATTTGATGGATTTTACTGAGACAGGCTGAGGGGAGGGGAAATGAGGAAACTGGTGAAATCCGAGTTCATCCCTTGTGGTTGGAGGGTTCCTAGCCGGAAGATGAGGCGTTCTTCCTCCAACCGTCGTTTCGCTGTGGTCTGACGATGGAGGAGTCCAAAGACCTGCATATCCTTGGTGGAGTGGGAGGGGGAATTGAAATGTTGAGCTACAGGATGGTTGGGTTGGTTGGTCCGGGTGTCCCAGAGGTGTTCTCTGAAACGCTCCGCAAGTAGGCGGCCTGTCTCCCCAATATAGAGGAGGCCACATCGGGTGCAAAGGATGCAATAGATGATATGTGTGGAGGTACAGGTGAATCTGTGGCGGATATGGAAGTTTCCTTTGGGGCCTTGGAGGGAGGTGAGGGGGGAGGTGTGGGCGCAAGTCTTGCACCTCCTGCGGTTGCAGGGGAAGGTGCCGGGAGTGGAGGTTGGGTTGGTGGGGAGTGTGGATCTGACGAGGGAGTCACGGAGGGAGTGGTCTTTACGGAATGCTGATAGGGGAGGGGAGGGAAATATATCCTTGGTGGTGGGGTCCGTTTGGAGGTGGCGGAAATGGCGGCGGATGATGCGCTGTACATGGAGGTTAGTGGGGTGGTAGGTGAGGACCAGTGGGGTTCTGTCCTGGTGGCGGTGGGAGGGGCGGGGTTCAAGGGCGGAGGATCGGGAAGTGGAAGAGATGCGGTGGAGGGCATCGTCGACCACATCGGGGGGGAAATTGCGGTCCTTGAAGAAGGAGGCCATCTGGGATGTGCGTTTTTGGAACTGGTCCTCCTGGGAGCAGATGCGGCGGAGTCAAAGGAATTGGGAGAATGGGATGGCGTTTTTACAGGGGGCAGGATGGGAGGAGGTGTAGTCCAGGTAGCTGTGGGAGTCGGTTGGTTTGTAGTAGATGTCCGTGTTGATTTGGTCGCCTGAGATAGAAATAGAAAGGTCGAGGAAGGGGAGGGAGGAATCTGAGACTGTCCAGGTGAATTTGAGGTCAGGGTGGAAGGTGTTGGTGAAGTGGATAAACTGTTCAACCTCCTCGTGGAAGCACGAGGCGGCGCCGATACAGTCATCGATGTAGCGGAGGAAAAGGTGGGGGGTGGGGCCAGTGTAGTTGCGGAAGATGGATTGTTCCACATATCCTACGAAGAGGCAGGCATAGCTGGGGCCCATGCGGGTGCCCATGGCTACTCCTTTCGTTTGGAGGAAGTGGGAGGATTGGAAAGAGAAGTTGTTCAGGGTGAGGACCAGTTCAGTCAGTCGAAGGAGGGTGTCAGTGGAAGGGTACTGGTCGGTACGGCGGGAAAGAAAGAAGCGGAGGGCTTTGAGTCCTTCGTGATGGGGGATGGAGGTGTACAGGGACTGGATGTCCATGGTGAAAATAAGGCGTTGGGGACCGGGGAAGCGAAAATCATGGAGCAGGTGGAGGGCATGGGTGGTGTCCCGAACGTAGGTGGGGAGTTCTTGGACTAAGGGGGACAGGACGGTGTCAAGGTATGCGGAGATGAGTTCGGTGGGGCAGGAGCAGGCGGAGACAATGGGTCGGCCGGGGCAGTCAGGTTTGTGGATTTTGGGCAGGAGGTAGAAGCGGGAGGTGCGGGGTTGTGGGACTATGAGATTGGAGGCGGTGGATGGGAGATCCCCCGAGGTGATGAGGTTATGGACGGTCTGGGAGATGATGGTTTGGTGGTGGGGTGTGGGGTCATGGTCAAGGGGGCAGTAGGAGGAGGTATCTGCGAGCTGGCGTTTGGCCTCAGCGGTGTAGAGGTCGGTGCGCCAAACTACTACCGCGCCTCCCTTGTCAGCTGGTTTGATAGTGAGGTTGGGGTTGCAACGGAGTGAGTGGAGGGCTGCGCGTTCCGAAGGTGAGAGGTTGGAGTGGGTGAGAGGGGTGGGGGAGTTCAGGTGGCGGTTAATATCGCGGCGGCAGTTGGCTATGAACAGGTCGAGGGCAAGTAGGAGGCCAGCACGGGGTGTCCAGGTGGATGGAGTGTGTTGGAGGCGGGAGAAGGGGTCGTCAGAGGGTGGGCGGGAGTCTTGGTTAAAGAAGTAGGCGCGGAGGCGGAGGCGGCGGAAGAATTGTTCGATGTCACGCCGCGTGTTGAATTCATCAATCCGGGAGCGTAGGGGAATGAAGGTGAGGCCTCTGCTGAGGACTGATCTTTCATCCTCAGAGAGGGTTAGGTCTGGAGGGATGGTGAAAACACGGCAGGGCTGGGAGCTAGGACCTGGTGTGGGGCTGGAGCTGGGTGTGGGGGCGGGGTTAGGTCTGGGGGCGGGGACGGAGATCGGCGTGGGGGCGGGGTCGGGCGTGGTGATGGCGATAGGCGAAGGGGCGGGGTTAGGCGTGGTGACGGAGTGGGCGTGGGGGCGGGGTTAGGCATGAAGTCAGAGATCGGCGAAGGGGCCGTTGTTTCGCTGTGGTCTGACGATGGTGGAGTCCAAAGACCTGCATATCCTTGGTGGAGTGGGAGGGGGAATTGAAATGTTGAGCTACAGGATGGTTGGGTTGGTTGGTCCGGGTGTCCCAGAGGTGTTCTCTGAAACGCTCCGCAAGTAGGCGGCCTGTCTCCCCAATATAGAGGAGGCCACATCGGGTGCAAAGGATGCAATAGATGATATGTGTGGAGGTACAGGTGAATCTGTGGCGGATATGGAAGTTTCCTTTGGGGCCTTGGAGGGAGGTGAGGGGGGAGTTGTGGGCGCAAGTCTTGCACCTCCTGCGGTTGCAGGGGAAGGTGCCGGGAGTGGAGGTTGGGTTGGTGGGGAGTGTGGATCTGACGAGGGAGTCACGGAGGGAGTGGTCTTTACGGAATGCTGATAGGGGAGGGGAGGGAAATAGATCCTTGGTGGTGGGGTCCGTTTGGAGGTGGCGGAAATGGCGGCGGATGATGCGCTGTACATGGAGGTTAGTGGGGTGGTAGGTGAGGACCAGTGGGGTTCTGTCCTGGTGGTGGTTGGAGGGGCGGGGTTCAAGGGCGGAGGATCGGGAAGTGGAAGAGATGCGGTGGAGGGCATCGTCGACCACGTCGGGGGGGAAATTGCAGTCCTTGAAGAAGGAGGCCATCTGGGATGTGCGTTTTTGGAACTGGTCCTCCTGGGAGCAGATGCAGCGGAGTCGAAGGAATTGGGAGAATGGGATGGCGTTTTTACAGGGGGCAGGATGGGAGGAGGTGTAGTCCAGGTAGCTGTGGGAGTCGGTTGGTTTGTAGTAGATGTCCGTGTTGATTCGGTCGCCTGAGATAGAAATAGAAAGGTCGAGGAAGGGGAGGGAGGAATCTGAGACTGTCCAGGTGAATTTGAGGTCAGGGTGGAAGGTGTTGGTGAAGTGGATGAACTGTTCAACCTCCTCGTGGGAGCACGAGGCGGCGCCGATACAGTCATCGATGTAGCGGAGGAAAAGGTGGGGGGTGGGGCCAGTGTAGTTGCGGAAGATGGATTGTTCCACATATCCTACGAAGAGGCAGGCATAGCTGGGGCCCATGCGGGTGCCCATGGCTACTCCTTTCGTTTGGAGGAAGTGGGAGGATTGGAAAGAGAAGTTGTTCAGGGTGAGGACCAGTTCAGTCAGTCGAAGGAGGGTGTCTGTGGAAGGGTACTGGTCGGCACAGCGGGAAAGAAAGAAGCGGAGGGCTTTGAGTCCTTCGTGATGGGGGATGGAGGTGTACAGGGACTGGATGTCCATGGTGAAAATAAGGCGTTGGGGACCGGGGAAGCGAAAATCATGGAGCAGGTGGAGGGCATGGGTGGTGTTCCGAACGTAGGTGGGGAGTTCTTGGACTAAGGGGGACAGGACGGTGTCAAGGTATGCGGAGATGGGTTCGGTGGGGCAGGAGCAGGCGGAGACAATGGGTCGGCCGGGGCAGTCAGGTTTGTGGATTTTGGGCAGGAGGTAGAAGCGGGAGGTGCAGGGTTGTGGGACTATGAGGTTGGAGGCGGTGGATGGGAGATCCCCCGAGGTGATGAGGTTATGGACGGTCTGGGAGATGATGGTTTGGTGGTGGGGTGTGGGGTCATGGTCAAGGGGGCAGTAGGAGGAGGTATCTGCGAGCTGGCGTTTGGCCTCAGCGGTGTAGAGGTCGGTGCGCCAAACTACTACCGCGCCTCCCTTGTCTGCTGGTTTGATAGTGAGGTTGGGGTTGCAACGGAGTGAGTGGAGGGCTGCGCGTTCCGAGGGTGAGAGGTTGGAGTGGGTGTGAGGGGTGGGGGAGTTCAGGTGGCGGTTAATATCGCGGCGGCAGTTGGCTATGCAGACGTCGAGGGCAAGTAGGAGGCCAGCACGGGGTGTCCAGGTGGATGGGGTGTGTTGGAGGCGGGAGAAGGGGTCGTCAGAGGGTGGGCGGGAGTCTTGGTTAAAGAAGTAGGCGCGGAGGCGAAGGCGGCGGAAGAATTGTTCGATGTCACGCCGCGTGTTGAATTCATCAATCCGGGAGCGTAGGGGAATGAAGGTGAGGCCTCTGCTGAGGACTGATCTTTCATCCTCAGAGAGGGTTAGGTCTGGAGGGATGGTGAAAACACGGCAGGGCTGGGAGCTAGGACCTGGTGTGGGGCTGGAGCTGGGTGTGGGGGCGGGGTTAGGTCTGGGGGCGGGGACGGAGATCGGCGTGGGGGCGGGGTCGGGCGTGGTGATGGCTATAGGCGAAGGGGCGGGGTTAGACGTGGTGACGCCCCTTCGCCGATCTCTGACTTCATGCCTAACCCCGCCCCCACGCCCACTCCGTCACCTCTGCGGGCGGCATGGTGGCACAGTGGTTAGCACTGCTGCCTCACAGCGCCTGAGACCCGGGTTCAATTCCCGACTCAGGCGACTGACTGTGTGGAGTTTGCACGTTCTCCCCGTGTCTGCGTGGGTTTCCTCCGGGTGCTCCGGTTTCCTCCCACAGTCCAAAAGATGTGCAGGGTCAGGTGAATTGGCCATGCTAAATTGCCCGTAGTGTTAGGTAAGGGGTAAATGTAGGGGTATGGGTGGGTTTCGCTTCGGCGGGTCGGTGTGGACTTGTTGGGCCGAAGGGCCTGTTTCCACACTGTAATCTAATCTAATCTAATCTAACCTCTGGGACACCCGGACCAACCAACCCAACCACCCTGTAGCTCAACATTTCAATTCCCCCTCCCACTCCACCAAGGATATGCAGGTCTTTGGACTCCACCATCGTCAGACCACAGCGAAACAACGGTTGGAGGAAGAACGCCTCATCTTCCGGCTAGGAACCCTCCAACCACAAGGGATGAACTCGGATTTCACCAGTTTCCTCATTTCCCCTCCCCCCAGCCTGTCTCAGTCAAATCCATCAAATTCAGCACCGCCTTCCTAACCTGCAATCTTCTTCCCGACCTCTCCGCCCCCACCCCAGTCTGACCTATCACCCTCACCTTGACCTCTTTCCACCTATCACATTTCCGACGCCCCTCCCCCAAGTCCCTCCTCCCTATCTTTTATCTTAGCCTGCTGGACCAACTTCCCTCATTCCTGAAGAAGAGCTAATGCCCGAAACGTCGATTCTCCTGTTCCCTAGATGCTGCCTGACCTGCTGCGCTTTTCCAGCAACACATTTCCATCTCTGATCTCCAGCATCTGCAGACCTCACTTTCTCCTCAAAGATTTTTATACGTGTGTCAATGAGAGTATTCTGTCTGGATGTATCACTATCTGGTATGGCAACTGTACCATTCAAGATCAGAGACGGTTACAGAGAGTGGTGAACTCAGCCCATACAATCACAAAGGCCAACTTATAGAATCCATCCAGCAGGCCCACTGTCAAGGAAAGGCCGCCAGCATTCTCAAAGATCCATCCCACCCTGGCAATGTTTTTCTACAACCTCTACCATCAAGGAGAAGGTACAGAAGCCTGAACACACGCACCAGCCGGTTTCAAAACAGTTTCTACCCTACTGTTGTTAGAATACTGAATGGACTCACAAACTCTTAACATTCGCCTGTACCTGTGTTTTTGTTTTTCCCGCTGTTTACCTATTATTTACTTATCTATGCTGCTTAACTCTGTGATCTGCCTGCATTGCTCGCAAGACAAAGCTTTTCACTGTTCCTCAGTACACATGTCAATAAATTCAATTCAATTCAATTCAATTATAATGATATTAGACAAGGACAAATCTGTCTTCTTCAGATGTTCATGTCCATGTGCACATATGACTGTCTCTCTCTCTCTCTCTCTCATTCAAGAGTGTAATAGTCTGGTGTAGTGGTATCTGTCCTAACTCCACCCACTCTCTGCTATTTATGTTCACTGACGTGCAACCACGTGAGCCCTTCCACAAAACCCCCTGCCGGCCCCAGACTCTCTGCTCATCATAAACATTGTTGCTTACATATTCAAATGACTTACGAAGATTACTTTTTAAACAGCATTCACAGTACATTTTGATGGTGTCTTTCCTACCTGTTATGGACCAGGCCAGACCACCTAAAATCATTTTAAGAAGGTAGCCTAGACCCTAACTTTTTCTTATTTTAAAGGCAGATGTGAAGTAGGTGTTAAAGGTGTGAGATGGAAATGTGTTGCTGGAAAAGCGCAGCAGGTCAGGCAGCATCTAGGGAAGAGGAGAATCGACGTTTTGGGCATAAGCCCTTCTTCAGGAATGAGGAAAGTTGGTCCAGCAGGCTAAGATAAAAGATAGGGAGGAGGGACTTGGGGGAGGGGCGTCGGAAATGTGATAGGTGGAAAGAGGTCAAGGTGAGGGTGATAGGTCAGACTGGGGTGGGGGCGGAGAGGTCGGGAAGAAGATTGCAGGTTAGGAAGGCGGTGCTGAATTTGATGGATTTGACTGAGACAGGCTGGGGGGAGGGGAAATGAGGAAACTGGTGAAATCCGAGTTTATCCCTTGTGGTTGGAGGGTTCCTAGCCGGAAGATGAGGCGTTCTTCCTCCAACCGTCGTTTCGCTGTGGTCTGACGATGGAGGAGTCCAAAGAGCTGCATATCCTTGGTGGAGTGGGAGGGGGAATTGAAATGTTGAGCTACAGGGTGGTTGGGTTGGTTGGTCCGAGTGTCCCAGAGTCCAACCAGTTAAAGGTGTGAGGTAACTAATCAAACCACTCGGCTTTAAGCAAAACATAATTTATTTAAACACTCCATTTGAAACATGAACAAAAGGTAAACAGAATTTAGAGTAACTTAACTATTGGGAAATTCCATGACCAGGTTAAGAAACACTTAGGGTAAAGGTTGGTGATCTTTCTCTTCCTCTCCTGGCTTCTCCCACGACAATGATCATAACCCTGTGTCACCTATGTGTTTTATTTCAAAAATAGGACCAATGTTTACAGCAGGAATATGGGGATAGTCAAGTGGCAGTGGAGAGATTCCAGAGGTCAGGAAAGGTGGTGGCTAAGAGGAAAAGTGAGGTCAGGAAATGTGCTTCTACTGCCAAAAGACAGGGCATCTAAAGACTAACTGCTGGAATCTTTGAGGAATACCAATGGGACTTATCTGGCAAACCCTTACAGAAAATGGGAGGAGTAATTGACCGGGGTGCAGTTGCAAATCCATTAAAAGGCACCCCTGAGAATGCAGATGTGGTTCAATAAATCAAAGGTGAGTAAGTCTGTAAGGACACTGAGGACCCAGCCAACCTCTCCAGCTGGGGACGTGAATGCTGTTTCCACCAGAGAGAGTCAGAAGTGTCAACGCATCAGTAAAAGTGATTGAATGAGGCTATGTGACATAAACATTTTTCTATTCATTTGTGGGACATGGGCATTTCTGGCTCGGCCAGTATTTATTATCCATCCTTTGTTGCCCTCGAGAAGGTGGTGGTGAGCTACCTTCTTGAACCTGCCTTCTTGCAGTCCATTTACTGGACTGGTAAGTAGACACACCACGTGGGAGGAAATTCCAGGATTTCATATATTATCCTGAGGAACTCATGCAGAGATGTCCTGGAACTGAGATGAATGACCTCAAACAATCACAACTATGTTCCTTTGTGGAATCACACAACACCAGGCTATAGTCCAACCAGTTTATTTGGAAGTACCAAGCTTTGGGAGAGCTGCTCTTTCGTCAGTAGCAACCGGATGAAAGAGCAGCGCTGCAAAAGCCTGTACTTCCAAATAAACCTGTTGGACTATAACCTGGTGTTGTGTGATTTTTAACTTTGTCCACCCCAGTCCAACACCGGCACCTCCACATCTTTGTGAAATCACTGAGGGCTGTCATATCACTTGCTGATTGTATTGCCATAGAGACTTTTCCAGCACAGACAGAGGCTCTTCGGCCCATCCTGTCCACACTGGTCATCAAACATCCATCTATTCTAATCCCATTTTCCAGCACCTGGCTCATAGCCTTGCATGCTGGGATGTTTCAAGTACTGATCTAAATACTTCTTAAACATCTGAGGTTCCTGCTTCAGCATCCATTTCAGTCTGTGAGTCCAGACACCTACAATGCCCTGGGTGAAAAACAAATTCCTCAAATCCCCTATAAACCTCTTTTTTTTTATTCATTCACAGAATGTGGGTGTCACTGGCTAGACCAGAATTTATTACCCATCTCTAAGTACCCAGAGGACAGTAAAGAGTCAACCACATTGCTGTGGGTCTGGAGTCACTAGTAAGACAGACCAGGTAAGGACAGGCAGGTGGTTAGAAGAACACAGCAAGCCAGGCAGCATCATGAGGTGGAGAAGTCAACATTTCGGGCATTTAACAGTTTTCTTCCCTAAAGGACATCAGTGAATCAGATGTTTATTTTCCCAACATTGACAATGGATCAACAGCCATCATTAGATGACTTAATTCTTAATTCCAGATTTACATTGAATTCAAATTTCACCATCTCCTGTGGTGGGATTCAAACCCAGCTCCTCAAAACATTGCCTGGGTATCTGGATTAACACTCAGCCACCAACACCCTACTTACCTTAAACTCTGACCCTGGTTATTTGTCCTTCTATGAAGGGGGTAAGTTTCTTTCTCACTACTATGCCACTCAGAACATTGTACACCTCAATCAAATATCCATCAGCTTTCTTTATTTTAAGTAAATTAACCACAGCCATTCTTGTCTTTTGTCAAAGCTGATAATGCTCCAGTCCAGACAACATCTTCTATCCTCTCTCACACAATCATATATTTTCTATAGTATGATGACTGGAAATGCCCACAGTATTCCAACTGTGGTCTGACTGGCATTATATACAGCACAATCATAACCTCCCAGCTTTGCAAAATCAGCTTTGTGAAGGAAAACTTCTAAAAATAATTTCATACTCTCAGTTATTAACTAAAATAATTATGCCATAAAGTTCTGTATTCAAACAAACAAAGGTAGTGCACAAGATTGAACCATAGCAAATATAATTATGAAATACTATGTTCAGTTAAACATTTATTCATTAAGCTGAACAGGTCACCATAAGACTATAATATATATAAGTAGAATTAGGTCTTTCAGCCTATCAAGTCTGGTCCACCATTCAATCAGGGCTGATATGATTGGTTAGAATGAGGTCAAATACATCTTTCCATCTTGTTGGTTTCTTCAACACCTGCAGCAAACCTGGTCCAGCAGTTTTTAACTTTTTGGATATTCTGTGCCCTCTTCAACAACAATGCATCCTCCAAGTGGGGTTCAACATGGAGGAGAATGGATAATGGGATGGGGTTGGGGAAGGTTGGGTAGATGGTGATTAATTCTTTTCCCTATTTGAGCTGCTGCTGTGACATTTCATGGGGTCTGAGTCAATGTTGATGTTTCTTAGGTCCAACTCTCCCCAGACTGGATATCTCAGGGCCACCATCTCTGTGAGTGGCAGCACTTATTCAGGGATGGTGGTCTGCAACGTTATGGCTGCAGGGAGGATTCTCCAGGATACTGCCTGGGATGGAGCATTTCAGCTCTGAAGAGAGGCTGGATAAGCTCAGGTTGTTTTCTTTGGAGCAGAGAAGGATGGGGGTGGGGGGGTGGGGAGGGTGGAGGTGCAATCCTGATAGAGCTGTATAATATTATGCGGGGACATGAACAGAATGGATAGGAAGCAGAGGTTCCTCTTGATTGAAGGGTCAATAACAAGGAGAAAGTAAGGTCTGCAGATGCTGGAGATCAAAGTTGAAACTTTATTGCTGGAACAGCACAGCAGGTCAGGCAGCATCCAGTGAACAGGAGATTCGACGTTTCGGGCACAGGCCCTTCTTCAGGAAGGGCCTTCAATAACAAGGCAGACATAATTTTAAGGTGAAGGACAGAAGGTTTAGAGGGGATTAGGGAAAACTTATCTCATTCAGAGGGCAGAATGGACTATCTGGGAGGGTAGATGAAGCAGGAAACCTTTAAAAGTACATGCATGAGCACTTGAAATGTCATAACATTCAAGGTTATGGGCCCAGTACTGTGTGTGTGTGTGTGTGTATAAGTGGTTATTGGACTGAAATGTTACCTCTGCTTTTTATTTCCCACAAATGCTGCAAGACCCACTGATTTTCTCCAGCAGTTTCTGTTTTTGTTACTGGAAAGTGGGATTACTCTGGCTAGGTCAACACAGACCTGTTAGGCTGAAGGGCCTCCTCTTTGCTGTGTGACTCTATGACTCCACAATCTGTAAGGTTTGCCTCTGAGAGAATGATAGAGACAAGTTGCTGCCTGACTAGTCTGTGGGAGGGATCCTACATATTCTGTATAATTTTCCAGATAATAGCATTATAGAATCCTTACAGTGTAGAAGCAGGCCATTCGGCCCCTCGATTCCACACCCATCCTTTGAACTGCATCCCAACCAGTCCCACTCCCCCACCCTATCCCTGTAATGCCACATTTCCCAATGTTAATCTACCTAAACTGCACATCCCTGGTCACTATGGTGCAATTTAGCAAGGCCAATCCACCTAACCTGCACACCTTTGGACTGTGGGAGGAAACCAGAGTACATGGAGGCAACCCATGCAGACACAGGGAGAATGTGCAAACTCCATACAGACAATGATATAGAAGATGGTATTAGTAATGCTAATGATATAGAAGATGGTATTAGTAATGTTAATGATATAGAAGATGGTATTATTAATAGCAAATTTGCTGATGATACTAAGCTGGGTGGCAGGGTGAAATGTGAGGAGGATGTTAGGAGATTACAGGGTGACCTGGACACGTTAGGTGAGTGGTCAGATGCATGGCAGATGCAGTTTAATGTGGATAAATGTATGGTTATCCACTTTGGTGGCAAGAACAGGAATGCAGATTACTACCTAAATGGAATCAATTTAGGTAAAGGGGCAGTACAAAGAGATCTGGGTGTTCTTGTACACCAGTCAATGAAGGTAAGTATGCAGGTACAGCAGGTAGTGAAGAAGGCTAATAGTATGCTGGCCTTCATAACAAGAGGGATTGAGTATAGAAGCAAAGAGGTTCTTCTGCAGCTGTACAGGGCCCTGGTGAGACCACACCTCGAATACTGTGTGCAGTTCTGATCTCCAAATTTGAGGAAAGACATTCTGGCTATTGAGGGAGTACAGCGTAGGTTTACAAGGTCAATTCCTGGAATGGCAGGACTACCTTACACTGAAAGACTGGAGCGACTGGGCTTGTATACCCTTGAGTTTAGAAGACTGAGAGGGGATCTGATTGAGACATATAAGATTATTAAAGGATTGGACACTCTGGAGGCAGGAAACATGTTTCCGTTGGTGGGTGAATGCTGAACCAGAGGACAAAGCTTAAAAATACAGGGTAGACCATTTAGAACAGAGATGAGGAGAAACTTCTTCACCCAGAGAGTGGTGGCTGTGTGGAATGCTCTGCCCCAGAGGGCAGTGGAGGCCCAGTCTCTGGATTCATTTGAGAAAGAGTTGGATAGAGCTCTCAAGGATAGTGGAATCAACGGTTATGGAGATAAGGCAGGAACAGGATACTGATTAAGGATTATCAGCCATGATCATATTGAATGGTGGTGCAGGATCGAAGGGCAGAATGGCCTACTCCTGCACCTATTGTCTATAGTCACCCGCGGCTAAAAAACCTGGTTTCCCGGCACTGTGAGGCAGCATGCTAACCACTGAGCCACTGTGCCCTGCCCAACTTTTAGTAAAGAGGACTTTGCAAGGTTGACAGGGCTGTGCTGTTACTATTTTCAGTACTTCAACAATGGCACACATGACCTGCAGTTGGTCAAAAGTGTTAAGCAAAAGATATCAACTTGTCCTGATTCTTAACAGTCTTAAAAGTTTGCTCACAAAGTCACCCTGTAATGTGAACAATATTGAAATAATGAGTGGAAGCATAAAGAATGATTCCAAAGATTGGGAAGAAATGCTTTGACAAAAAAAATCTTTAATCTCCACAAAATAGATGGAAGACTGAAACAGTTTGTGTTAAACATTAATGTGAAAGAGTGACATATTAAATAGCTTAGCTGAGGCAAGTCTGAAATATTTCTTGGGAACGTGAGGACAGTTAGACCAGAGGTCATAAGATGAAGCCAATGAAAAATGAATTTGGAGCAGGAACTGTAATAAACTTCATGCAAAGAGTGATAAATATGTTCAATAATTTTCAGGGCTGCAGGAGAGTTCGTCTTCAAGCATGTAAACTATGATCAGATATTAAGCAAGGGGAAATTCACATTTTAGGAATGTTTGAAGTATGGTTTGACACTAAGCAAGCTTGAAATATTCCAAGTCCCGGAATGATATGGGTCACGGCGGGAAAGTGTTAATCATGGGAGATGGTCTCAAGGATCTTTTGGATGCCAATAGCAAGAATTTTTAGTTTCCAACTTAATGTTGCTGGCAGTGACAAAAGGCCTATTTGCACGTATGAACACTCTTTAATAACCTCATTATTTTTCAATCTCTCCTCATCAATACACAGCTTCCCATTCTCTGATCCCCTCAACAGAAACCCGGCACCGAGAATTTGAAATAGTCTTATTTCAAATATCAAAAATATGTATTCAGCTCTTTCACCACTACAATTGGTTAGGCCACCCTTGGAGTACAGTATTCAAATCTGGTCTCCCTGCTGGAGGAAGGATGTTGTGAGACTTGAAAGGGTTCAGAAAAGATTTACAAGGATGTTGCTAGGGTTACCGGGCGTGAGCTACAGGGACAGGCTGAATAGGCTGGGGCTGTTTTCCTGGATCTTCGGAGGCTGAAAGATGATTTTATCAAGGTTTACATAATCATGAGGGGCATGGACAGAGTGAACAGCAAAGGTCTTTTCCCCAGGGTAGGGGAGTCCAAAACTAGAGGGCATAGGTTTAAGGTGAGAGGGGAAAGATTTAAAAGGGACCTAAGAGGCAACTTTTTCACAAAGAAGGTGGTGTGTGTATGGAATGAGCTGCCAGAGGAAATGGTGGAGGCTGGTACAATTACAACATTTTAAAGGCATCTGGGTGGATATATGAATAGGAAGAGTTTAGAGGGATATGGGCCAAGTGCTGGCAAATGGGACTAGATCAATGTATTATATCTGGTTGGCATGGATGAGTTGGGCCAAAGGGGCTGTTTCTGATCTGCACATTTCTATAACTCTAGTTGTTATAGTTAGGTTGGTACACACTTGATGGGGCAAAGGGTCTCTTTTGTGCTTATGATTCTATAATTCAATAACAGCATCCTTCCAGATACCCACACCTTTGTGCATGTTTGTCCGGTTTCCATTTTACAGTTCCTTGTTCAGTTGGCACAGGTGTAATTGGTTACTTCTCAGTAACTGTATTCAGTCAATCTTTCTCTCTTTGTTTCTCATGGAACCCCCAAAACAAACTGCTAACACAACTCATTTATGTCTTTCTTGTTTCCTTAAAGCCCTCTTCTACAGCCTTTTAATTTCTGGAGCTTGTACTGACCACTCAGGATTTCATCTCTTCTTCCCTGACCATTTTGGAGAGTTGAGAGCGTGGTGCTGGAAAAGTACAACATGTCAGGCAGCATCCGAGGAACAGGAGAATTGACGTTTCAGGCACAAGCCCTTCATCAGGAATTGCCTGAAATGGTGATTCACCTGCTCCTCGGATACTGCCTGACCTGCTGTGCTTTTCCAGCACCGCACACTCGACTCTGATCTCCAGCATCTGCAGTGCTCACTTTCTTCATTTTGGACAGTTGCTGTTCTGAATGACCTCAATGAGGTGCCAGAGGAAGTGGTGGAGGCTAATACAATTGCAACATTTAAAAGGCATTTGGATGGGTATATCAATAGGAAGGGTTTGATTAGATTAGATTACTTTACAATGTGGAAACAGGCCCTTCGGCCCAACAAGTCCACACCGACCCGCCGAAGCACAACCCACCCATAGCCCTACATTTACCCCTTACCTAACACTATGGACAATTTAGCATGGCCAATTCACCTGACCTGCACATCTTTGGACTGTGGGAGGAAACCGGAGCACCCGGAGGAAACCCACACAGACACGGGGAGAATGTGCAAACTCCACACAGTCAGTCGCCTGAGGCGGGAATTGAACCCAGGTCTCTGGCGCTGTGAGGCAGCAGTGTTAACCACTGTGCCACCATGCCGCCCAAGGGATATGGGCCGTTTGGAGGGATATGGGCCGGGTGCTGGCAGGTGGGACTAGATCGGGTTGAGATATCTGGTCAACATGGACAGGTCTGTTTCCGTGCTGTACATCTCTATGACTCAGTGACCTGCTTCCCTCACTTAAAGAAATATGCACTCCACCAACTTTCTGGTTGTTCCTATCTTTCTAAACGGAAGCTGTTTCTGTCTCTGTTGCCCCATTGCCGGGCAACAACCCAATGTTTTCTGCTCTTCAACCCTTGACTTCAAAAGAAATACAAATCAAACTTAAGAGCTGCATATGATTCTGCCCATGTTAGAACCCAAGTTTCTGAACAACACTAATACAATTTCATAAACCTTTATGACATTGGCAATAGTCTATGGGAGGAAGATGTTAAACTTATGCATGTGGTCAAGTACAATATAGCCTTTACAGGAAGGATGTGGAAGCATTGGAAAAGATGCAAAGGAGAATTGCCAGGATGTTGCCTGGTCTGAGGGAAGGTCTTATGAGGAAAAGCTGAGAGACTTGGGTCTGTTCTCATTGGAGACAAGAAGGCTAAGAGGGGATTTGATGGAGACATAACAAGATGATCAGAGGATTAGATAGGGTGGACAGTGAGAGTCTTTTTCCTAGGATGATGATGTCAGCTTGTACGAGGGGTGATAGATTTAAGGCAGATGTCAAAGGCAGGTTCTTTACTCAAAGGGTGGTAAGAGTGTGGAATGCCCTGTTTGCCAATATAGTTAACTCAGCCACACTAGGGAGATTTAAATAATCCTTGGATAAGCACATGGATGATAATGGGAATAGTGTAGGGGTATGGGCTTAGATTAGTTCACAGGTCAGCGCAACATTGAGGGCCGAAGGGCCTGTTCTGCGCTGTATTGTTCTATGTCCTATGTTCTACATTCTAAACTGATAAGTCGAAGGGCCTCTTCTATGCTGTATGGCTCTGCGACCCTAAACTGATTGCTGCTTCCTAATTGTGGTAAAGACGTTGCAAATATGCGGAATAGCACCTGTGGAAGAAAAAAGATTTCCATCTAGCCATACTCAACTACAGCTCCATGCCATTACAAATCAGATTTGCATTTTTTTCAGCAGCTTCTCTCTTATCCACTCATAGGATGTAGATGCTACTAGCTTGGCTATGTTCCTGCATGGCCTTTTAAAGGCAGTGGTCAGCAGCATTCTTGAACCACTGCAGTCACATTACAAACTTGCAAATATTTAAAATTTGGATCAGAAGTGGGCCTTTAAGTCTCTTGAGCCAGAACGAGGAATGGCTGTAGAGAAGGTGTGCAAAGAACGAGACCGACATTAAATTAAAAATTTGAAAGATCCATTTAGAAGTCTAGAAACAGCAGGGAAGAAGCTGTTCTTTAATCTGTTGGGATGTGTGTGGTTTTATATTTCGATATTCAATGTTCCCTGTTCCACTTCTGAGGCAGAAGGTTCCAAAGTCACACAGATGAGGGAAAATAATTACTCTCATCTCTGCTCTAAAAGGGTGACACCCCCTCTGATATTAGATCTGAGGTCAACAACAAGATTTCACTAAAGTTGGATGGTTGTGTTTGATTGGCATTTTTCTGTGCTGCAGATCTTTACAATTCTATGGCTGCATTACTCTGAAGGGGGAACAACGTTTCCACATTCACCTTGTCCGGACCTTACATACTTCACTCTTTTAAACTTGAGTCTGTCTAATCTTTCCTCATGTCTAACCAGTGCTGAGCTTCACTGGAACACTGCAGCAAGCCTGAGACAGAGATGTTGGCCAGGGAACAGGGTGGGGTGTTAAAGTGGCAGGCAACTGGAAGCTCAGGATCTTTTTTGCGAACAGAACGCAAGTGTTCTGCAAAGCAGTCACCCAGTCTACTCCTCGTTTCCCCAGTGTAGAGAAGTGAGTGCAGTAGACTAGATTGTGGGAAGTGCTGCTTCACCTGGAAGGTATGTTTGAGCCCTTTGATACTGAGGAGGGAGGAGGTAAATGGGCAGGTGTTACACTTTCAGCGGTTGTAAGGGAAGCTGTCATGGGGTATTTGGGGGAGCGTTGGGGGTGAAGGGAGAGTAGACCAGAGTGTCCTGGAGGGAATTGTCCCTGCGGAAGACATACAGGGGGAGGGGAGGGGAATATGTGTCTGTTGGTGGTATCTCACTGGGGGTGGTGGCAATGGCAGCTAATGATCTTCTGGATTCGAATATTGGTGGGATGGTAGGAAAGGACAAGGGGAACCCTATTATTGTTGTGGGAGGAAGAGAGGGGGTGAAGGCAGAAATGTGGTAGATGGGTCAGACCTGGTTGAGTGCCCTGTCAACAATGGTGCTGGGGAATCCTGGGTTGAGGAAGAAGTTGGATATTTTGGAGGCTCCATTGTCAAAGTTGGCCTCACCAGAACATATACACCGGAGATGGAGAAACTGAGAGAATGGAATGGAGTCTTTACAGGAAGTGGGGTACAAGGGTGTATAGTCCAGATAGCTGTGGGAGTCAGTGGGTTTATAACGGATTTTACTGGCCGGTTGACAAGTTGTTCTGATATAACACATGTTTCGTTCACACAAATTGGCTATAACATGATTGATGAATTGTGGATGCTGTTTGGATAAAGTGAACTTTCTAATGAATAGGTATAGCGATTTTATATAGCTATCTTGTGTAGTGCAATTTTCTATTGCGGTTTTCCATTGTATGATTTTCTATCACGCACGCTTACAGAGGGATGCAACTGTTGTGTCATAGCAGAACGACCTGTATCCCAGAAATGAAAACAGAGATGTCACAGAATCAGAAATAGACTACGTGAAAGAGAGCCCAGGTAGTCCCGTTTCTGAATTTTGGGAAGGAGATAGAAGTGAGGTGTGCGGGACTATCAGCTTGGAGGCAGTTGGTGGAGATAAGGGCTTTTGCCCGGAATGTTGATTTTCTTGTTCCTCAGATGCTATGCTTTTCCTGCACCACTCTAATCTAGACTCTGATCTCCAGTACTTGCAGTCCTCACTTTTGCCTACTTGAAATTAGGTTGTTGACTGTTACTGACACAATGGGAGAAAGTCAGGACTGCAGATGCTGGAGATCAAGGTCGAGAGTGTGGTGCTGGAAAAGCACAGCAAGTCAGGCAGCATCCGAGGAGAAACAACGTTTCAGGAAAAAGCCCTTACCTCCCCCTAACCGCCTCCAATCTGGACAGATACATGAGTAGGTGAGCAGAGGGATACAGATGCTTAGGAATTGGGCGACAGGTTTAGACAGTGGAGTTGGTCGGCTCAGGCTTGGAGGGCCGAAGAGTCTGTTCCTGGGCTGTAAATTTTCTTTGTTCTTTGTTAAAATGCGGTCAGTTCCCAGGAGGGAAAGTTGGAATGGGTAAGGAGCAGGCAGAGAAATTGAGGTGACCAATGTCACGTTGACAGTTCTCAATGAACAGGTCGAGTACAGGTAAAAGGCCAGAGGGGGGAGCCGAGGTGGAGGGAGAGCGTTGGAGCTGGGCTAAGGGTCTGTTAGACAGGGAGATGATCTTCGTCCAAAAAATGGGCATTGAGATGAAGATGACAGAAGAAGAGTGCAACTTCATGTTGCGACAGATCTAAAAGTTGAAGTTCTAAATTGGAGAAAGGCCAATTTTGATGGTATTAGGCAAGAACTTTTGAAAACTGATTGGAGGCAGATGTTCGCAGGTAAAGGGACGGCTGGAAAATGGGAAACCTTCAGAAATGAGATAACAAGAATCCAGAGAAAGTATATTCCTGTCAGGGTGAAAGGGAAGGCGGGTAGGTATAGGGAATGCTGGACTACTAAGAAATTGAGGGTTTGGTTAAGAAAAAGAAGGAAACATATGTCAGGTATAGACAGGATAGATCGAGTGAATCCTTAGAAGAGCATAAAGGAAGTAGGAGTAGACTTAAGAGGGAAATCAGGAGGGCAAAAAGGGGTCATGAGATTGCTTTGGCAAATAGAATTAAGGAGAACCCAAAGGGTTTTTACAAATATATTAAGGACAAAAGGGTAACTCGGGAGAGAATAGGGCCCCTCAAAGATCAGCAAGGCGGCCTTTGTGTGGAGCCACAGAAAATGGGGGAGATACTAAATGAATATTTTGCATCAGTATTTACTGTGGAAAAGGATATGGAAGATATAGAATATATGGAAATAAATGGTGACATCTTGCAAAATGTCCAGATTACAGAGGAGGAAGTGCTGGATGTCTTGAAACGGTTAAAGGTGGATAAATCCCCAGGACCTGATCAGGTGTACCCGAGAACTCTGTGGGAAGCTAGAGAAGTGATTGCTGGGCCTCTTGCAGAGATATTTGTATCATGATAGTCACAGGTGAGGTGCCAGAAGACTGGAGGTTGGCAAACGTGGTGCCACTGTTTAAGAAGGGCAGCAAAGACAAGCCAGGGAACTATAGACCGGTGAGCCTGACTTCAGTGGTGGGCATGTTGTTGGAGGGAATCCTGAGGGACAGGATGTACATGTATTTGGAAAGGCAAGGACTGATTAGGGATAGTCAACATGGCTTTGTGTGTGGGAAATCTTGTCTCACAAACTTGATTGAGTTTTTTGAAGAAGTAACAAAGAAGATTGATGAGGACAGAGCAGTAGATGTGATCTATATGGACTTCAGTAAGGCGTTTGTCAAGGTTCCCCATGGGAGGCTATTAAGCAAGGTTAGATCTCATGGAATAAATGGAGAACTAGCCATTTGGATACAGAACTGGCTCAAAGGTAGAAGACAGAGGGTGGTGGTGGAGCGTTGTTTTTCAGACTGGAGGCCTGTGACCAATGGACTGCCACAAGGATCGGTGCTGGGTCCTCTACTTTTTGTCATTTATATAAATGATTTGGATGCGAGCATAAGAGGTACAGTTAGTAAGTTTGCAGATGACAGCAAAATTGGAGGTGTAATGGACAGTGAAGAGGGTTACCTCAGATTACAACAGGATCTGGACCAGATGGGCCAATGGGCTGAGAGGTAGCAGATGGAGTTTAATTCCGAGAAATGCGAGGTGCCTGCATTTTGGGAAAGCAAATCTTAGCAGGACTTATACACTTAATGGTAAGGTCCTAGGGAGTGTTGCTGAACAAAGAGACCTTGGAGTGCAGGTTCAAAGCTCTTTGAAAGTGGAGTTGTAGGTAGATAGGATAGTGAAGAAGGCTTTTGGTATGCTTTCCTTTATTGGTCAGAGGATTGAGTACAGGAGTCGGGAGGTCATGTTGCGGCTGTACAGGACATTGGTTAGGCCGCTGATGGAATATTGAATGTAATTCTGGTCTCCTTCCTATCGGAAAGATGTTGTGAAACTTGAAAGGGTTCAGAAAAGATTTATAAGGACCCATTGTCTCCGCCTGCTCCTGCCCCACCGAACTCATCTCCGCATACCTTGACACCGTCCTGTCCCCCTTAGTCCAAGAACTCCCCACCTACGTTCGGGACACCACCCATACCCTCCACCTGCTCCATGATTTTCGCTTCCCTGGTCCCCAGCGCCTTATTTTCACCATGGACATCCAGTCCCTGTACACCTCCATCCCCCATCACGAAGGACTCAAAGCCCTCCGCTTCTTTCTTTCCCGCCGTACCGACCAGTACCACTGACACCCTCCTTCGACTGACTGAACTGGTCCTCACCCTGAACAACTTCTCTTTCCAATCCTCCCACTTCCTCCAAACGAAAGGAGTAACCATGGGCACCCGCATGGGCCCCAGCTATGCCTGCCTCTTCGTAGGATATGTGGAACAATCCATCTTCCGCAACTACATTGGCCCCACCCCCCACATTTTCCTCCGCTACATCGATGACTGTATTGGCTCCGCCTCGTGCTCCCACGAGGAGGTTGAACAGTTCATCCACTTCACCAACACCTTCCACCCCGACCTCAAATTCACCTGGACAGTCTCAGATTCCTCCATCCCCTACTCGACCTTTCTATTTCTATCTCAGGCGACCGAATCAACACGGACATCTACTACAAACTGACCGACTCCCACAGCTACCTGGACTACACCTCCTCCCATCCTGCCCCCTGTAAAAACGCCATCCCATTCTCCCAATTCCTTCGACTCCGCCGCATCTGCTCCCAGGAGGACCAGTTCCAAAAACGCACAACCCAGATGGCCTCCTTCTTCAAGGACAGCAATTTCCCCCCCAACGTGGTCGACGATGCCCTCCACCGCATCTCTTCCACTTCCCGCTCCTCCGCCCTTGAGCCCCGCCCCTCCAACCGCCACTAGGACAGAACCCCACTGGTCCTCACCTACCACCCCACCAATCTCCATGTTCAGCGCATCATCCGCCGCCATTTCCGCCACCTCCAAACGGACCCCACCACCAAGGATATATTTCCCTCCCCTCCCCTATCAGCATTCCGTAAAGACCACTCCCTCCGTGACTCCCTCGTCAGGTCCACACCCCCCACTAACCCAACCTCCACTCCCGGCACCTTCCCCTGCAACCGCAGGAGGTGCAAGACTTGCGCCCACACCTCCCCCCTCACCTCCCTCCAAGGCCCCAAAGGAAACTTCCATATCCGCCACAGATTCACCTGCACCTCCACACACATCATCTATTGCATCCTCTGCACCCGATGTGGCCTCCTCTATATTGGGGAGACAGGCCGCCTACTTGCGGAGCGTTTCAGAGAACACCTCTGGGACACCCGGACCAACCAACCCAACCACCCTGTGGCTCAACATTTCAATTCCCCCTCCCACTCCACCAAGGATATGCAGGTCTTTGGACTCCTCCATCGCCAGACCACAACAAAACGACGGTTGGAGGAAGAGCGCCTCATCTTCTGCCTAGGAACCCTCCAACCACAAGGGATGAACTCGGATTTCACCAGTTTCCTCATTTCCCCTCCCCCCACCTTGTCTCAGTCTAATCCATCGAATTCAGCACCGCCTTCCTAACCTGCAATCTTCTTCCCGACCTCTCCGCCCCCACCCCAGTCTGACCTATCACCCTCACCTTGACCTCTTTCCACCTATCACATTTCCGACGCCCCTCCCCCAAGTCCCTCCTCCCTACCTTTTATCTTAGCCTGCTGGACAAACTTTCCTCATTCCTGAAGAAGGGCTTATGCCCAAAACGTCGATTCTCCTGTTCCCTGGATGCTGCCTGACCTGCTGCGCTTTTCCAGCAACACATTTTCAGCTTTTATAAGGATGTTGCCAGGGTTGGAGGATTTGAGCTATAGGGAGAGGCTGAACAGGCTGGGGCTGTTTTCCCTAGAGCGTCGGAGGCTGAGGGGTGACCTTATAGAGATTTACAAAATTATGAGGGGCATGGATAGGATAAATAGACAAAATCTTTTCCCTGGGGTGGGGTGAGTCCAGAACTATCGGTTTAGGGTGAGGGGGGGAAAGATATAAAAGAGACCTAAGGGGCAACCTTTTTACACAGAGGGTGGTATGGGTATGCAATGAGGTGCCAGAGGAAGTGGTGGAGGCTGGTACAATTGCAACATTTAAGAGGCATTTGGATGGGTATATGAATAGGAAGGGTTTGGAAGGGTATGGGCCAGGTGCTGGCAGGTGGGACTAGATTGGGTTGGGATATCTGGTCGGCATGGACAGGTTGGACTGAAGGGTCTGTTTCCATGCTGTACATCTCTATGACTCTATGACTGAAATTCGTTAAGGTGGGGATGTGGAGAGATAAAGCTGAGCCCTTTGCTGAGTACAGAATGTTCAGCGTCAGAGAGTGGAAGGTCAGGAGGGATGGTGAATACCTGACAGGGGGAGGGGATGGAGCCAGAGGGAAGTGGGGCTCCGAAGGTTCCAGAGGCCCAAAGGTAACTCTGAGTTGTTGCATCTTGTGATCCTTGATGCGTGATAGCAAAAAAAAAGTCTTTTGTTAGCACAGCCAATAAGCCAGAGGATGAAGTGGATCAGGGGTGTGGTGCAGCCCTGAACCTGCGTGATATGATGTGGTTGGAGAAAGAGATCTAAAGTGTGCATATTCTGGCCCCCACCCACAACTTTTCCTCTGATATGTCAATGATATCATCGGTGCTGCTTCTCTCTCTCATCTGGAATTAGAAACGTCCATCGATTTCGCTTCCAATTTCCACCATGCTCTCACCTTCAGCTGGTCCATCTCTGACTCCTCACTTCCTTTCCTCGACATCTCTGTTTCCATTTCTGGGGATAGACTAGCCACTAATATCCAGTATAATTCCACCGACACTCACAGCCACCTGGACTATAGATCCTTCGACCCTGCTTCCCACAAAGACTCTGTTCCATTTTCCCAGTTTCTGTTGCATTTGTTCTGATGATGTTGACTTTGGCAAGGGAGCTTCTCAAATGTCCACCTTCTTCCTCAACTGAGGATTCCATAGCACTGTTGTTGACAGGACTTTCAGCAAGAACTGACCCGTCCTCCTTCCCACAACAACAATAGGATCCCCCTTTCTCTGTACTTACCATCCCACCAGCATCCACATCCTCCATCATTTCCTCCACCTCCAGTGAGATGCCACCATCAGACACATATTCCCCTGCCTTCCTTGTCAGTCTTCCACAGGAACCATACTCTCCGTGACACTCTGGTCCAATCCTCTTTCACTCCCAAAACCCCTCTCAGCCTCACAGCACTTTCCACTGCCACTGAGCAAGATGTAACACCTGCACATTTACCTCCTCCCTCCTCAGTATCCAAGGGCCCAAACATACTTTCCAGGTGAAGCAGCACTTTACCTGCACAATCTATTGAATTGAATTGAATTTATTGTCACGTGTACCGAGGCACCGTGAAAAGCTTTGTCTTGCGAGAAATACAGGCAGATCACACAGTTAAATAGCATAAATAAGTAAATAATAGGTAAACAGCAGCAAAAACCAAAACACAGGTACAGGCGAATGTTAACAGTTTGTGAGTCCATCCGGTATTCTAACAACAGTAGGGTAGAAACTGTTTTGAAACTGGCTGGTGTGTGTGTTCAGGCTTCTGTACATTCTCCCAGATGGTAGCTGTTGTAGAGAAACATTGCCAGGTTGGGATGGATCTTTGACAATGCTGGTGGCCTTTCCTTGACAGCGGGCCTTGTAGATGGATTCTATAGATGGGAGGTTGGACTTTTGATTGCCTGGGCTGAGTTCACCACTCTCTGTAAGTATCTCTGATCTTGAATGATACAGTTGCCATATCAGGTAGAGATACATCCAGACAGAATGCCTGAGGAAGAAGAGACGTTGCTGGGCCTTTGTAACCAGTGTGTCCACATGAAGAGTCCAAGAAAGCTTGTTGTGGATGACCACTCCCAGGAACTTAACACTCTCCACTCATTCCACCTCTGTGCTGTTAATGTTAGGGGGGCATGAGTAATATTCCGCCGAAAGTCAATAGTGAGTTCCTTGGTTTTGCCGGCATTGAGAGCTAGGTTGTTCTCAGTGCACCATTTTTCAAGGTCTTCCACCTCCCATCTGTAGTCTGTTTCATCGCCATCTGAGATTCATGTCATCAATTAACTTGTAAATGGCATTAGTTTGATATTTGGTGACGCAGTCATGGGTATACAGTGAGTACAGTAAGGGGCTGAGTACACACCCCTGGAGAGCTCCAGTATTGAGTGTTAGTGAGGATGAAATATTGTCCCCAATCTTCACTGATTGTGGCCTGTGGGTCAGGAAACTGAGGATCCAGTTGCAGAGAGTGTGGCTTAGTCCGAGACCACTAAGTTTAGGAATCAATCTCGAGAGGATAATAGTGTTGAAGGCTGAACTGTAGTCAATGAGTAGAATTCTTACATAGCTGTTCTTGGTATCAAGATGTTCTAGGGAGGAGTGAAGGGCAAGTGATATGGCATCTGACGTGGATCGGTTGGTCCGATACGCAAATTGGAGTGGGTCAAGAGTAGTGGGGAGGCTGGAGTTGATTAATGCCATGACCAGCCTTTCAAAGCACTTCATGACCACCGAAGTTAGAGCCACTGGGCGGTAGTCATTGAGACATACTGCATGAGCCTTCTGAGGCACAGGGATGATGTTGGCCTCTTGAAACAGGCAAGGACAGTGGCCTGCTGCATTGAGAGGTTGAAGATGTCTGTGAAGACTTCTGCCAGTTGTTCTGAGCATGCTCTGAGTGCACAGCCTGGTACTCCATCTGGTCCCATCGCTTTCCTTGGATTCACATGAAGGAAAACTGATCTGACCTCTGATGCAGTGACTGTTGGGATAGGTTTGTTAGGACTTGTTGGAATAGGTGTTATTTATCCGCTGAAATTCTGCTCAAACCGAGCATAGAAGGCATTGAGACGATCTGGGAGGGATGTGTCATCATCTGCTATCTTGCACTGTTTCTTTTTAGAACCTGTGATGTCATTCAGTCTTTCCCATAGTTGCCGGGTGTCTGTCTGGGTCTCCGGTTTGGATTGGTCTTGGTCTTTGGCTGTCTTAATGATTTCTTTTACACACAGAGAAACAGAGGTATACTCTCCCCTTTAACCTGGCTTCCTGTACAGACACAGATGTACAGAGGTGTACCCTCCCCTTTAATCTGTAGGCACAGGGTATTACAGAGATGTACCCTCCCTTTAACCTGATCTCCTGTGCATACACACAGAGATGACCCAGTGATTCAGTGGTAAGCATTGCTGCCTCACAGTGCCAGGGATTTGGGTTCAATTCAGCCTCGGGTGACTGTGTAGAGTTTGCACATTCTCCCCATGTCTTCGTGGATTTCCTCCGGGTGCTCTGGCTTCCTCCCACAATCCAAAGATGCGCAGGTTAGATAAATTGGCCATGCTAAATTGCCCACAGTGTTCAGGGATGTGTAGGTTAGGTGCATTAATCATGGGTAAATGTAGGATAATAGGGGACAGGAATCAGCCTGGGTGGATTATTCTTTGGGGGGGTGTGTGGTCGGTGTGGACTTGTTAGGCCAAATGGCCTATTTCCACACTGTAGGGATTCAATGAGATATACAGAGGTGTACTCTCCCCTCTAACCTGATTTCCTGTACATACAAAGGTGTACCCTTCCCTTTAACCTGATTTCCTGTATACACACAGTTATACAGAGGTGTACGTTTCTCTTTAACACACAGGGATATACAGAGATATGCCCTCCACTTTAACCTGAATTCCTGTACACTCGGATATACAGAGGTATGCCCTCCCCTTGAACCTGATTTCCTGTACCCACACAGATATACAGAGGCGTACTCACCCCTTTAACTTGATTTGCTGTACACACACAGATATACAGAGATATGCCCTTCGCTTTAACCTGATGTCCTGCACACACTCACACAGATATACAGAGGTGTACACCCCTCTTTAACCTGATTTTCTGTACACACACAGATATACAGAGACGTACTCACCCCTTTAACTTGATTTCCTGTACACACACAGATATGCAGTGGCTTACCCTCCCCTTTTACCTGATTTCCTGCAGACACTCACACAGATATACAGAATGCACCCCTGTCTTGCAGCCGATTTTCTGAACACACACTGATATTCAGATACACCAGACAGATGTGCCCTCCACTTTAACCTGATTTCCTGTACACACACAGATATACAGAGGTTTACCCTCCCTTTAACTTGATTTCTTGTATGTACACAGTGAGAGATACACATTTAGAGGTGTGCCCTCCCCTTTAACCTGATGTCCAGTACACACACAGACATACAAAGCTGTACACTCTTTAAACTGATTTCTTGCATTCACACAGATATATAGAAGTGTACCCTCCCCTTTAACCTGATTTCCTGTGTACACACAGTTATACAGATGTATACCTTCCCCTTGAACCTGATTCCTATACACAGATATACAGATACATCATGTTGGTGTCCCTTCCCCTTTAACGTGATTTCCTGTACACACACAGATATACAGATACACAGAGGTTTACCCTCCCTTTATACTGATTTCCTGTACACACACATCATGCAGTCGCGCCCTCCCCTTTAACCTGATTCCTGTACACACACAGATATACAGAGGTATACTCTCCTCTTTAACCTGATTTCCTGTACACACACACACACAAATATACAGAAGTGCATCTTCCTCCTTAAGCTGATTTTCTGTACACACACACTGATACACAGATACATCACACAGATGTACCCTCCCCTTTAAACTGATTTCATGTACACACACAGATATACAAAGCTTTACCCTCCCTTTAACCTGGTTTCCTATTCGTACAGCGAGGCATACAAATGTATCCCTCTCCTTTAAACTGATTTCATGTACATACAGAGGTGCGCCCTCCCTTTAACCTGATTGCTTGCATACACACAGATTTAAAGAAGTGCACCCTCCCCTTTGACATGATGTTAGATTAGATTAGATTACTTACAGTGTGGAAACAGGCCCTTCGGCCCAACAAGTCCACACCGACCCGCCGAAGCGCAACCCACCCATACTCCTACATTTACCCCTTTAACCTAACACTACGGGCAATTTAGCATGGCCAATTCACCTGACCCGCACATCTTTGGACTGTGGGAGGAAACCGGAGCACCCGGAGGAAACCCACGCAGACACGGGGAGAATGTGCAAACTCCACACAGTCAGTCACCTGAGTCGGGAATTGAACCTGGGTCTACAGGCGCTGTGAGGCAGCAGTGCTAACCACTGGGCCACCGTGCCGCCCACTAAGCTAGAGGTGTACACACTAATGTTCTGTACACACACAGGTATACTGAGCTATGCTCTCCCCTGTACCTGATTTCCTGTACACTCACAGATATACAGAGGTTTACCCTCCCTTTATACTGATTTCCTGTACACAAACAGATATACAGTGCTATGCCCTCCCCTTTAACCTGTTTTCCTGTACAGACACAGATTTACAGTGGTTTACCCTCCCCTTTAACGTGATTTCCTCGACTGATTAGCAAGGTTAGATCTCATGGAATACAGGGAGAACTAGCCATTTGGATACAGAACTGGCTCAAAGGTAGAAGACAGAGGGTGGTGGTGGAGGGTTGTTTTTCAGACTGGAGGCCTGTGACCAGTGGAGTGCCACAAGGATTGGTGCTGGGTCCTCTACTTTTTGTCATTTACATAAATGATTTGGCTGCGAGCATAAGAGGTACAGTTAGTTGCAGATGACACCAAAATTGGAGGTGTAGTGGACAGCGAAGAGGGTTGCCTCAGATTACAACAGGATCTGGACCAGATGCGCCAATGGGCTGAGAAGTGGCAGATGGAGTTTAATTCAGAAAAATGCGAGGTGCTGCATTTTGGGAAAGCAAATCTTAGCAGGACTTATACACTTAATGGTAAGGTCCAAGGGAGTGTTGCTGAACAGAGACCTTGGAGTGCAGGTTCATAGCTCCTTGAAAGTGGAGTCGCAAGTAGATAGGATAGTGTAGAAGGCTTTTGGTATGCTTTCCTTTATTGGTGAGAGTATTGAGTACAGGAGTTGGGAGATCATGTTGCGGTTGTATAGGACATTGGTTAGGCCACTGTTGGAATATTGCATGCAAATCCGGTCTCCTTCCTATCGGAAAGATGTTGTGAAATTTGAAAGGGTTCAGAAAAGATTAACAAGGATGTTGCCAGGGTTGGAGGATTTGAGCTATAGGGAGAGGCTGAACAGGCTGGGGCTGTTTTCCCTGGAGCGTCGGAGACTGAGGGGTGAACTTATAAAGGTTTACAAAATTATGAGGGGCATGGATAGGATAAATAGATAAAGTCTTTTCCCTGGGGTCGGGGAGTCCAGAACGAGAGGGCATAGGTTTAGGGTGAGAGGGGAAAGTATAAAAGAGACCTAAGGGGCAACCTTTTCATGCAAAGGTGGTACGTGTATGGAATGAGCTGCCAGAGGATGTGGTGGAGGCTGGTACAATTGCAACATTTAAGAGGCATTTGGATGGGTATATGAATAGGATGGGTTTGGAGGGATATGGGCCGGATGCTGGCAGGTGGGACTAGATTGGGTTGGGATATCTGGTCGGCATGGATGGGTTGGACCGAAGGGTCTGTTTCCATGCTGTACATCACTATGACTCTATGACACACAGATACACAGAGGTGTACCTTCCCCTTTAACCTGGCTTCCTGTGCACACACATATATAAAGAGATATACCCTTCCCTTATTTAACTCTGAGATCTGCCTGTATTGAGCGCAAGACAAACGTTTTCACTGTGCCTTGGTACACATGACAATAAATTCAATTCAATTCAATTCAATTCAAAACACAGATAAATAGAGGTATGCCCGCTCCTTTAACTTGATTTCCTGTACACACACAGACATAGAGGTGTTCCCTCCCTTTATACTGATTTCCTGTACACACAGAGATGTACAGTAGTCTACTCTCCCCTTGAACATGATTTCCTGTACACACACATAGATACAGTGGGTAAAAACAATGACTGCAGATGCTGGAAACCAGATTTTGGATTAGTGGTGCTGGAAGAGCACAGCAGTTCAGGCAGGATCCGAGGAGCAGCAAAATCGACGTTTCGGGCAAAAGCCCTTCATCAGGAATAAAAGCTGAGAGAGGAGGAAAACTTCTTCAAGGCAGGCATCCTTGCAAGAGGATTTGCAGTAGAGTTAAAATCAACAAGGTAAAAACAATGACTGCAGATGCTGGAAACCAAATTTTGGAGTAGTGGTGCTGGAAGAGCACAGCAGTTCATGCAGCATCCGGGGAAGGCAGGCCCTTGGCACCCCCAACGGCTTTTGCCAGAAACGTCGATTTTGCTGCTCCTCGGATGCTGCCTGAACTGCTGTGCTCTTCCAGCACCACTAATCCAAAAACATATACAGTGGTCTACCCTCCCCTTTAACCTGATATCCTGTACACGCAGATATACAGAGATGTTCCCTCCCTTTATACTGATTTCCTGTACACACACAGAAATACTGAGCTATACCCTCCCCTTTAACCTGATTTCCTGTACACACACAGGTATACAGAAATATACTTTCCCCATTGACATCATTTCCTATATGCAGATATGCAGAGGTATGCCCTCCCCTTGTGTCTTATTTCCTGTACACAAACAGATATACAGAGGTGTACCCTCCCCTTTAACCTGATTTCCTGTACACACACAGATATACAGAGGTGTACCCTCCCCTTTAACCTGATTTCCTGTACACACACAGATATACAGAGGTGTACCCTCCCCTTTAACCTGATTTCCTGCACACACACAGATATACAGACACATGCTGCAGGTGTCCCCTCCCCTTTAACCTGATTTCCTGTCGGCTCAGCCAGGCCCCGCCCCCCTCCTTGCCCCTTTAACACCAACATGGCGCCGCTGCCTGTTCTCCTGGAGTCGGGGGCAGCGTCTGGTCCGGGGCCCCGTCAGAAAATAACCGACAGAGTGATTTAAAAATAAAACCCATCAAATTAAACCTGGGAATAATATCCCCGGGCGGAGAGGGAGAGGAGCCGGCGTTCGAGGGAAATGATACATAAATCCTGGGCAGGAAATAATAATTAAAGTTATTATTAATGATGATAATTATAATGTAATTGTCGGGTGTTTTTTTTTAAAACAAAACAAGTAAAGTACGATTGAGGAACAGGGGCTGGTGGGTGTTTTGGGGCTGGGCTCCTTTTAATCATCATTTACAAGTCAGACAAACTATTTAAGAATTAATTTGCATATTGTTTCCCCCCCCCCCCCCCCCTCCCAAAAAAAGAAGAGAGAGAAGATAAATAGTGTAGTGCAGGGAGAGGGGAAGGGCTGTGTGAGGGTTGTGGTGAACATTGTCCTTGGAGTTTCCCCTCCCTAAAGGCTGGAGAAGGTGAGTCTGTTTCCTGGCAGCCCAGAACTGCCAGCTTTTATTTTTCCCTTTTAACAATATTTTGTCGTAAGTTGCATTCTCAATATCTGTACCAACTGAGTGTTCGTTTTCGCGCTGTCCTTTCTTTTCAATGACCTGTCTTTTCTCATTCCTTCCCCCCCCCCCCCAAGCTGTGATATTTGATTTACCTTTTATGTAGGATCTGTCTGCGTTGTGTTGGGAGAGAGATGGTGGGGTGTTCTTGCACATGGAGGGGTGAGGCTGGGGTCGGGTTGGTCCTGCCCCGCGTTCCCCAAGGTCAGGAGCCGACCTGCCGGGGAAGGCTGGAAACTACCCAGTCAGCTGCTGCCTCTTGCCAAAGCGCTTCGCTGGCGGGCCACTGCTGTACTCTACCGCCCCTCAAAAGAAATCTCAGTTTTGTGTGTACCCAGAGGCTCCCTGGGTTTGAGGGTTCTGCTGATTCGCAACTTGCCCATCGAGGGGACCAAAGACCCCTGCCAGTGCTGATGTCCTGTAGGAAACGTGGACGGATTGATGTGCACAGCAAGGTCTTGCAATTAGAAGAAAGCGAGGGCTGCGGGTACTGGAGATCAGAGGTGAAGAGTGCGGCGTTGGGAAAGCACAGCGGGTCAGGCAGCATCCGAGGAGCAGGAACTTTTAGATTAGATTAGATTACATTACAGTGTGGAAACAGGCCCTTCGGCCCAACAACACCACCCCGCCGAAGCGCAACCCACCCATACCCCTACATTTACCCCTTACCTAACACTACGGGCAATTTAGCATGGCCAATTCACCTGACCTGCACATCTTTGGACTGTGGGAGGAAACCGGAGCACCCGGAGGAAACCCACGCAGACACGGGGAGAATGTGCAAACTCCACACAGTCAGGAATTGAACCCGGGTCTCTGGCGCTGTGAGGCAGCAGCAGTGCTAACCACTGTGCCACCGTGCTGCCCTAAAACATTGACATTGACATTTTGGGCATCAGCTCTCAATCAGGAATGAGGGGGTGGCCCAAGGGGGCTAAGAGATAAATGGAAGAAGGGTGGGGTGGGGAGGTAACTAGGAATGCAATAGGAAGGTGATGGTGATAGGTTGGAGCGGATAGGTGGGAAGATAGATGGATAGGTGGGACAGTTCAAGAAGGTGGAGCTGAGTTGATGGGTTGAATCTAGGGTGAGCTGGAGGAAGGGGAAATGTGGAAACTGGTGAAAGCCACCTTGATCCCGTGTGGTTGTAGGGTCCTAAGGCAGAAGATGAGTGGTTCTTCCTCCAGACGTCAGGTGGCTAGAGTTTGGTGGTGGGAGAGTCCCAGGACTTGCATATCCTTGGCCATGCAATTAACAAACACTAAAGCACCTGCCATTTATGAAGTTTTGTGTGGGTGAACTGTTATCCCGAGGGCCAGGAGAATTGCTTTGCCTCCCATTTGAAATAGGGCGGTGGGGCTTTTTATGTTACCTAAGTTCAGGTTTAACAGGTCATCCTATAAGCTACACTTCAGCTCTACTTTGGAATGTCAGCCTTCATTTTGAATCGACTCCTCTGGCTTTTTAGGGAAACTTTCGAAGTATGAATCTGTCTTGGCTATAAAGCATGTAGATTTAGCATTGTAGTTGGGTGATTTGAAGAAAGGAGAAAGTGAGGTCTGCAGATGCTGGAGATCAGAGCTGAAAATGTGTTGCTGGAAAAGCGTAGCAGGTCAGGCAGCATCCAGGGAACAGGAGAATCGACGTTTCGGGCATAAGCCCTTCTTCAGGATTTGAAGAAAGGCAGATGCTCTGAAGTCAGAGACCTCTTGGTCATGGTGAACTTAGGAGTTCTTGTGGCAAGCTGCCATTGAGCCAGGGTGATCAGGTTTGAGTCTTGTCTGCTCCAGAGGTGTTAAAGAACATCTCTGCACAGGTTGATTAGAAAATATCACTGACTGAGTAGATATGCAATCTTCTTTTAAAAGTTATTTGAAAACTTTAGGTTGCAGTGGTCAGTCAATTGCTTTAAAAAACTCAGTTAATCGGAGAGAGCCAGCATGGAACCCTGAAGAGTAGGTCATGCCTGTCAAGTCTCAGGTTTTTGAAGCGGTGACAAAGGTAGTGGATATAGTTAAGGCAATTGGATTTTTAAAAATAGACTTCGAGAAGGCTTTTGACTAAGTTCCACACAAAGGACTGTTAGCTAAGGTGGAAGCTCATAGAATTGAAGGCAAATTACCGGCACAGATAGGAAATTGGCCAAATGGCAGGAAAAAGCGAGTTGGAATAATGGGTAAGCACTCCCATTAGCGGGACATGATTAGTAAGGATCCTGTAGGGATCTGTGTTGGGGCTTCTGTTATTCATTCACTAATTGGATAATTAGTATATTAAGTCAAATATCCAAATTTACTATTATTGAGTACAGGAGTTGGGAGGTCATGTTGCGACTGTACAGGTAATTGGTTAGGCTACTGTTGGAATATTGTGTGCAATTCTGGTCTCCTTCCTATCGGAAAGATGTTGTGAAACTTGAGAGGGTTCAGAAAAGATTTACAAGGATGTTGCCAGGGTTGGAGGATTTGAGCTATAGGGAGAGGCTGAACAGGCAGGGGCTATTTTGCCTGGAGCGTCAGAGGCTGAGGGGTGACTTATAGAGGTTTACAAAATTATGACGGGCATGGATAGGATAAATAGACAAAGTCTTTTCCCTGGCGTGGGGAAGTCCAGAACTAGAGGGCATAGGTTTAGGGTGAGAGAGAAAAGATATAAAAGAGATGTAAGGGGCAACTTTTTCACGCAGAGGGTGGTGCATGAATGGAATGAGCTGTCAGAGGAAGTGATGGAGGCTGGTACAATTGCAACATTTAAGAAGCATTTGGATGGGTATATGAATAGGAAGGGTTTGGAGGGATATGTTCGAGGAGAAAGTGAGGACTGTAGATGCTGGAGATCAGCTGAAAATGTGTTGCTGGAAAAGCGCAGCAGGTCAGGCAGCATCCAAGGAACAGGAGAATTGACGTTTCGGGCATAAGCCCTTCTTCAGGAATAAGCCATACCTGAAGAAGGGCTTATGCCTGAAACGTCGATTTTCCTGTTCCTTGGATGTTGCCTGACCTGCTGCGCTTTTCCAGCAACACATTTTCAGCTTGGAGGGATATGTGGCAGGTGGGACTAGATTGGGTTTGAATATCTGATCGGCATGGACAAGTTGGACCGAAGGGTCTGTTTCCGTGCTGTACATTTCTATGACTCTACGTATAATTGGGTAACATTGTAGATAGTGTTGATGACAGTGTAAAATACAACAGGAGATTGATAGATTAGGTGAATGGACAAAGCTGTGACAGATGGATTTTAATATGAAAGCGTGACAGTTTTTAGTTTTTACATATTCATGTATTTTTTTAGAAGGCACAAAGTTAAATTCAAATGAGACTTAAGGATTCAAGGCATATCTCTTCAAAACGCTATGATCATGTGCAGGAAATAGTAAAGTCTAATGCATTACTGGCCTTCATAACCAAACGACAGGAGCATAAGTGAGGTGAGAGTGACAGCCTTGACATCAAGACCACATTTGATCAGTGTGACATAAAAGCAAAACTGGAATCGATGAGTATTAGGGCAACCTCACCACTGGTTGGATTTATACCTGGCATATCGAAGGATGGTTGTGGTTGGTCAATCATCTCAGCTCGAGGACATCTCTGTGGGAGTTCCTCAGGATACTGTTCTTGGTGCAACATCTTCGACTGTTTCATCAGTGACTTTGCCTCCATCGTAAAGTCAGAAGTGGGAATGTGCAATCATCAACAAACAATGTTCAGCACCATTCTCAGCTCCTCAGGTACTGAACCAGTCCATGTTCAAATGCAACAAGGTCTGGACAACATCCAGAACTTGGGCTGACAGGTGGCAAGTAACATTCATGACACCGAAATGCCAGGCAATGACCATCTTCAATAACAGATAATCTAACCACCACTCCTTGACATTCAATGGTGTTACCAGCACTGAATCCCCCACCATTAACATTCTTGGGGTTACCATTGATCAGAAGCTGAACTGGACCTGACACACAAACATAGTGGCTACAAGAGCAGGTCAGAGACCAGGAATACTGTGGCAGGTAACTCACCACCTGATTCTCCATTTTCCTGGATGGGTGCAGCTCCAACAACACTTAAGAGGCTTGACATCATCCAGAACAAAGCAGCCCATTTGATTGGCACTGCATCCCCTCTCAGTCGCAGCAGTGTGTACTTTCTACAAGATGCTCTGCAAAAAATCACCAAAGGTCCAAAGGCAGTACCTCCCAAACCAAGGACCCTTTCATCTGGAAGGACAAGGGCAGCAGATACATGGGAACACCATCACCTGCAGGTTCACCTCCAAACCATTCCCCATCCAGACTTGAAAATGTATCGCCATTCCTTCACTGTCTCTGGGTCAAAATCTTTGAATTCCCTCACTCCACATTAAGGGTCAAGCCGCAGCACATGGACTGCAGAGGTTGAAGGAGGCAGTTCACCGCAATCTTCTCGAGGGAACTAGGTGCTGGCCAGTAAGTGGTGCTCACATCCCATAAATTAATTTATAAAAAAAGGATGCAGATGTTATCCTCCATTTATACAAAACCCTAGGATTGTGAACACCACACCTTAGGAAGGATGTTTGACCTTGGACAGAGTTCAACACAGGTCTACAAGGGTTGTACGTGGTCTTTTGGGGTTATGTTATGAGGCACGATGACATAAATTAAGCCTTTATTCTCTAGAATTTAGAAGGTTAAAGAGTGGCCTAATGGAGGCTTTCAGGATATTAACCCAGAAAGACAGGGTAGTCAGCGTAGTCTAAGAAATTGGGCCAAGCCATTCTGGAGAAATGTTAGCACGTTTACACCCAACAAGTAGTGGAGGTTGGTAGATGTCTTCCTCAAATGATGTTCGATGCTAATTCAATTGTTAAATTTAAGTCTGAGAGACACTAATTTTTATTAAGGAAGGGTATTGAGCGAATGTACCCATATTGAGTGGCAGAGCATGCTCAGGGGCTGAATGGCCTGTTGCTATATTCCTGTTACTATGCTGCAGACTTTCTGTTCCTGAGCTATATCTTTTTTTGGAAACGCCATGTTGGCCAGTCCTTTAAGAAGGACATTCTGTTCAACAAAATGCTAATTTTTTTTACAAAATGTGCTTTTTTTTGCAAAGTGTGCTACAAGAGGTTAGCCCAGACAGTGCCTGCAATGGTGTGAAACATTTATTTTTCAAAATCTAATTAGGCCGTACAAAAGCTGATGTAGTCCAAAAGCAACCCTTGCCCTGCCACCCTGCAGTTACCCTTCAACCTTTTTGGAGGTTGCCTGAGGGAAAAATCGATAGCTTTTCACAGTCATGGAGCTTTTCAAGTTTTGCCACTGTTCATGGATTTGGTTCGAGTGAAATATCATTTTTGAATAAACAGTGAACATTTTGTTTTAAAGATGACATTGAATATGAAATGTATGAAATCTTACGGAGTGCAATATTGTCATGCAGCTTTATGTGAAATCTTTTTGATTAGTTGTGGGACAAATTGTTTACTGCCAAGGCTGATGTTTATTGCCTATGCCTGATTTCTCTTTGGAATGAGGCAGTGAGCCATCACTGCAGTCCTCATAGTGAAAGTGCTTTGAGGGAGGGAGTTCTGGGATTCTGGCCCAGCAACAGTGAAGCAATTGGGGATGTTCTGCCAGGTCAGGATTGCAATGAATTTGCAGGTTCTCATCAATCTGCTTTCATTGTCATTATACGAAGTAGCGTTTGCAGGTTTGGGAGATGCTGTCGAAGCACTCTTAGTGAGTTGCTGCTGTGTAGTTCTTAGATGATTGAGAAAGTACCTAATTTTGTTACAGCTGTCATCTTTGTTATTGTGTAAAGTTGTGACAGGAGAAAGTAATGAGGATATAACAATAGACTTGGCTAAAAAATAACTTTGGATTATAATGCATCTTATCATAGAGTATGCCATGAGTTGTTATTTGTGTGCACTTTTTTCAAATAATATGCTGCAGTACCTCAATTAGTGTTGACTCTTTGATAAGCTCATCTTGTGAGAATCCTGTTTCTGTCATGAGTTTCTTCCTTTATATTGTGAAGTTGTTTCCACTGGCTGGGGAATCTAGAGCACTGGCACAATCTCAGGATAAGGAGTTGATCCTTTCAGATTGTGAACTGGGAAAATGTCTTCACTCAAAGGGCTGTGAATGTTTGGAATTGTTAATCTCAAAGGGTTGTTGTGAATGCTTCATTGTTGGTTATTCTTTAAAGCAGAATTTTGATCTGTCAGGCAATCGAGTTGTGTGGAGCTGAAACTCCAGGGTCAAACATGATTATTGAACGGTGGAACCAGCTTGGGGGTGGCTAAGTGACCTGCTCCTATTTCTTGTGTTATGACTTGTTTGACTGAGTTAAATTCAACCTTATTATTCTAGTCCTTGGACATAATCAGTATTATTGTGAGTTATTCTTGGACTGCACCTGACAAAGGAGCAAAGCTCCGAAAGCTTGTGATTTTGAATAAGCCTTGTGACCTTGTCCACTCCAGTACAACAGTGGCACCTCCACTCCGTAGACTTGAGAAGAGTGTGACCACTTGTCTTACGGAAACTGTTACATTGTTTTCTTCCCATATGTTTGCATGTGTCAGCATTAGATTTTTTATTGAATGCAAATTCAATCTGCCATGGTAGAATTTGAATCTGATTCCTCAGAACATCACCTAGGCCTCTAGATCAATGGTCTAGCAATAAAATCACAAGGTCATTGCCTCCCTCTCTCCCTCTTATTTATTCAATTATCAGAGAAGCTCAAAAAAATATTTCTAACATATAGAATGTTGCTGAACAGTGATAAACATGTCCACGAGTGGCATTAACAAGAACTTTGCCAATTAACTGGTTAACTTCACTTCTCAAGTTTTACCATTATTTCACACTAGGCTACAAGCTCTTCTGTAACAGCTTAGAATATCAAAATAACTGGTTAAAAACAATGCTAAAATGGATGAGGTGATCATTTATAATTGCTGCTTGTGGGATCTTGTATACAAATTGGCTGCCTCATTTCCGACATTTCAACAGTAACTACACTTCAAATGGATTTAATTGGCTGTGGACAATTTGTCATGTGATGATAGGAAGTTCATCATTGGCATGCTATCTGTATTGAGACATCAACCATGCAGCAGTTGCTTCTGAGAAATTAGATACCACAAAGCAAATTCAGCCCTTCTGTACAAAATGGCTGTTATTTTATTGCTCCCAGATGTGCACCTGTTCCTGTCGAGTAACATACAAAAAAATGCTGCTTCGTAGTTCTCCACTACTGAGTATTATGTAGCATTAAAAAGATGTAAAGTACAAGTGCACAGTATTCCTTTCATTTTCGTTATTTGGCTAAAGTACAAATAATACCTCTGATAGTCCTCCTTATTGTAAATAAAGTCTGAGGATAATTACTACCACAATACCTCTATCTTTCAGTGACTGTTTCTGTAACAAAGATTTGATTATAAATTCACATAGTGCTTGTGGGTAACATCAGAGTTCTTGCATTCTTCTTAAATTAATTACTATAGTGTGTAATGTTTGTTTATGACACATCTTTATCATCGACAATATCATATTGCTGCAATTAGTTTCTCTTTACCTGTGTCCTGACAATTTTTTGTTTTTTTTTTTGCAGGGATGTAGAAGGTAGAGGGTGGTGGTAGAGTGTTGTTTTTCAGACAGGAGGCCTGTGACCAGTGGAGTGCCACAAGGATCGGTGCTGGGCCCAATATTTTTCATCATTTATATAAATGATTTGGATGTGAGCATAAGACGTATATTTAATAACTTTGCAGATGACACCAAAATTGGAGGTGCAGAGGACAGTGAAGAAGGTTACCTCCAATTACAATGGGATCTAGATCAGGTGGGCCAATGGGCTGAGGAGTGGCAGATGATTTTTAATTTGGATAAATGTGAGGCGCTGCATTTTGGAATAGCAAATCTTAGCAAGACTTATACACTTAATGATAGGGTCCTTGGGAGTGTTGCTGAACAAAGAGACCTTGGAGTGCAGGTTCATAGCCCCTTGAAGGTGGAGTCGCAAGTAGATAGAAAGGATAGTGAAGAAAGCGTTTTATATACTTTCCTTTATTGGACAGCGTATTGAGTTGGGAGGTCATGTTGCGGCTGTACAGGACATTGGTTAGGCCACTGTTGGAATATTGCATGCAAATCCGGTCTCCCTCCTATCGGAAAGATGTTGTGAAATTTGAAAGGGTTCAGAAAAGATTAACAAGGATGTTGCCAGGATTGGAGGATTTGAGCTATAGGGAGAGGTTGAACAGGCTTGGGCTGTTTTCCTTGGAGCGTCAGAGGTTGAGGGGTGACCTTAAAGAGGTTTACAAAATTGAGGGGCATGGATAGAATAAATAGACAAAGTCTTTTCCCTGGGGTGGGGGGAGTCCAGAACTAGATGGCATAGGTTTAGGGTGATAGGGGAAAGATATAAAAGAAACCGAAGGGCAACTACTTCCTACAGAAGGTGGTAGGTGCATGGAATGAGCTGCCAGAGGATGAGATGGAGGCTAGTACAATTGCAGCATTTAAAAGGCATCTGGATGAGTATTTGAGCATGAAGGGTTTGGAGGGATATCGGCTGGATGGTGGCAAGTGGGGCTAGATTAGGTGGGATATTTGGTCGGCATGGACGAGTTGGACCGAAGGGTCTGTTTCCATGCTGTACATCTCTATGACTCCATAACTGTAATACTGAGTAATTAAGGAGCAGGATGCACAGCTCATAAATATGACAAAATGCATTTTCTGATTGTTTGCTGCAAGAGCGTATGGAGCTGTCTCAATCCATCTGGATTTGGTGGATATGGTCTGACATTGTTGAAGTACTCTCAGTCATCACTCCTGTTGAATACTGTTGCATTCTTAGTGAGAAGTTCACAGGCTAGCTAATGCGTGAAATACCAAACTCTGCACAGTTTTGAGTACCTTTTTTAAGGAAGGAGATCTTTACCATTTTCAAGGGAATGCAGTGAGAATTTATTGGATTTATTCCTGGGATAAAGAAATTTCCAATGGAGAGAGATTGACAAGGCTATCCCTAAATTCCCCAGAGAATACAAGAATGAGAGAGGATCTTATTGAAGTGCATAAGAGGTTTTGACTGTGAAGATGTTGAAATATTTATCCTCTCTCAAGAGCTTAGACAAGCTTGGGGATGAGAGGGGAATACTTAATAATCTCAGAATCAGGGGTCATCTATGTAGAACTTCATTCACACAATTGCTCATATTTTTCACCCCAAAAGTAGGGTGCTCAGTCAATGCGCATTGTCAAGGCAGAGGTTAATCGATGTTGAGGCATTGATATAGGTTTAGAGATATTTCAGGACACTGGATTTGAGGTAGTAAATCTGCTCATTCTAATACATGGCAGAGCAGACTGGAAAGACCAAATGACCACCCACTGCTCCTTTTTCTCATGATCTTATGGGACAAAAACACAATGTAAATGTGTCAGAATGTGATCTGAATCTATACTTTTATTCATTCTTGACGCAAAAACCTAGGAAATACAACCACAGCATCTAACGTTGTCTTAAATTAGTTACTTTGCCTGGAAGATCAATTCATGGATTAAATTGCATTCATGTGAGGAATAATGAATGTTGTTCACCATATTAATCCTAAACCTTTACTATTTCATCTGCTGTTGAGGTTTTAACAACAGAATTGCAACCTGGGCATTCTTAAGCCCACAGAAAGGGTAGTCGACTTTTAATCCTAACATTGGGAAATGCGGACTGATATGAAGGAAATAACGGATGAATAGTCCATTGTGAATCAGCATGCATTCAATCTAAACATAGTGAAACTAATGGAGCTGTAGCAGCTGAGCTGTGTCTCAGAGTCATGTGCATAAAGACAGTAATAAGGTGGAGGAGGAGAACAGGTTTTGAAACATAGAATATCAGAGTAGAAGTATGGCAGGGCATGCCTAACGGGCTGAATGAGGTTCAGTATAATCATGCCTGATCATCCGACTCGGTGTCCTCTACTTGCTTTCTCTCCATACCTTTTTGATCCCTTTAGCCTGAAGAATTAGAACTACTTCTCTCTTGAAAACAGTCTGTATTTTGGCCTTGAACACCTTTCTGCTTCAGGGATATTCCACCAGCTCACCACTCTCTGGTTAAAGACATTTCATCTTATTTCAGTCCTAAATGGCCTACCCAAGTGCTTGCAATATGCCACCTGGTTTTGAATTCCTTGGTCATTCGGAACATCCTTCCTGTTTTTACCCTTTCGAATTTTACAGGTTTCTTTGAGATGTCCCTGCTTTCTTCTAAATTCCACTGACTATAGCCTTAACTAATCTGATCTTTCTTCATATGTCAGTCCTGCTATTCCAGGAATCAGTCTGGTTAACCTTTGTTACACTTCCTCCATTGGCATAGCATCCCTTTTGTATAAGGAGACCAGAACTGCACACAGTACTCCAGAAGTAATCTCAGCAAAGCTCTGTACAATTGCAGCAAGGCATCCTGGCGCTTATATTCAACATGATTTTTATAAATACAGTCGACTTTAATTTATAAACTGCTTTACTATATTCTGAACCACTATTGAGAGGAAGTAGTCATTAATATAAATGATTTGGATGTGAGCACAGGAGGTATGATTAGAAAGTTTGCAGAACAATACCAACAGTGCAGGTGTAGTGAACAGTGAAGAAGGTTACTTCCCATTACAACAGGATCTTGATCAGATGGGCCAATGGGCTGAGGAGTGGCAGATGGAGTTTATTTTAGATAAATGTGAAGTTCTGCATTTTGGAAAGGCAAATCAAGGCAGGACTTATACACCCTAATGGAAATTCCTGGGGAGTGTTGCTGAACAAAGAGACTTTGGTGTGCAGGTTCATAATTCCTTGAAAGTGGAGTCACAGGTAGACATGATAGTGAAAAGGGTGTTTGGTATGCTTTTTATTGGTCAGTGTATTGCATATAGGAGTTGCGAGGTCATGTTGCAATTGTACAGGATGTCGCTTTGGCCAATTTTGGAATACTCAGTTCAGGTTTAGACTCCTTGCTATAGGGGAGTGAAACATGAAAAGGTTCAGAAAACATTTATGAGGGGGTTGTCAGGATTGGAGGATTTGAACTATAGGGAGATGCTGAATAGGCTGGGGCTATTTTCCATGGAGTATCAGAGGCTGATACTTCTAGAAGTTTATAAAATCATGAGGGGCATGGATAGGGTGAATAGCCAAGGTCTTCCTCCCCAGGGTAGGAGAGTCCAAAACTAGAGAGCATCGGCTTAAGGTGTGAGGAGAAAGATTTAAAAGGGACCTATTTTAAATCTTCAGGCAGAGGGTGGTGCGTGTAAGGAATGAGGTGGTGGAGGCTGGTACAATTACAACATTTAAAAGGCATCTGGATGGGTATATGAATAAGAAGTGTTTGGAGGGATATGGGCCAAGTGCTGGCAAATGACTAGATTCATTTTGGATATCTGGTTGGCATGGATGTGTTGGGCCATAGGGTCTGTTTCCATGCTGTACAGCTCTATGACTCTACGTAGTCATCAATTGGTATAATCAGAGCAATGTTTTCCTCCTTTCTTTTGATAGTTGATGGGATCTCACCTTCTGCTGTCTACAGTTGCTTAGGAAGAGCTGTAAGTGTGACCTTTGTACATGGCTGTTGTATGCTGTGCCACTTCTGCCTGACTTCAATTTCTGATTTCTGTTGTTTCTTTGCAGCATTGAAAACAGCACTTGGATTGTAAAAGTGACCTAGCAAAATGGATACTAGTAGGATGGACGGTGAGCCTGAGGGAAGTGGACAACCTGCTGACTCCATCTCCGTTTCCTCTAAACTAAATGGTTTTACCTCTGATTTAGAAGATGATGAGGATGAGGGCTTCAACTGTGATAACAGTGATCTGGAAGTTAATCCTTTTGATGGGCTACCTTTTTCCTCACGATACTATGAGCTACTTAAACGGAGGAAAGCTCTACCAGTTTGGAGTATCAAATACCACTTCATGGAAAGTCTCGTCAACAATAATTTGGTACTGGTTTCTGGCAAACTGGGATGTGGCAAAAGTACTCAGGTCAGTGCTAAGTTGAAGCGTTTAATCTTAAAAGTGGCCAATTGTTCAATTTCAATGCAATCTGTTAAGCATTCATAATGTTATTCTAATTTGTAAGAAAATAATTACTGGATTATGACACTCATTTATATGGAGAAAGTGAGGATTGCACTTATTGGAGATCAGAGTTGAGAGTGTGGTGCTGGAAAAGCACAGCAGGTCAGGCAGCATCCGAGGAGCAGGTAACTTGACATTTCGGGAATAAGGAACAAGGCTTGTGGGTCGGGGGGCTGAGAGATATATGGAAGGAGGTTGGGGTTGGGTGAGGGTAGCTGAGAATGTGATAGGTAGATGAAGGTGAGAGATTGGAGAGGGGGATGGAGATGGGAAAGGTGATGAGCAGGTCAGGAGGGTAGTGCCGAGTTGGAGGCTTGGGACTGGGATAATGTGGAGCAGGGGAAATGAGGAAACTGGTGAAATCCATGTTGATCCCATGTGGTTGCAAGGTCCCAAGGTGGAATATGAGGTGTTCCTCCTCCAGCTGTCTGGTGGTTAGTTTGTGGTGATGGAGGCGGCCCAGGACCTGCATGTCCTTGACTGAGTGGGACGGGGAGGCGAAGTGTTCAGCTATGGGGCGGTGGGGTTGGTTGGTGCGGGTATCCTGGAGATGTTCTCTGAAATGACCTGGAAGTGGGCATACTGTCTCCCCAATGTAGAGGAGACCACATCAGATGCAATGGATACAGTGGATGACATTGTTGGAGGTACAAGTAACTGTTTTTCGGAATAGGAAGGATCCTTTGGGGCCTTGGATGGAGGTGAGGGGAGTGATGTGGGTGCAAGTTTTGCACTTCCCTACGGTGGCAGTGGAAGGTGCTGGGAATGGGGTGTGGGCTGGTGGAGGGCTTGGTCCTCATGAGGGTGTCATTGAGGGAATGGTCTCTGGAATGCTGATGGGGTGGCGGGGGAAATATATCTCTCCGTTTGTAGGTGGCAGAGGATGCTGCGATGTATGCTGAGGTTAGTGAGGTGGAAGGTGAGGACCACTGAGGTTCAGCCCTTTTATATAGCTACATGCACATGTCTATAATAGCTACATGAACAGGTCAGTGTCTGGGAATTACGTGGCGAATAATTTAATTCCAGATTTATGATTGTCCAGCCACCTCCAAGTCAAGATGGTGCTAGAATGTCCATCACTTGCTCAGATGCATGTAACTCCAATTACTCTCCAGAAAATCAACATCATCAAGGAAAAAGTAGCTTGATTGATTGGCACCTATCCACTCCTTTCAACTTTCACGCCATCCACCACTGAAGCAAAATGTGTACCATCTACAAGATGCCCTGCAATAGCTCACCAATGCCACTTTGGTATCAACTTCTAAATCTGGTGACCTCTGCCACCTAGAACACCAGATACAAGGGAACACTGTTACCTGCAAGCTCCCCTCCAAGCTACTCACCATCTTGACTTGGAACTGTATCCCTGTTTCTTTATTGTTATTGGATAAAAATCCTTGGACTCCCTTCCCCACAACACTGTGGCTGTCCTTGCACCAAATGGACTGCAGTGATTCACTACCTTGAGGCCACTTTCTATGGATGGCTAGCCAGTGGCACCCACACACCATGAGTGAAAGCATGAATAAAACAAAATAAGAAAATGCCTTCTCTGAGAATAAAATACTTGCAAATGCTGGAAATCTGAAATTTAAAAAATGAGAATCTGGAGAAACTCAGCAATTTGTGGCAGTCACTATTAAACTCTCAGCTTTCCTGAATCCTATAATATGCAGATGTCAAGACCATCCTAGTGGTGTACAACAAATTCCGTTCCATTCCATTCCATGTCCTACTGTACGGGTAAACTGGACAGTTTCTGACATAAGTACTTATTTCCCCTTACTCCTGAAGTTATCGATGTGAAAAATCATGAGCGATTTTCGGCTGTAAACTTGCACCCACTGTGAATCGTATCAAGACTATCCGCTAGTTTTAAGACTATTGGGCCAGCAAAATAATAACAGGTTAATATTTCAGACTGTTAGCTGAAAAACTTGAACTGAAAGGTAGGTGAATTCCAATAGGCTTAATAACAAAAAAAAAACTGGTTAGGACATGTCTGGTCAAATTACTTTTCATAATACCTCTTCACTGCCTAAGTGAGCTGACTGTGTCATAGAGCATTCATCACTTTCCACTGTTCTGCCTTTGAACAGAAATCTTTCCCTTGAATTTTAATCCTTTTAACAGTACACGTTGTGCTGTTCAAATAACATATGGGCCTTTCCCTATAGCAAAACCACAAACTGTGAATGCTGGAAATTTGAAACAAAAGCATAAATTGTTGGAGAAACTCAGCAGTTCTGGCAACATCTGTGGAGAGAAAGCAGACATTTTCGCTCTAAATTCGAAAATCAGTGGATCTGAACTTGCTTTCTCTCCATGTGCTGTCAGACCTGCTGAATTTCTCCAGCAATTTGTTTTTGTTGACCTACCCCTATAGTTCTCTTCATTCCTAACTGGACTGTCGCCTACATTTCCTTTCTCTTTGTGAGGCACACAGTCTTGAAACAATTTGAACCTTTTTCTGCAGCATACTGTATTCACTTGAGGATCACAGCATTTGTTAAAATATTTAATCAGTCTCTATTAGGATTGCACTGTGAACAGACTGTCACTCTCCCTCACCAGTGGATTTACAGATGGGATGAGGTGTGTAAACTTCCTGTCTTGACTTCCCCATTGCCGTATTTTCACCATCCCTCCAGACCTCCCCCTCTCTGAGGATGAAAGATCAGTCCTCAGCAGAGGCCTCACCTTTATCCCCCTACGCTCCTGGATTAACGAGTTCAACACGCAGCAAGACATCGAACAATTCTTCCGCCGCCTTCGCCTCCACGCCTACTTCTTCAACAAGGACTCTCGCCCACCCTCTGACGACCCCTTCTCCCGCCTCCAACGCACTCCATCCACCTGGACACCCCGTGCTGGCCTCTTACCCGCCCTCGATCTCTTCATAGCCAACTGCCGCCGCGACATTAACCGCCTCAACCTGTCCACTCCAACCTCTCACCCTCGCAATGTACAGCCCTCCACTCCCTCCGCTCCAATCCCAGCCTCACTATCAAAGCGGCAGACAAGGGAGGCACGGTGGTAGTTTGGCGCACCGATCTTTACATTGCTGAGGCTAAACGCCAGCTCGCGGACACCTCCTCCTACTGCCCCCTTGACCATGACCCCACCTCCCACCACCAAACCATCATCTCTCAAATCATCCATAACCTCATCACCTCAGGGGGTCTCCCATCCATCGCCTCCAACTTCATCGTCCCACAACCCTGCACCGCCCATTTCTACCTTCTGCCCAAAATTCACAAACCTGACTGCCCCGGCCGACCCATTGTCTCAGCCTGCTCCTGCCCCACCGAACTCATCTTGACACGGTCCTGTCCCCCTTAGCCCAAGAACTCCCCACCTACGTTCGGGACACCACGCACGCCCTCCACCTCCTCCATGATTTTCGCTTCCCCGGTCCCCAACGCCTTATCTTCACCATGGACCGAAGGTCTCAAAGCCCTCCGCTTCTTCCTTTCCCACCGACCCAACCAGTACCCTTCCACTGACACCCTCCTTCGACTGACTGAACTGGTCCTCACTCTGAACAACTTCTCTTTCTAATCCTCCCACTCCCTCCAAACCAAAGGAGTAGCCATGGGCACCCACATGGGCCCCAGCTATGCCTGCCTCTTCGTTGGATATGTGGAACAGTCCATCTTCCGCAGATACACTGGCACCACCCCCCACCTTTTCCTCCGCTACATCAATGACTGTATTGGCGCTACCTTGTGCTCCCACGAGGAGGTTGAACAGTTCATCCACTTTACTAACACCTTCCACCCCAACCTCAAATTTACCTGGACTGTCTCAGACTCCTCCCTCCCCTTCCTAGAGCTCTCCATTTCTATCTCGGGCGACCGACTCAACACTGACATTTACTGTAAACCAACTGACTCCCACAGCTACCTGGATTACACCTCCTCCCACCCTGCCCCCTGTAAAAACACCATCCCATATTCTCAATTCCTTCGTCTCCGCCGCATCTGCTCCCAGGTGGACCAATTCCAATACCGAGGTAAAAACAATGACTGCAGATGCTGGAAACCAGATTCTGGATCAGTGGTGCTGGAAGAGCACAGCAATTCAGGCAGCATCCGAGGACAGGCAAAATCGACGTTTCGGACAAAAGCCCTTCATCAGGAATAAAAGCAGAGACCTGGGAGTTGCAGTGGGAGAGAGACTCCCTGAGATTCTTGTAGAGAGAGGAGGAAAACTTCTTCAAGGCAGGCATCCTTGCAAGAGGATTCGCAGTAGGGTTAAAATCAACGAGGTAAAAACAATGATTCCAATACCGAACAACCCAGATGGTCTCATTCTTCAAAGACCACAATATCCCCCCAGACGTGGTTGACGATGCTCTCCACTGCATCTCCTCCACTTCCCGCTCCTCCGCCCTTGAATCCCGCCCCTCCAATCACCACCAGGACAGAACCCCACTGGTCCTCACCTACCACCCCACCAACCTCCAGATACATCGTATCATCCTTCGTCATTTCCGCCACCTCCAAACAGATCCCACCACCAAGGATATATTTCCCTCTCCTCTCCTATCAGTGTTCCGGAAAGACCACTCCCTCCGCGACTCCCTCGTCAGGTCCACTCTCCCCACCAACGCAACCTCCACTCCCGGCACCTTCCCCTGCAACCGCAAGAAATGCAAAACTTGCGCCCACATCTCCCCCCTCACTTCCCTCCAAGGCCCCAAGAGATCCTTCCAAATCTGTCGCAAATTCACCTGCACCTCCACACACATCATTTACTGTATCCGCTGCAACCAATGTGGCCTCCTCTACATTGGGGAGACAGGCTGCCTCCTTGTGGAACGGTTCAGAGAACACCTCTGGGACACCTGCACCAACCAATCCAACCGCCCCGTGGCTGAACACATTAACTCCCCCTCCCACTCCGCCAAGGACATGCAGGTCCTTGGCCTCCTCCATCGCCAGACCATGGCAACACGACGCCTGGAGGAAGAGCGCCTCATCTTCCGCCTAGGAACCCTCCAACCACAAGGGATGAATGCAGATTTCTCCAGCTTCCTCATTTTCCCCCCCCCCCGCCCCCCACCTTATCTCAGTCCCAACCCTCTGACTCAGCACCGCCTTCTTGACCCGCAATCATCTTCCCGACCTCTCTGCCCCCACCACCTCTCCGGCCTATCACCCTCACCTTAACCACCTCCCACCTATCGCATTCCCAATGTCCCTCCCCCAAGTCCCTCCTCCCTACCTTTTATCTTAGCCTGCTTGGCACACCCTCCTCATTCCTGAAGAAGGGCTTATGCCCGAAACGTCGATGCTGCCTGACCTGCACTTTTCCAGCAACACGTTTTTCAGTTCCACATTGCCCTCACAGCTGCCCCAACCTGTCCATGATGTTAAAGTGGGGCAGATGAAGTCGAGGCAAGCCAGACCATGCTGACTGTAGTTCAGGTCCTTATATTGGCAATTATGAATCAAGTCAGGGCCATTTTCCTTGAAAGAAAGTTCATCTTATTGACAGGAACTATGTTCTGATCTGTCGTCCAGGCCAGTCACATTTCAGGATGTACAAGTATAATATACTTTTTAGGTTATTTTTTTTTTCTCTCCAGTAGATTTCTCAAACCCCAGTCAAGTGAAGGATGTGATAAATGCTTCTTTGGTAACATGTTCCTGCCACCGCAGGAACTGTAAAACCTGCGCCCACACCTCCTCCCTCACCTCTATCCAAGGCCCCAAAGGAGCTTTCCACATCCATCAAAGTTTTACCTGCACATCCACTAATATCATCTATTGTATCCGTTGCTCCCGATGCGATATCCTCTACATTGGGGAGACTGGGCGCCTCCGAGCAGAGCGCTTTAGGGAACATCTCCGAGACACCCGCACCAATCAACCAAATCGCCCAGTGGCTCAACATTTCAACTCCCCCTCCCACTCTGCCGAGGATATGGAGGTGCTGGGCCTCCTCCACCGCCGCTCCCTCACCACCAGACGCCTGGAGGAAGAACGCCTCATCTTCCGCCTCGGAACACTTCAACCCCAGGGCATCAATGTGGATTTCAACAGTTTCCTCATTTCCCCTTCCCCCACCTCATCCTAGCTTCTAACCTCCAGCAACTCGATCCCCTGACCTGTCCGGACTTGTCCGACCTGCCCAGCTCCTTTTCCACCTATCCACTCCACCCTCTCCTCCCTGACCTATCACCTTCATCTCCTTCCTCACTGACCTATTGTACTCTATGCCACTCTCTCCCCACCCCCACCCTCCTCTAGCTTATCTCTCCACGCTTCAGGCTCTCTGCCTTTATTCCTGATGAAGGGCTTTTGCCCGAAACGTCGATTTTGCCTGTCCTCGGATGCTGCCTGAATTGCTGTGCTCTTCCAGCACCACTAATCCAGAATCTGGTTTCCAGCATCTGCAGTCATTTTTACCAACATGAGGCAAAAAAGTGTTCAGCTTGTTTTTAATCAATTTCTTTTCATGTGTTGACAGTTTGCATAAGAGTTGTCTATGCAGAAAAATAGCACTTGGAAATAGCATGTATTTTAAGACAGATCTGCACATTGGGAACAATTCAAATTGCCAAGTAAAATTGAAATTGCTGAATGTGAGTCTTGATCTTGCTGTTAGTCTGATCAAGCAATTTATAATCTTATGTATTTGTGTTGCTGAAACAGTTTATGAAAATTAATGTTTGTGTTATTGAGTAAGTAACAGACTAAAATTTCATTGTTGATGTTTTACTGTTCAAGTTTTAACCTGACATGTTGTAAGTGTAGATTGGGTACAGCAGATGCCTTTAGTCTTGTTGGTTTCCAAAGCTGAGGTTTTGCTCACCTCAATGTAGAGTCTGTGGTAAACTAAGTGACAGAGATTAATTGTTGTGATTAGTCAACAATTAGTATATGTCATACCACTACCAGGTAGTGGTAGATGACAGATAGAAGGCCAAATTGGGACATCTAAACCCTCCTCTGTCCTATCTGAGGTTAAAGTTTTCACACATGTTTTCTAATAGTTATATTCCTCATGTCATTTACCCTGGTTTCACCAGATTTATAAGCATAAAAGCTGACTTATCTTTATTCATTTTAGCTACAAAGCCCCCTAAAGTTGAACTGTTTGTTTTTATTCACTATGTCCTCTTGATTATCCCTTACAATTAACTTGGAAACAAATTTGTTTTTATGCTGTTTCCTATCTTATGAATATTTTTGATGTTCAGACTATTAGAGTACTATTATTTTGTTTAAAATTAAAGCACGTCCCAGACTTCAGACAATATTGAATGCTGAGTAAAAGGATGTGATAAGAGACAACAAAAATCTTGAGTTGGGAGAATTCAAGAATGTAACTGATTGGAGCAGGAGTAGCGTGTACAGCCCGTTGAGTTTGCTGGACCATTCAGCAGGATTGTGACTGATCTTCAGTTTCAACTCCATTTTCCCATCTACTTCTCATATCCCAGTCTCCGTGAAAAATAGCCTCAGCGATATAACACATGCAAACACTATCAAAATCTTGAGAGAACTTACTGCACCCCCAGCCAAGCTAACACTGGCATCTACCCAGCAGTGTAGAAAATTGTCCAGGTATATCCTGTACACACACAGCAGGGCAAACCTAACCCACCAAATTACTGCTGCACAAGTCTACTCCCAATCCTCAGCGAGGTGATGGAAGATGTTTTCAAGTAGCACTTGCTGAGCAATAATGTGCTCAGTGATGCTCAGGGCCTCTCAGCTCCTGTCCTTATTAAAGCCTTGATTCAACATCAACATAAAGCTGAATTCCAGACGTATGGTGAGAATGAAGCCCTTGACGTCAAAGCTGCATTTGACTAAATGTGGCATTCATGGCTCCTAGCACAACTCAAGTCAGTTGGAATCTAGAGGAAAACTCTCTGCTGACCACAGTCATATTTGACCAAAAGAAGATGGTCATGGTTGTTGGAGGTCAGTCATCTCTGCTCCAGGACATCTCTGCAGGAGTGCCTCAGGGTAGTGCCCTAAACACAACCATCTTTGGCTCCTTCATCAGTGGCTTTCCCTCCATCATAAGGTCAGAAGCGGAGATGTTAGATTTTGATTAAACCATTTGTGACTCCTCAGGTACTGAAGCAGTTCACTTGACTAGCTCCACAAAACCACCTTGAACTTTATTCTTTTCCCCCACCAACAAACAATTGTACTGTCTGCAAAATATACTGAGACTCCTTAAATAGCACCTTCCAAGCCTGTGACCTTGACTTTTGAAAAGGATGAGGACAGTGGGCACAATGCTAGCCTCAGTCTTTCAAGTGTTTAACCTCTAGCTCATCTGTGAATGGATATTAAAAAGTGGGGGAAGATGGAGCTGAGTATCATCAGCGTGTGTTTGGAAACTGCCTGATACCTGTGGAAGATGGCACTTAAGGCAGCATGGAGGTAGAGATCAAGTCGAGTAATATAACTCCTTGGTGGACTGTGCAGGAAATGATGTGGAACAGGGAGAGGGCATTGCTAGATGTGCCCTATCTATGATCATCATTAACAGTGGAACCAAGCAAGGATGTTGATCTCGCAATGGAATGAAATCTTGCCAGAGGATGGTGCAGTTAGCTATGGTCAAGGGTGTGACAATGAAGGATCTTATTTGCAACTTTAGTTTCTTTGTTATAGCAGGGTGATAAACCTGCTTTGTAGAGGTTCAAACATAGACTTGAAGAAATCTCAGCATGAATTTGGGGACTGCAGCAGCATATTTGAAACCCTTGAGTGGACAAAACGTTGGTGCAAGATGGAAGTGGGTAGTGCAGATGCTGGAGAAGCACAGCAGGTCAGGCAGCATCTGAGGAGCAGGAACATCGACTTTTCGGGCAAAAGCTCTTCAGGAACTGCCGGCAATGACCTTATTAGTCAGTCTCTGAAATGTGGCTGGAGCGTTTTGCATACCAAATGGCATGACTTTGAACTGATATAGTCCGTTTGGTGTTACGAAAGCTGAAACTGCCTTTGCTCTCTCTGACAGAGGGACTTGCCAGTAGCCTCTGAGCAAGTCCAACTTAGAAACGTAAGTTGCTTATCCCACTTTTTTGACACAGCCCTCCAACTATAGAATTGGATATGCATCAGTCTTTGTAACAGCGTTGAATTTGCGGTAGTCCACACATAACGATTGGGTACCATCTGGCTTTGGCGCCAAGACAATGGGTGAGCTCCAGTCACTGTAACTCACTTTGATTATGCCATCTTAGACCATGCGCTCAATCTCCTTCTGAACCTGTGCCAACTTTAAAGGGTTATGTCTATACAAATGTTGCTTCATCAGAACAGCATCTCCTATATCTACATCATGCACAATTAGGTTACTACTTCCCAGTTTATTTCCCCATGTGATAGTAATAACTCTCTCAGGTCAGTTTGATTTTCTTGTGGAAGGTAACTCAGTGATTAATCCCAATTTTTGGCAACTTCCACATTGTCCAATTTGATTTGAGGAATGTCCAATTCAGAATCCTCTGAACTTCGTTCTTCCTTCTGTGCTGTAATTATTACCACATTCTCCTCTTTCTTTCCTTCCCTATCAAAATATCTTTAGAGCATATTCACATGACGCACTCTGTGAGATTTCTTCCTGTCTGGAGTCCTTATCAAGTAGTTCACCCCACTCAATTTCCTCTCATTTTGATAAGATCCATCAAACCTTGCTTTTAAAACTCACCTGTTACTGGAAGTAACACTAACACCTTATCCCCAATTGCAAAATTGTGATTTATTCTCCGTTTCCTGTTTCATTGTATGCTGTGATACTTTTAAATGCTGTCTAGTCAACTCTCTAGCTCTATTTAATCGTTCTCTAAGATTTGACACATAGTTTAAATGGATGGTCTCTGAATTCTGACGTATTAATTTCTTTTTAATCGATGTTAACAATCCTCTTACTTCATGCCCAAAACTTAATTCAAATGGACTGAACTTGGTTAATTCGTTTGGTGCATCTCTGATCGCAGAAAGTACAAACTGAACTCCCTTATCCCAGTCATCTGGGTAATCCTGACTGTAAGCCCTCAATATGGTCTGTTTGATGCCAGCTCTCTAGCGGTTCCAGATGGTACGCAGTAGATTTAAATTGATTTTTTTTTCCCAAGTTATCCATAATGTCCTTGAATAGTTTAGATGTGAAGTTTGATCCTTACTCTGACTGGATCTTTAGTGGTATTCCATATCAAGTAAAACAAAATTTAAGTAATTCTTCTACAACCCTTTTTACTGTGATGTTGCATAATGGGATTGCTTCTGGAAATCAAGTCGACACATGCGTTATTGTTAATAAATACTTATTCCCTCCTCTTGATTAATGTAAGTCCCCTATCTTAAACAAGACTCTTGTGAAAAGTTCCTCAAATGCTGGAATAATTATTGAAGGTGCAGGTTTTATTACTGCCTGTGGATTTCCGATTAGCTGACATGTATGCCACATTTGGTAAAATTCAACTACATCTTTGTGTAGTCTGGGCCAGTAAAAATGTCTTTATATTTTAGCCTGTGTTTTCATCACCCCTAAATGACCTCCAAGTTGTAGCTCATGCACTACTTGCGGAATATCTGCCCATTTCTCATCTGTTTGAATGTGTGATGGTCTCCATTTCCTCATTAAGACATCATTTGTTAAGTAATAACAAATAGGGATACATTCACTTTCGTTCTCTGGAAATGCCTTTTGATATAACTGTTTGAATTACAGCGGAAAGATGAAAACTTAAATCAGCTTAACAGAGCTAAAGATACTTGCATGTTTATCTATTTGTTCCTGCTCTGTGCCACTTATCTGATCCAAAAAGGTCTTGGATAATGCTATGTCAGCTTCCTTATTTGTGCCTTTTGATCCCTCCTGCTTCAACTTGTACCTCTGTGATTCTCGTGATCTGGGAAAATTCCTGGAAAAACATTCTCCATGTCTTCAGTTGCCTGCGTTTCCACTGGCTTTTTCAACTAGAGGAGGCAGCATGCCTACCAGTGAATCAGCTATATCATTTGCAAGGACAAAGTGTCTTCCTATCGCTGAGAGTTTGTCCAGTACCCTTACCACAATTTCTCCACTCTTTTTTCTGGACTCTCTAGCCTCACTTTACATAATTGAGCACTTTTTGTCTCTCCTCCAACCCTGGCAACATCCTTGTAAATCTTTTCTGAATCCTTTTGAGTTTCACAACATCTTTCCGATAGGAAGGAGACCAGAATTGCACGCAATATTCCAACAGTGGCCTAACCAATGTCCTGTACAGCCGCAACATGACCTCCCAACTCCTGTACTCAATACTCTGACCAATAAAGGAAAGCATACCAAACGCCTTCTTCACTATCCTATCTACCTACGACTCCACTTTCAAGGAGCTATGAACCTGCACTCCAAGGTCTCTTTGTTCAGCAACACTCCCTAGGACCTTACCATTAAGTGTATAAATCCTGCTAAGATTTGCTTTCCCAAAATGCAGCCCCTTGCATTTATCTGAATTAAACTCCATCTTCCAGTTTTCAGCCCATTGGCCCATCTGGTCCAGATCCTGTTGTAATCTGAGGTAACCTTCTTCGCTGGCCACTACACCTCCAATTTTGGTGTCATCTGCAAACTTACTAACTGTACCTCTTATGCTCGCATCCAAATCATTTATGTAAATGAAATAAAGTAGAGGGCCCAGCACTGATCCTTGTGGCACTCCACTGGTCACAGGTCTCCAGTCTGAAAACAACCCTCCACCACCACCCTCTGTCTTCTACCTTTGAGCCAGTTCTGTATCCAAATGGCTAGTTCTCCCTGTATTCCATGAGATCTAACCTTGCTAATCAGTCTCCCATGGGGAACCTTGTCGAACTGAAGTCCATATAGATCACATCTACTGCTCTGCCCTCATCAATCTTCTTTGTTACTACTTCAAAAAACTCAATCAAGTTTGTGAGACATGATTTCCCACGCACAAAGCCATGTTGACTATCCTGAAGCAGTCCTTGCCTTTCCAAATACATGTACATTCTATCCCTCAGGTTTCTCTCCAACAACTTGCCCACCACCGAGGTCAGGCTTACCTGTCTATAGTTCCCTGGCTTGTCTTTACTGCCCTTCTTAAACAGTGGCACCACGTTTGCCAACCTCCAGTCTTCCGGCACCTCACCTGTGACTATCGACGATACAAATATCTCAGCAAGAGGCCCAGCAATCACTTCTCTAGCTTCCCAGAGAGTTCTCGGGTACACCTGATCAGGTCCATATCTCCTCACCCTTCAGCATCACATACTGAGAGGATCCTGTGTCCCTTAATATTGTAACTCCTTATCTACTGCTCCTGGCCTATGTGAATAAACTTTACCCTTGCCTGTATATTTTTTAAGCAGATCTGGCACTTTCTCCTTAAGACCATAAGACATAGGAGTGGAAGTAAGGCCATTCGGCCCATCGAGTCCACTCCACCATTCAATCATGGCTGATGGGCATTTCAACTCCACTTACCCGCATTCTCCCCGTAGCCCTTAATTCCTTGTGACATCAAGAATTTATCAATTTCTGCCTTGAAGATATTTAGCGTCCCGGCCTCCACTGCACTCTGCAGCAACGAATTCCACAGGCCCACCGCTCTCTGGCTAAAGAAATGTCTCCGCATTTCTGTTCTGAATTTACCCCCTCTAATTCTAAGGCTGTGTCCACGGTCCTAGTCTCCTCACCTAACGGAAACAATTTTCTAGCATCCACCCTATCCAAGCCATGTATTATCTTGTAAGTTTCTATTAGATCTCCCCTTAATCTTCTAAACTCCAATGAATACAATCCCAGGATCCTCAGCCGTTCCTCATATGTTAGACTACCATTCCAGGGATCATCCGTGTGAATCTCCGCTGGACACGCTCCAGTACCAGTATGTCCTTCCTGAGGTGTGGGGACCAAAACTGGACACAGTACTGCAAATGGGGCCTAACCAGAGCTTTATAAAGTCTCAGTAGCACAATGGTGCTTTTATATTCCAACCCTCTTGAGATAAATGACAACATTGCATTTGCTTTCTTAATCACAGACTCAACCTGCATGTTTACCTTTAGAGAATCCTCAACTAGCACTCCCAGATCCATCTGTACTTTGGCTTTACGAATTTTCTCACCGTTTAGAAAGTAGTCCATGCTTGTATTCTTTCTTCCAAAATGCAAGACCTCGCATTTGCTCACATTGAATTCCATCAGCCATTTCCTGGACCACTCTTCCAAACTGTCTAGATCCTTCTGCAGCCTCCCCACTTCCTCAGTACTACCTGCCTGTCCACCTAACTTTGTATCATCGGCAAACTTTGCTAGAATGCCCCCAGTCCCTTAATCCAGATCATTAATATATAATGTGAACAGCTGCGGCCCCAACACTGAACCCTGCGGGACACCGCTTGTCACCAGCTGCCATTCCGAAAAAGAACCTTTTATCCCAACTCTCTGCCTTCTCTCAGACAGCCAATCCTCAATCCATACCAGTAGCTCACCTCGAACACCATGGGCCCTCACCTTGCTCAGCAGCCTCCCGTGTGGCACCTTATCAAAGGCCTTTTGGAAGTCTAGGTAGATATCCACTGGGTTTCCCCAGTCTAACCTACTTGTCACCTCTTCAAAGAACTCCAACAGGTTTGTCAGGCACGACCTCCCCTTACTAAATCCATGTTGACTTGTTCTAATCTGACCCTGCTCTTCCAAGAATTTAGAAACCTCATCCTTAATGATGGATTCTAGAATTTTACCAACAACTGAGGTTAGGCTATTTGGCCTATAATCTTCCAACTTTTGCCTTGATCCTTTCTTGAACAAGAGGGTTACAACAGCGATCTTCCAATCATCCGGGACTTTCCCTGACTCCAGTGACTTTTGAAAGATCACAACCAATGCCTCCGCTATTTCCTCAGCCACCTCCCTCGGAACTCTAGGATGTAGCCCATCGGGACCTGGAGATTTATCCATTTTAAGACCTTTTAGCTTTTCTAGCACTTTCTCTTTTGTAATGGCAACCATACTCAACTCGGCCCCCTGACTCCCTTTAATTGTTGGGATATTACTCATGTCTTCCACTGTGAAGACTGATGCAAAGTACTTATTAAGTTCTCCTGCTATTTCCTAATCTCCCATCACTGGGCTTCCAGCATCAGTTTAAAGTGGCCCAGTGTCTATTCTTGCCTGTCGTTTGTTTCTTATATATTGAAAGAAACTTTTACTATCATTTCTAATATTACTGGCTAGCCTACCTTCATATTTGATCCTCTCCTTCCTTATTTCTCTCTTTGTTATCCTCTGTTTGTTTTTGTAGCCTTCCCAATCTTCTGATTTCCCAGTGCTCTTGGCCACTTTATAGGATCTCTCTTTTTCTTTGATAGATTTCCTGACTTCCTTTGTCAGCCATGATCCCTCCCCGGACAATCTTTCTCTTCTTGGGGATGAACCTCTGTACAGTGTCCTTAATTTTACCCACAAACTCCTGCTATGAAGTGGCTTCTTAATCAACCTCTGATCATCTTGTACCCTCTGAGGCAGTTGTCTAACTTCCCTTGTGCTTTTTGTTACTCGTCCAACAAAACTTCCAGGTGTGTCTGGTTTTCCTACATCTGGCTTTCTCCTCGCCCACCAACATTGATTTTGTGTAGCCCACTTTATTATAATGAAAACACTGGAGCTTTTTAACTCCTTTGGCTCCTCAAGGGCTTCTTTTTTACGCTGTGGTAAGTTATCATTATGATCTTCACTGAGATCTACCTTTCCCTTTCCATGTGAGGATTTCTCTTTGCCCCAATTTCTATCCCTCGTGGATTAAAATTGATTCTGGAAGCCAAACCATGTTTTATGGACCAGCTCAAGATCATCAGCCACTTCAGCTACTAACTTTACTGTTTTAACTCTGCTCTTCCACATGAGTTCACACTACTTCAGGCAGTGAATTTTTAATTGCTCCAAAATAATTATCTCTATAAGAGCATCATAGGTTTGCTCGATTTTTAAAGCTCTTATCCATCTATTGAAATTACTCTGTTTGATCCTTTCAAACTCAATCTCCTTAGATTCCTGAAAAGTTGTCTATAGGCTTGGGCACAAGCTCATTTGCACTTAAATAGGCTTTTTTCACCTTGTCATACTCCCCAGATACCACCTCTGATGGTGATGCGAATACCTCACTTGCCCTACCTACAAGTTTCGTTTGGATCAACAAAACCCACATTGCTGCTGGCAACTGCATTTGTTTAGCCACCTTTTCAAATGAGATGAAAAAGGCTTCCACAACCTTCTCATCAAATCTAAGCAATGCTTGAACATACTGAAACAGTTTCTCACTCGGCTTCTGACTACCAGGGATTTGCTCATCCTCGCTCTCTTCCTCAGTAAGCCTACCCTCAGCCTCTATTTCCAGGCTTTTAAGCTGGAGTGTTAGTTTTTGAAGTTCAAAAGCTGTCTTTCTTTCTCTGCTCTTTTTTTCCCTCTCTTCTGCTTTTAATCAGAACTCACTGTTTCATTTCTGCTGTCCTTTCCTTACCTCTCGCCTTTAACACAAGCTGCTTCATTTGCGATTGAATTCTTGCCATCTTTATGGATTCTGATGGCTTCTCCATCAAGGTTAAATGCTGAGCTACTGCTGTATTTATCTCTGCCTGCTTCTGTGAGGAAAACAATGCAAATTCCAGTTGGTCTGCTAATTCCTGCAGCTTGGTCTTATTCACTTTTTGAAAAACTTCCGTAGTCACTGCATCCACACCCAGAAAGCTTCTGGCGACTGAAAGAGCCATTACTGCCCCAAGTTTTGTCTACCCAACCAAACCAACACCCAGAACAAAGACACTAGCACCTACCGCTCGCTGTTTAAAATCCAGCAAAGAGCCCCCGATCTGCTATGGGCTAGGCCAGACCACTCAAAACATTCTTAAGCAGGCAGCCCAGACCATAACTTTGCAATTTGTTTTGGTAAGTGTACAGTAAAAATTACCGAGTAAGTCAGTGAGGTTGACTACCAAGCTAAAAATGGACAAAAATGTATTCACAAAATTACACAATAAAACATGAAGCACAGAATAAAGAACCCCCGACAGAACTCAGTCTATCCAAACTTGACTGAATTATGCTGTTCTGACTACACACAACAGTCCCAATAAGCAAATCTCCTTCGAAACCAGTATAAATGAATGAAACAAATGTTTACAGGTTGAAGTTAGAAGGGCAGAGAGTTTGTTTCTGCACAGCTCCCTGTTGAACTTCCAGCTAGTTCTAGACTGAACTAAACTGCTTAGCTAGAGACCTGACCAGTTCCCTTCTATAACATAACCACTTTTGCCTGAAGTCTCATCTGTTCACATATGAGCAAAAAGGCCTCTCAATACCCTTTATAATCTCTGTACCAAACCAATCTAATCAGCACTGAGAGTGGTTTGTTACCCCTCTGAAAAAACAAAGGACATAGTATCCTTGAGAAAAGGAACAGCTTTTAGAAAAAAGAAACCATCTTTGTGGCAACATTCATTTCAAGTGCCGCAGTTCTATTCACTTTATTGCCCAGTAGTTGTCTTTCTGCAAAGTGTCCTTTTAATGTCTGATTGTTTTCACTGCCACCCCTAGTGAAACATCAGTTTTGTTAGGTATTGGACCTTTTCAAGGTCTGTCTTTTCTTTCATAATCACAAAATGATGCAGCACTGGAGGTTGCTATTTTGTCCATTGTGTCTTCTCTGATAAAGCTATCAATTAAAGCGCAGCACGGTGGCTCAGTGGTTAGCACTGTTCCCTCAGCACCAGGGACCCAGGTTCGATTCCTGTCTTGGCCGACTGTGTGAAGTTTGCACATTCTCCCAGTGTCTGCATGGGTTTTCTCTGGGTGTTCTGGTTTCCTCCCACAGTCAAAAGATGTGCAGGTCAGGAGAATTGGCCATGCTAAATTGCCCATATTGTCAGGTGCATTAGTTAGGAATAAATGTGGGGTAGGGGGGTAGGTTGCTCTTGGAAGGGTCAGTGTGGACTTGTTGGGCCGAAAGGCCCATTTCCATACTGTAGGGAATCTAATCTTAATCCCACTCTCCTGTTTCCACATAGCTCTGTAGTTGCTTTCTTTTTAATTAATTCTCTTGAAAGTTAGTATTGAATTCACTTGCAACCATTTTTCAGACAGTTCACAACAAAGTTTCCCAAGATATTATTGCCAAAAGTGATGTTATTGCAGGGTCATCAGATCAGATAGATGCCAACTGCAAGAGAAAAGCACAGTAGATTTATCAGAGCTCTCGGATTATCTGATTGCAGAACATGTAGCTGCTTATGTTTTTTAAACTGCAAATTTTGGGAGGTGGCTTCATTCTCTGCAGTTTGTTTTCGCATCAGCTTTATCACTTTGCAGTGATAAAATCTAGTTATTAACACTGCACTGTTATTGGATTGAATTTATTGGGAGTCTTGTGGAATGCCTTGCATCTAGAATACTGGAAGAACCTGGTGAAGTCCTTTCAGTTCTCACACCATAACAATCAAATACTGAGCTTGTAGAGGCGATGGAGATTGGTTGTTGCACTTTGCCACAGTGACTCACTATATCACATGTATTTGCCAACACTCCAACCTATTTCTTTTCCCCCATAGGGCTTGGGTAGGGCCCTTAACATGCCCATAGGGATGATCTGAAACTCTACAAGGGCTTCCAAATATTTCTGATTCTGGTGCTTCTCACCAGGGAATTTAAAATGCAATTTGTTGAGAGCTAGACAAGATAATGTGTGCCTAAGAGGGAAGAAACAATTTGCAGGGTGTGGAATAAGTCAATGAAATAGACGCTCATACTAGCACACTTGCAACTTCAAGGAAAAGTAAAGCCACTTTTAATTAATAAATAAATAGTGCTTCAAGTAAATACAATCACTGGCTGTAAATTTTGGATAACTTCGACTATAATGTGTCACAAGATGCAAACACGTTTAGCAGTTGAGATCATGTTATAAACTACAAAAGCAAGGATTGAGTCATTTGTTGACACCTCAGCTATGAAATACATTGAACACCCTGCAGCATGTTTGCTGAAATGTACACAGTAGAATTGACAGAGGGTGGTTTTGTTTTTATCGAGCAAGTTATTTGGGAGAGAACATGTGTTTTTATTTGCTGAGAGTGTGGAATTCTCTGTCACAGGAAACAATTGAGGCTGAAACGTTGGAGACTTTCAAGAAGGATATATCGTTTTTTTTATGATTTAAAGGGATCACAAATCATTGGAGAAAAAGTGAGAATAGGGTACTGAGTTAGATGTTCAGGCAGAGCAGGCATGATTGGATGAATGGTTTACTGTTTTCTATTCTGTGTTTCTATTGGGTAAGACTGGCTGATTGGTTGACTCATATCCTTTAGGAAAGCCAAAGGTTTTTACAGTCCTTTTTCGAAACCTGTTCTCTTCCTCCACTTTACCACGGCTCTTATGTTTTAATCCAGAAATTGATCTTTCAGGTAAAGTAACAGTTACTCAAGACAAGATTTACAGGCTGTAGGACCATGGATTTCGTTTGGAAGGTTGGTGTAGAGTGACATCAACAATATGGGTTCAATTTCAGTACCAGTTGAGGTTACCATGAAGGACTCGCCTTCTCAAACTCCCTCCTTGTCTGAGGCATAAATACTAATGAGAGAGAAACCCTATTGTGTCGTAAGATTAAGGTGATGTTTTAATGGCCCTGAAATGCTTTCTCCTTTCAGTCAGGAGAATAGAAATGGACTGAGGACATAGAATGGATAAAAATGTAGCAGATGAAATTTAATTCCGATAAATGTGAAGTGGTTTCGTAGAAAGAATGAGGGGAGGTTCAACTCTCACAGATAATTAGAGATCGATTTACTGATATTTAAAATGGAGGAATGGAGAGTTGTATATACTTCTTCCGAAGGAGAGGACCTTTACCAAACTGGAAATCAGCAGGCTGAAACTGAGGTTGCAGACAATTACAAGCAGCTGTGGCAGAGAGCATTATAAGCTCACATTGGTTCTTTTCTGGATGTGGCCGTGGACTGTTTAGTCCTTTTGAGCCTGTTACATGACGTAAAAATATCATAACTCATCCATATTTAAGTCCTGATACTTGCCTTTGCCTCATACACTTTAATATCTTTTAGCTAACAAAAGTTTCTCAATCTCAGATTTAAAATTTAAGAACTAACCCAGTGTCAAGTGAGTTCTAAACATGCGTTATCTTTTGTTTGTACAGTTATTTCCTAAATTCACTTCAGAAAGGCCTGGCTCTATGTCCTCTACTCCTATAGTCCCTGACCACGAAAAATGGTTTCTCTTTATTTACGCTGTCAGTTCTCCCTAATATTTTCAAGATGCCAATCAAATCACCCATCAACAGTCCAAATCCCAGAAGTGGAACCCTCGTTTGTATAATTTTCTGCATCTCTGCTGAAGCTCTCCAGGGCAGGTTGATAAGTTTGTGCAACTTCAATGACCTTACCTTCCTCTTAAGGTCAGAAATGAGGAGTTTTAGTTTCACTCTGTTTCTCAGGTACTGAAGCAGTAAGTTTTCACGTACAGAATGACCACGCTGTTTTGGGTGAAGAAATGGCAAGTACATTCATATCATAAAAATGCCTGGCAATGGCCATCTCCAAGAGGAGAGAACCTAATCACTATGCTATTCAATGAGCTTATCATAACTGAATCCTCGCTATCACCATTTTGGGGTTCATCATTGATCAGAAATTGACTAGACCAGCTATATAAATAATATGGCTACAAGAACAAGTCAAAGGTCAGAAAATCTTCAATGCCTCACTTACTTCCTGACTTCACAAAACGTTTCTGCCGTCTACAAAGTAAGTCAAGTGTAATGGAATACTCTTCCACTTGTCTAGAGGACTGCAGCTCCAACAGCATTCAAGAAACTTAACCAGCCAGGAAAAAGGAACCCTCTTGGTTGACTTCCCAGCTCCCACTTGTTAAACATTCACTTCCTCTCCAGCCTTCACATTGTGATAGCTATGTGTACCGTTGGCAAAAAAGATACTGTGGCATGTCTCAAAGCTACAACCTGTATTGTCTAGAACAACGTGAGTAGCAGTCAGGTCAGTGCTACAAACTCCAAATTCTATTTCAAGCCACACACACCATTCTCACTTGGAAACACCTTATCATTATTGTACCTAACCACATTGGCTCTAGCTGCTCAAGAAGATGACTTCTTGAGGGAATTTGGGGATTGGCAATAAGTGCTAATGTTACTTGCATGGTCCAGATTTCGTGAAGAATAAAACAAAAATTCTGTTTTCTTTAACCTTTTGAGTCTTGCTGCATTCTTTCCAAAAACAAAGTGTTCTAAATATGTGGTGCCGAGAAATGAACAGTGCATTGGTCTAACTGTGGCTTTGTATCGATGAAGGACGACGTTTACTCCCTTCAAACCTAATTGTTGAAATAAACAGATAACAAAAATTTTGGTAACAGCAAGTTGGAAACAGGAAAACAAATACTTATGATAGGCTTCATGTGTAATCTCTCTTGATTTTTGAGGCACTACACTAACAACTAGGCGAAAGTGAGGACTGCACATGCTGGAGATCGGAGTCGAGAATGTGGTGCTTGAAAATCACCAAAAGCAGGAGGATTGACGTTTCGGGCAAAAGCCCTTCATCAGGAATGAAACGTCGATCCTCCTGCTCCTCGGATGCTGCCTGACCTCCTGTGCTTTTCCAGCACCACTCTCTCTCGGCATTACACTAACAACTGCCTATCTGCCTGAGAAATATTTATTGGAATTGTTTGCATTATATCCTTTGCTATTTTGTTTTCAGTTTTCCTGCCACTTTCTTTTGTACAGAGCAGGCTCCAGTTTTGTCATCTAATTTCCTCTTTTGCACCTGATCAAATCTATTCTAGAATTCTAAATGAATAGCATGCTCTCATCCATCAATGATTTTTACAACCTCCAGAACCATCATTAATGGTTTTAGTGGTCCTCCTGTTAAATTCTAGCCAGTGATTATTGTCGAACTTTTGAATTGATCTGTATCCATTGCACCATGGCTCTCCTTTGGTAGAACTTTAACGCACTGAATTGTGATAATGTTTTGTTTGGGACCTCGCTATGTCTTCATGAATATCCTTTTGGTATTCTGGGGGGTTTTGATTTGGATACATGCCAATGCTGATATCATCAGTTTTATAAAATGCTTTACTTATTAAAGCCTCTTATCATTTTCTGTGTTCCACAGCTATATAGGCCTTTGTAGACTTTATTTGTCTTTGCTAAATACTGAAGAAATTAATTCTAATCTCTCTCTCGCACGCGCTCTCTCTCTCTCGCACGCGCTCTCTCTCTCTCTCTCGCACGCGCTCTCTCTCTCTCTCTCTCTCGCATGCGCTCTCTCTCTCTCTCTCGCACGCGCTCTCTCTCTCTCTCGTACGCGCTCTCTGAAAGGATCCTGTAGAAAATAAATTTAGTCTATCTCATTAATTTGCACTGGGTAGCCACATTTCATATAAACTTAATGAGTTCTCACAGCATTGTGGGGACCCTCCTTGAGGGCATCTTGAAATGTAATAATTTTTGATTTACCTCGTCCCAAGTAACTTGATTGAATTTTGCAGTTGGTAAATAAAATTGATATGGGTAGACCCAAGATTGCAAATAGTTCTGCTGTGTAGTCCAGTCACAAGTTGAGTTGTATACAAGTTGGAACGCACTGCATAGGATTGTGTTCATAAGTGAAAGCGTTTGTAAGCTGGATGTTTATAAATTGGCAAAATCAAATTGTTACGTAGTAATGTAAAAGCTTCTGGCTTAATTTTCTTCCATCAAAGTAGTAATTTTACTACAGATACTGCATTATTGGAAATTGACAAACAATAAAAGGTTCTTGTATGTATTAGAAATTGAAAGTTAATATCTGGCTCATTTTGTTTTTCCTTTTAGATTCCTCAGTGGTGTGCTGAATATGCCCTCTCTGTTCAGTATCAGCATGGCATGGTAGTTTGTACACAACCCCACAGCCTTTCTGCTATGTGTTTGGCACAGCGTGTGGCAGATGAACTGGACTTGAATGTGGGTCATGAGATTGGATACCATGTCCCTTATGAAGACTGCTGCACGACAGAAACTATTCTCAGGTCAGCTTTGCGTGCTCGTGAATCTTTTCAATAAATTTTCACTTGGAATCATTTTATCACTTGGAATGGAAAGTGACATTTGACAGTCACTGGCAGAGACCTATAGAGTAAGCCCTGGGAAAAGGCAAATCTGAGCTGGCAACTAAGTAAGATCATCCTGAAATGTCTCCAATTTGTGTCAAACACGAGCATACATTTTGCAGTTCAGTGGCTGTTGCCACTGAAAACACCATATTGTACTAAGCCACACAAATAAGAAGACCTTACTTTTATACAGGAATGTACGACCTCCAAGCTATGTTTAAGCTGCTGAAGAAGTGTGCTTATGAATGAAGTGCGGAGAACAGTTTGCTCCAGAAACAGCAATATGATCAAGCGCAGACTCTCTGTCTGCTTCCAGTGGTGTTGTGGAGGTGCCAGTGTTGGACTGGGGTCTGTGTTGTTGGTTGAGGGATAAATATTGGTCAGGATTCCAGGGGTAAATCCCAAATTTCTTTCAGTATTGTCCGAGGTCCTTGCATTTCCATGAGAGGTCAGCTGACCTCAGTTTAATTTCTAAGCTTCTCCCACAAAATGCATGTCCAATGGTGCAGCATTTGTTCAGTCCTCAACATAGGACATGTGCTCAAATCTTTGAAGTAGAAATTCAACCTGCAACTTTATGAATGTTTCATTTCCAGTATGTACCAAGCTAGTTGATTTCAACTAGGCTGGTGATTAGAAGTCGACAGCGGAAATCTGCATCACTTGGCATAGAGATGGACAGTATGGTGGAAAGCCAGAGCTGCTGCTGTCATTATGCTGTGGCCATTGTTGAACTTTATACCTCTGCAGATGTCAAATAAGGTGTCAACGAAGGTGGGCTACGAACCAACAAAACTTGGTGCATAAAATACATTTAAGATCACATATTTTTTCAATTGGGAAAAAAGCTTTTTAGAAGTTATGTATAATAGACAATAGTGCAGGAGTAGGCCATTCTGCCCTTCGAGCCTGCACCACCATTCAATATGATCATGGCTGATCATCCTTAATCAGTATCCTGTTCCTGCCTTATCTCCATAACCCTTGATTCCACTATCCTTGAGAGCTCTATCCAACTCTTTCTTAAATGAATCCAGAGACTGGGCCTCCACTGCCCTCTGGGGCAGAGCATTCCACACAGCCACCACTCTCTGGGTGAAGAAGTTTCTCCTCATCTCTGTCCTAAATGGTCTACCCCATATTTTTAAGCTGTGTCCTCTGGTTCAGCACTCACCCATCAGCGGAAACATGTTTCCTGCCTCCAGAGTGTCCAATCCTTTAATAATCTTATGTCTCAATCAGATCCCCTCTGTCTTCTAAACTCAAGGGTATACAAGCCCAGTCGCTCCAGTCTTACAGTGTAAGGTAGTCCCACCATTCCAGGAATTGACCTCGTGAACCTACGCTGCACTCCCTCAATAGCCAGAAGGTCTGTCTTCAAATTTGGAGACCAGAACTGCACACAGTACTCCAGGTGTGGTCTCACGAGGGCCCTGTACAGCTGCAGAAGAACCTCTTTGCCATGACTAAATGTGTTGACCAGCTCGGGTGGCAAAGTAATGTAAGGACATGTATGCCAAAGTATAATTACACTATATACACTATTAATTTTGAGAGTTCCAAACGTATGTTTCACTCTGTGTTAAGTTTCTGAAGACATCATGAGCAGTAAGAGCAAAGCTGTTTAGTACTGTTTTCTGTTCCTTGAGATTAGGTTGCTAGTGCCAGAAATGGTAGTTGGCTGTTACACTGCATTAAGGTGTGGAAATCTAGTAATTGGTTGCAAAACAGGATTGACTTCCTATTTGTATACTTACACATGGAGTAAGCATTCATTTTATAAAGCTCTGCTACTATCGCCTAAATCCATGTCAATTGCAAATATTTTTGAGTCGTTTAATTTACTTATGTCATAACCTTCAGTTGTGAGATTTCCTCCAAATGTTAAAGCACAGTGTGTCCCAGGACATGCCCTACCTGTGTCCGTGGGCACAGTGTTTTGAATCACTTCCATTTGGCTGCTTGTTGCCGCAAGTAAAGTAATGAATAGAGTTTGTAATGCCATGAGGTTTTAATTCAATTCTACCATGATATTTTATTTAATTCCTCTGATGGCTGAATCTTTCAACTTCAGTGGAAAAGTAGATTACAGAGAATGTCATCTATTATCAAATGATTTTTTTTTTAAACTGTGAAGTTCTCTTGGCAGTGTGTGTATTGCTTTGTCAATTTGCCAATTTGTTTTTGTTGTTTTGGCTCATTGAACCTCTGACAGCCATTGAAAACAAATGGTCAAAAGAGGGAACAGAATCATGAGATAAATACACAAGCCAGAGAGTAAAGCTTCCTCAAATATTTTAAACAAAGTAAAGTTCCTTCAATGCAGTCCCAATTAAACACTTCCAGGACAGGGACAGAACAGTATTAGAAACAGAGTAAAGGTCCCATACTTTACATTTTCCCGTAAATGTAAAGCTCTCTGTATGGATGTAGCTCGCTGAGCTGGAAGGTTTGCTTTGAGACATTTCATCACCATACTTGGTAACATCTTTTGGTTGAGCCTCTGGGTGAAGCACTGGTGGTGTAGCCCACTTTCTATTTGGATGTTTGGATTTCCTTGGTGATGTCATTTCCTATGGTGATGCCATTTCCTATTCTTTTTCTCAGTGGTTGGTAAATGGCATCCAAGTCGATGTGTTGATAGAGTTGGAATGTCATGCTTCTAGGAATTCTCGTGCATGTTTCTGTTTGGCTTGTCCTAGATTGGATGTGTTGCCCCAGTTGAAGCAGTGTCCTTCCTCATCCATATGTGAGGATACTAGTGAGAGTGGATCATGTCTTTTTGTGGCTAGTTGATGTTCACGTATCCTGGTGGCTAGTTTTCTCCCATGAAAGGAAACTACCTTTCCATACCTATCCCATCAAGCCCCCTTGTATGTTTCAGTAAAATCAGCTGTCCTTCTCCTAAGGTGTAATGAGTACAAGTCCAACCTACTCAATTACTCTCATAAGAAAATTCCCCTCTGTCCAGGATCAACCTTGTGAATCTTCTCTGGACTGCCTGCAATGCCACTATATCTTGCCTTCAAAAAGAAAAACAAAGCCATCCAACTAATTCATACTGTACTCTGACTTGTGCCTTGTATAGTCTCAGCAAGACTTTTTTAAAATTCTCCTTTCCCTTTAAAATAAAGGCCAACATTCTCTTTGCCTTCCCTTTTACTCACTGAACTTGGATGCTAGTTTTTTGTGATTTATGGAGAAGAACTCTCTCTTGCTGCAGCTTTCCAAAGTCTTCCCCATTTTCATCTCTTTTCTTCTTCCTAGCAAACTGATGTGTATATGTAGATTATTGTTAAAAACAGTCATTGGCATTTTTTGCCTAGTTTCATGGCAAACAGCATTAGGAGTAATAAATTAGTTTAAATTACTGAGTAAGCACAGAGCTGTACTTGATCAAAAGTTAAGCAATTTCTCAGGACGATCGGGGGAAAAAAATTGGCATAGAATAGATTTTTTGAAACATTTCTTGACAGTGTGTTTGAATGGCTCTGTAACTGAGGTATAACAGAAATGTTCTTGGGATCCTGCAATTTTGATCACCCCTTGTACTTTGGCTACAATGACTTCTGGACAGCGATTGTACATCATGACCACAGGATTAAAAGAACACAGCATCTCCACTTAATTAGATGAGATTACTTAGTGTGGAAACAGGCCCTTCGGCCCAACAAGTCCATACCGCCCCGCCGAAGCGCAACCTACCCATACCCCTACATTTACCCCTTACCTAACACTACGGGCAATTTAACATGGCCAGTTCACCTGACCTGCACATCTTTGAAGTGTGGGAGGAAACCGGAGCACCCGGAGGAAACCCACGCAGTCAGTCGCCTGAGGCGGGAATTGAACCCGGGTCTCTGGCGCTGTGAGGCAGACCTCTCACTTAATGTTGTTTCCCTCTAATGCCATCAATAAATTATTGCTATTACATATATTTAAGGTTGAGAGTTTTAATTTTAATGTCATTTGATCCACATTTCCTTTTTGGTTCCCTGCACTGCACACACATTGTTTACCCCACTGCTTCTGATCCTGCTGTTTGTGCCTTTAGTTTGTTTTTCACCGGCTCTCCCGTTCGCATGCTCAATTGTACTTTTAAATTCTCCAATGCCTGCTGCAACCATATGGGACTTGAGCTGCCTCTCCCACACTGATCCTGCTATTCTCTGCAGGTATTTGTTGCTTTGGAAAAACAATTGATGGATTGAAATGCCATACTGTACATATGCAGTGCTGTGTAACTGCATGACCAGATTGCTATTTTTGGAAGAATCTCTGCTCCCTAACCCGTTGTCTTACTGCTGACCCTCAACCTGTGATTTCTGCTGCTCTCTAATCCACCCTCTTGCTTTTGACCTTCCAACTTGCTTCATTGTATATGGTGATCTTCCTTGGTGTTCACAGGGTAGACATGGTGGTTGTGACTTAAAGCTCTAAATTTTTGTCCATGCATTACTCGATGGAGTGATATTTACTCAAGAATGGTGAGAGCCAGCTGTGATGTTGAAAACTTTAGATCGGACTGTGAGAGTGTGGGATTAACTGGACATTGTGAGATCAGGGAATGAATTTTGTTTTAACGACCATTGTTTTGGAGACTCTGGAAAGACAATGATGGGATTTAAGAGCATATTCCCTTAGGCCATGATCTCTGAGCAACAGAAATTGCCCAAGTGTATATTGTAGAGTCTCTGAGATGTTCTGCACAGTTACGACTGCTGCCTCAGATGAGGAGAGAGTTGTGACCCCAGCCCCACACCCCACAGTTGCTCATGAGACCCAGAGTTTAAGAATTCCTGGTGTTGGTAATTCATTTGTAATGCAGTTTTGTTTAAATTTGTTCACAGGATGTGGGCATCGCTGACTGGGGCTAGCATTTATTTCCCATTCCTGAATACCCAGAAAGCAGTTAAGGGGCTCTCTGGGTCTGGAGTCAGTTGTAGGTCAGACCAGATAAGGATGGCAGATTTCCTTCCCTCAAGGACGTTAGTGAATTGTTTGGGCTTTTCAACATTATTAGACTTTTAATTCCAGATGTTTTGTTGTTGAATTCAAATTTCACCTGCCATGGCAGGATTTGAACCCAGGACCCCAGAACATACCTGGGCCTCTGGCTTCATCATCAACATTACTATTAAATAGGGAGGTGAAGGTTTAGTGGTATTATTGCTGGATTGTTAATTCAGAGACCCAGGTATTGTTCTAGGGACCCATTAAGATGCTGGAATTTGAATTCTATGTGGATCTGGAATTAAGAGTCTAATGATGACCATGAATCCATTGTCAATTGTTGGGAAAAGCCCATCTGGTCCATTAATGCCCTTTAGGGAAGGAAACTGCATCCTCACCTGGTATGGCCTACATGTGTCTCCAGACCCACAGCAATGTGGTTGACTCTAGCTGCCTTCTGGGCAATTAGGGATCAGCAATAAATGCTGGCCAAGCCATCAACATCCTTGTCCTCTAAATGAATTTTTTAAAATGTCCAACGATAATACCATTGGATCATTGCCTCTCCTGCCCTGATATTGTGCAATATAGCAAAAATACAAATAATATATTATATAGAAATTGGACTGTATTGGTTATGTCACTGGGTGAGTAGAGTCCTAGATTAGTATTCTGGGGAAATCAGTTCGAGTCCCCTCATGGCAAGTGGGAGACTTTGAATTCAGTTAATAAAATGTGTGGTTGAAAGCTCACTGCCAATAATGGCAACCATAGAACTGTCAATGATTGCTGTTAGAAACCCACCTCGTTCACTAATGCCTTTTCAGGGAAGGACATCTGCCGTCCTTTCTTGGCCTGGCCGGCACATGATTCCAGATCCATAGGAATGGATTCAACTCTTAACTACCCTCTGAAATGACCTAATGAGTCAAGCGATAATTAGGGATGGGCAAAAGTTGCTGACCTTGGCAGTGACATCCACATCTTGTGAAAGAATGAAGTGGAAAAAAAACATTTTTCTGAGATGTAACAAGAAGAGCTGCAGGAAAGACAGTGTTGTAATGGTAATGTCTTTGAATGAGTACTGCAGAACTCTTCAGTAATGTGGTTGATTCTTGATTGATCTCTGGGCAATAAATGCTGGCCTAGCCAGCAACTCCACCATCCCATGAGCTAATTTTTAAAAAAGTGAATACTTAATGAGAGAATGCATTTCTTAAAGTAATCCATTGGTCATACGGAGTTCAGTGAAATCCTCCAGATACAATCAAGTGCTCTACAAATCAAGTTCTGTTTTCTCTTCCAATAGGTACTGCACAGATGATATCTTGCTCCGTGAAATGATGTCTGATCCCTTGTTGCATCATTATGGAGTTATCATTATTGATGATGCTCATGAGCGGACTGTGGCAACGGATGTCCTGCTTGGTTTATTGAAAGACCTGCCAAGGCAGAGGCCAGAACTGAAGATTGTGGTCATCACAGCACCACATCTGGAGAGCAGACTTGGGAGTTACTACGCTGGAGTGCCTTTTGTAAAAGTGGACGGTGCTGAGGAAGCTTCCTTTCCTGTGGAAGTTATATACAGAGATGGCCAGTTTAAAGACTGTGTTTCAGCTGCTGCACAAACTGTACTGGATATTCACAGGAAGGGAGAAGAAGGCAATATTTTAGTCTTCTTGGCCAGTGAAAAGGTGGGTGCACAGATTTGTAAAAACAAGTTAGTCCATTTTTGGTGGTTGAGATTTATGGCTGTTGTGTCTGACAGTAATCAGCTGGAAATTCCCTTTACAATGTATGGAAGTTGCATTTCCTCCACCTGCTCCATAAACTTGTTCTTCTTTATTCATCTATCCAGTCTAACATGGCCTTGTTTATTCTGAGATTTGTACTCCGATTTTAGGCTGAGTTTTTAAAGACTAATGAAAAGATTGCAGGGGAATGTTGAGAGACCATGGAGGTCATCGGAGAATAGGCCATTATACTCCTCCAGTGCTGTCTTGCATATATGTGTTGACTTGTACGTTATGCCAAGTAGCATAATCAGGGATGCTGTCTGATCAACCTGATGTCTGTGATACATGGTCTTCAGGTCGACCTGTGTAAACAGATCCGGGTCTGGGAATTCTGAAATAGCTCTTGAGTTCTGAAATCACTGAGCCAAAGTCTCTGGGGTGTTATGAACATTGGGGCTGTTCTGGGGTCAGTGAGTACTAGCAATTTAATTATCCAGGTAATTTGTGGCAGGGGCTGATTGTGATTGGGGGATGATGGGGATGTCAGTTAGGTGTGAAATACGAAAGACTGAGGAGAATTGGACAAGGCTTTTCCAAATTGTGAGCACACGAGATAGAATAGATAGGGAAACATTGTTCCTGTTTGTTTCTTTAAAAAAGAGAAAGCAAGGGCCTCGAATTTAAAGAGACTTGGAACCAAAGTAGGAATGATAACACGTGCCATTAGTGTACACAATGCTCTGCCTACAGATGTTGAGGCAGGTTCATTGAGATATTCAGTATGGCATTGGATGATTATTTGGATAGAAATGCAGGGACATGGAGAAAAAGCAGGAGATTGCCAGCCCAGTCATAAAACCAACACAGACACAATGAGCTAACTGGCCCCCTCCTGCGCTGAAACAATTCTGTGAATTGAAGCCAAACTGTTCAAAAACTCATGTTTGGTTTCCCCATTGCCAGCTGCTTTCATTCTTTGCATTCCTGCATGCAAAGATTCAATTTAATGATGGAGGGTATACAATTTACTCAACTGTGCTCCTTGTATACCTCAGGAGCTTGAAAATATTAGGATCCAATTAATGAGTTTCCCAACCTCTCCACTTCACTCAATAAACATTTTCATCAATCAAAAGTTCATTCCAGATGGTAAAACAACCTTTTTTTTGTCACCATTGACAACAAAAGCATAATAACAGATGACACGGTATCTTTTTACAAGCTGTCTTTCATAATAGATATCAGCCTTAAAGAGATAACTGCCCTTAAGAATTCACTCTGCAGTCTTGTTTTTCAAGTTTTTTGGCAATAGTACTCTCCAGTCCTGCCTAAGATGAAAAGGCATGCCCTTTTATTCTTAAAGCCCTATGAGCAGCCCACTGCATGCTGGGAGACTGCCCTCGATCAGACTGTAGAGATGTGACTGAAAGCTCTAAGCAGCTACTCCATGAATCCTACAGTGTGTGCAGTAAGGCAAGGGTTGGGGGCAGCTGTGGTGGTTCTTAATTTCCTCCATTGTACTCTTGGAAAGAGCAACTACATGGTCCACTCTCCCACTATTTTCCATCGTGCTGCAAATTTTAAAATAGTAGTGAATTTCTTTTTAGAAAGTTAAGATTACATCTGTTCCCACTACCCTTTGTAGTTCAGATCATTAACAATGTGGTGAGTTCAAAAGAATGAATCTGATTTCTTCCTGCGTGTATGGTGTCTAAAATTCTTCACAGAATTGAATCCAAATTATTTGTGAATATATTCACAGCAGCTGTTTTGCTTTGTACTATTGGCTTCTCTTTATAAAACCAAGAATACTGTGCATTTCTTTTAACAACTTTATTAAAGTCCTGCCACTTTTCCAAAGTTTTATGTAGGTCAAGCCCATGTGTCTATTCCTGGAACCACTTTAAAATTGCACAATTTAGTTTATTTTGCATTCATTATATTCAGAGCAGATGAAATGTATGTGCCTATGCCATGAGTTTTGTGCTCCAAAAATGAATTAGAAGTAAAAAATAGTCCATGCAACCTCTCACTGCTGATGTTGGCTTCTATGGTTCTCACTGTTCACTGCATTTCTAAGTTCCATGTCATTTATAAACTTGAAAATTTAACTCCGATGTTATGGTTCCAGTTGGTGTTATTACTGCACAAATAAGATACCAGATTGAAATGTGACTTGCTTTTTTGTTTGGCTTTAACAAGATGGTCAGCATGGTGGCTCAGTGGTTAGCACTGCTGCCTCAGTGCCAGGGACCAGGTTTGAGTCCACCCTTTGGTAACTGTCTGTGTGGGTTTCCTCCCGCAGGTCCGAAGGTGTGCAGATTAGATGGATTGGCTATGCTAAATTACCCATAGTGTGCAGGCTAGGTGGATTAGCCATGGGAAATGTTGGGTTACAGGGATAGGACAGGTGGATTGGGATGCCCTCTGGAATGTCGATGTGGACTCGATGAGCCAAATGGCCAGGTTCCAAACTGTTGTTAGATAAAACAGAAGCATACAGTATTTCAGATTTAATTTTAATAAGAAAAAACAAGTTCAAGAAGGGAAAGAAATGAAGATAAAATAGAATAAGCCTTTTACGCATTGCACAGATTTTGAAACACACTGATAGATATCCTATTAATTTCAAAACCCACCTCTACAGATTCCAAAACCACCTTTTTGCAGTATTCACCAGAAAGACAAGAACATTGTTAAAGTTTTGTGACAGTTATTGCTGTTGAACACAGCATTGCTATTGATTAAAGCAGTTGAACACAGTTATCATTCCTGGTTTTAAGTAGGCTAGTAGTATATGTACCCCTGAGATTCCTTAACTAATCCAGTTACCTACTTTTGGAGTCTGATATATTGGCAATAATTCCTAAAATAACTGAAGCAGCTTTCTCTGTAGCTGTAACTGCTGCCACAGGAGAGATGACCTATATGCTGTTTGCTTTGGCTTACTTAATGTTAAACAGACTTTTCATTTCAATTCATTAAAAGCAAAACAGCTGTTTTAGATATTTAGATATTTTCATGTTGTCTCTTGATATATGGAGACAGTGTCTGACCTCTATTGAGCTCTCTCCTTCAAAGGGTAGCATTTCATGATCCATTGTAATTACACACTTATTTATAACTGATAATGTAGTTACAGAGTTATACAGCATGAAAATAGACCCTTTGATTTAACTTGTCCGTGCCAACCAGATATCCTAAATTGATCTTGTCCCACTTTGCCACCATTTGGCCCATATCCGTTTAACCCTTCTATTTATATGCCCACCCAGATGCCTTTTTAAATGTTGTAATTGTACTGGCCTCCACCGCTTCCCCGGCAGCTCATTCCACACACTCACCACCCTCTGTGTGAAAAAGTTGCTCCTCTGCTTAATATCGAGTAAGCCAAACAGCATATAGGTCCTCTCCTCTATGGCAGCATTTATAGCTCCAGAGAAAGCTGCTTCATTTATTTTAGGAGTTTGGCATTATATCAGACTCCAGAAGATGCCTCTTAAATCCCTTTTCAATCTTTTCCCCACTCACCTTAAACCTATGCCCTCGGGTTTGGACTCCCCTACCCTGGCTATTCACCCTATCCATGTCTTTTGTGATTTTATAAACCTCTATAAAGTCACCCCTCAGCTTCCAACAGTCCAGGGGAGAAAAAGCCCCAGCCTATTTCGCTCCTGCTTATAGCTTAAACCATCCAATCCTAGCAACGTCCTTGTAAATATTTTCTGAATCCTTTCAAGTTTCACGATATCTTTCCTATAGTAGGGAGATGAGAATTGAACACTGTATTCTAAAGACACATAAATAAAGCTTTTTGTGTGTCAGTCAAGTCATCGGTGGTAGGAAAGGAAAGATTTATAAATTAATAAATAAAAGCAAATTACTGCGGATGCTGGAATCTGAAACAAAAAGAGAAAATTCTGGAAAATCTCAGCAGGTCTGGCAGCATCTGTAAGGAGAGAAAAGAGCTGACGTTTAGAGTCTAACTGACCCTTTGTCAAAGCTTAAAAAAGGGGAGAAATAGGGAGGTATTTATACTCGGCTGAGAGAAGGCGAGTCATGGCTCCAGAAGCAAAGGTAACAATAAAGACGTGATAACGACAGTGCAGAGAGAGATTATAGGGAGATTAGGAGCTGTGAATGACCAAGAAAGAAGCCAGTGCTGTGTGACAAAATATGTGGGGGATGGGTGAAGCAGAGGCAAAATGGAAAACTGGGAGAAGGATAGCAAAGGGGGAAGAGGAGAGGAGAAAGGTGATGAGAGAGTGGGGAGCAAGAGAAAGAGAGACAATCAAGAAATAAGAGGTACAGAACAGTGGGGAAAAAATATTAAATATATAAATTAAATAAAATGAAATAAAAATATCTGAAGTTGTTGAATTCAGTGTTGAGACCAGCAGGCTGTAACGTGCCGAGTTGGAAGATGAGATGCTGTTCTAGATTAGATTCCCTACAGTGTGGAAAAGGCCCTTCGGCCCAACAAGTCCACACTGACCCTCCGAAGAGTAACTCACCCAGACCCATTTCCTGAAGAAGGGCTTATGCCTGAAACGTCGATTCTCCTGCTCCTTTGATGCTGCCTGACCTGCTGCACTTTTCCAGCAACACATTTTTAAGCTCTGATTTCCAGCATCTGCAGTCCTCACTTTCTCCCAGACCCATTTCCCTCTGACTAATGCACCTAACGCAATGGGCAATTTAGCACATCTTTTAGACTACGGGAGGAAACCGGAGCATCTGGAGGAAACCCACGCAGACACAGGGAGAATGTGCAAACTCCACACAGACAGTTGCCCAAGACTGGAATCGAACCCGGGACCCTGGTGCTGTGAGGCAGCAGTGCTAACCACTGAGCCACCGTGCCGCCCAGTGTTCCTCCAATTTGCATTGATATACGAAAGATTTATGACTGGAGAAAGAAATAACTTTCCTGTATCTCTTTTCTGCTATGTTTGTGTACTAAACAGTGACATTGACAAGAAATGTCTAATCTTTGCAATTGTCCTGCAGTACAGTATTTCCATGAGATATCACAATTAAAGCAACTAAAGCTTTGGATTTATATGCTACATTTTTTAAAAAATTCATCTCTGCAAAATTACTGTTGAGCACTGACTTCGTAACACAGCCTGATCTTCAGAATTGAATGTGGGTATTGCTGGCAAACTAGAAATCATTGCAAATTCTGAATTGCTCTTGAACTGGGAGGTTTGATGGACCATTTCATTGGGCAATTTATAAGCTACCATGTGGCGGATGTCCTTCCCTGAAGAGCATTTGTGAATCAGATGGGAATCAGCTGTTAACGGGTTACTGTTACAATCTTGGACCATAGAGAATTACAGCAAGTGTTGTGCCACAAGAGGAAACATTTTGGGCCCACTGTTTCTGTTTAATCATTCCATTTCCCTCTTCAATACCTCATTTGAACCTGCCTCCACCACATTTCCAGGCAATGTATTCCAGACCCAAACAATTTGCTGTTTGAAAATATTTTTTCTCACCTTGCAGTTTCATTTGCAAAACGCTTCAAATCTACACCCCGTCATTCCCGATTCTTTTATGAGCAGCAACAGTTTTTCCCTATGTCCTCTATTTAGTTTCCTTATAATTTTTTATAAATTCTATCTGATCTCTTCTTAGCAGCCCGTTCTCCAAGGAGACCAGTCCCAATCTGTCCAGTCTATCTTCGTAATTTAAGTTTTTGTTTCTTGAGCCATTCTTGTGAACCTCTTCTGCGCACTCTGATATATTCACATCTGTCCTATCCTTCCCATCAGATCACCGGAAACTATGTACACGACTCTGGCTGAGGTCTAATAAGTGTTATATGCAAGTTCACCACAATCTTATTGCCCTTGTACTCTGTGCCCTTAGTAGAATACTGTATGTTTTGATAACTGCTCTCTCCATCTAAATTGTTACTTTCAATGGTCTGTGCACATATGCCAAGTCCCTGTGCTCCTGCACTACCTTTAAAGTTGTACTCCTAATGTCTGTCGTGTTCTTCCTACCAAAATGTCTTCTCTGCAAAATTCGAAAAAGACTTGACAGGTTAGCTGCAGGAAGAATATTCCCAATGGTGGAAAGTCCAGAAACAGGGGTTAGAGTTTAAGGATAAAGGGACCTGAGCCGAATGGTCTAATTCTGCTTATCTTGTGTAGTTAAGAACTTGCAAGATATAATCTAGTAAAGCAAAGTTCCTTCCAGCTGAGTGTCAATTTATGCAGATAGCTTAGAGGCAAAATGTAATAAGACAAATGAACCTGCAGCACTTGGTTTTGAGCTTTGCCTGCTTTGGGAATTGTCACAACAGAGTTCTGTTGCAGCTCAGTGCCTGGGTAACTGATCTTGACAATAACTGGGTTGTTAGAATTACTGATTTATGAAAATATATTTTGGTCCCATGTTAAACGTACCTGCATTAAATTAGATTTTCCAAATTTCTCAGTCCTAGAAATATTAGATTTGGCGAATTGGATTTGTATAAATTCAGTCAGTTCTTCTTTTCGATGGGTAGAAGTTTGAAGAGGATAATATTTTCCAAAATCTCATGAAGTGCATGTAGGGATTTTGGTCTCTGACTGATGTTTGTGTTTTCTTCCTTCTCCAGACAGCACAGGACTAAGGTTTTGACTTCATTAACTTTCATTGTGCATTCACATCCTTGCACCTGAAAGTCCAAGAGAATGTTTGTTTGCTTCTGGCATTAAACTTGATTTATGATTGTGCCACTGATATTTTGAACTGACGCTGTTGTTCAAGCTGATACAGTTTCAGCTACTGCCACATAAAGAAACTCTTTCAGATTTAAGTGTCCTTATTTCAAAACCCTTGGTATTTGTTTAAAGAATTCAAAATGGCCCTGGATATGGTCTATGAATGTGATGGACCTAGCTAGTATACATCATGCTGGATTCCATCAACTTTTTACACTACAAACGCTCTTTTATCATTTTGATGTTGTTTCCACACTTATCTTTTGGTACCACAAACCTTTCAATAGTTCAAAATAGATTTTAAGACCATAAGACACAGGAGTCGAAGTAAGGCCATTCGGCCCATCGAGTCCACTCCGCCATTCAATCATGGCTGATGGGCATTTCAACTCCACTTACCCGCATTCTCCCCGTAGCCCTTAATTCCTTGTGACATCAAGAATTTATCAATCTCTGCCTTGAAGACATTTAGCGTCCCAGCCTCCACTGCACTCTGTGGCAATGAATTCCACAGGCCCACCACTCTCTGGCTGAAGAAATGTCTCCGCATTTCTGTTCTGAATTTACCCCCTCTAATTCTAAGGCTGTGTCCACGGGTATTAGTCTCCTCACCTAACGGAAACAATTTTCTAGCAACCACCCTTTCCAAGCCATGTATTATCTTGTAATCTTATTATCTTATTTTTGCCCTTTTTTAGTTTTATCTACACAAATTATAACTATTTTAGGCTAGTGCTTCCAAATAAACCTGTTCAACCTGTTTGATTTTTAGCATCTATACCTTTGAAAGGCAACTCTTCTATACCTTTCAAAGAATTGACTGGAAGGTATAAAATACTTCTGGACCTCTAGCAGGATGGGGTATTAACTTAGTTTCACAGATTTATTTGTTGGATTTTTATATATTGAGCATTCCCAACCTAAAATTGATTATATGGCTTCAGCTGGAATTCCTTCTCCATTTCTCCCTCTCCTTTAAAAGGCTTCCTAAAAACTGACCTCTTTGACCATTTGGTCTGACCTCACTGCTAGTGTCAGCTTTTGTTTTATAACCAGTACAGTACTTGCATGATGCCTTTAATGTCGTAACATTTTCCAAAGCAGTTCACGGCAGCAATGTAAAACAAAATGAGCATCATAACCAGGATTTTGTTTAACACCAATTTGAGACATATTGCGAAAAGTGCTTAGGAACAAAATTGTGACTGTTAGCCCTTGGATCCCAATGGAATTTTCCTCACATTTCTATCTGGGTCTGTCTTGGGATAGATCAGAGATTGATTTGTACGATTGGCCAACCACTTCATTATGTGACTACTAGGATGATAGATGGCAAATGGAAAAAAAAAATCATCGTGAGACTGTTAATCTCGCGACTCGGGTAGTGTTCTGGGGATTCGGGTTCAAATCTGACCATGGCAAGTGATGGAATTTGAATTCAATAAAAACTGAGAATTAAGCGTCCAGTGATGATCTAGGATCCATTCTCAATTGTCAGAACCCATCTGGTTTACTTGTGTCTTTTAGGGATCCATGAAGTTAAAAATCAAACAACAACAGGTTATAGTCCAACAAGTTTATTTGGAAGCATTAGCATTTGGAGCACTGCTGCTTCATCAGGTGATTGTGAAGTATAAGATCATAGGACCACAGAATTTAGAGCAAAAGTTTACAGTATGATGTAACTGAAATTATATATTGAAAAAGACGTGGATTGTTTAAGTCTCTCATCTTTTAGAATGGGCATGTTGGTTTCAGTTCTTTCACATGTAAATTCCAGAACTTTCTTAAAGTTATATTCTCAAGGGAACTTTAACAACAGGTGCCATGTTGGCCCAAATAAAACTGAAACCAACAAGCCTATTCTAAAAGGTGAGAGACTTAACAAACAATCTAGGTCTTTTTCAATATATAATTTCAGTTACATTACACTGTAAACTTTTGCTATAAATTCTGTGTCCAACGATCTTATACTCCACAACCACCTAATGAAGAAGTAGCACTCCGAAAGCTAGTGCTTCCAAATAAACCTGTTGGACTATAACCTGGTGTTGTGATTTTAACTTTGTACACCCCAGTCCAACACCGGCACCTCCAAATCAGGGATCCATGAGTAATCCTTACTGGTCTGGTCGACATATGACTCCAGGTTCACAGCAATGTGGATAACTCTTAACTATCCACTGGACAATTGAAGAATAGGCAATAAATGCTGGTCTAGCATGTGTTCCTCTCTCCTGTGAATGAATTTTTTAAAAATTTAGGAACATGGAAATGTCTGGACAAAAGCTATGATAAGTGAATGAGAAGATTAACAAATTATCAGGAGATGCCTGTACAGGAATGCTGTGGGGTTTTTGGTCGCAATACCCTCAAAGGAACTACTTGCCTAAAAACATGGGGACTGGGAAAGGGAAGAATTAGATGATAATATTATTCTCCAGGTGTATAGCAGCATTAGCAGAAGTACAAGAACTAAGCCCCAATGGATGAAAATATTTTCGATAATAAAGTTAAGAAAATGTTTTTTTGACTAAAGAAGTCTACTTTCTCCTTGCTGTTGCATACTTACATAGTTCAACTGTTCTCCATATAGATGGGTACAAGATATTCAACACATGGGCTGTACTGTCACGAATAGGAGTCAGCAAGCTTGGGAGACGTTAGTTGGGAAAGCAAGAATTTGGCTTGGGTTCGATCATTAAAAAGTCAGCATTGACAATGATTGGTCAAAAATACACTCTCTCTTTCTGCACTGTATATTTCTAAGGTCCTCACCAGTGCTGCTGCTGCATTATTCAGCAGCCATTTTGATTGCTGAATGTTCTACCTGGCTGCATCTGCAACTTATTACTCATTCTCAAGTAAGTCTGTTTTTTTAATTGCCTGTAAACCAATGCAAGCTCAGCTGGTTGTGTGCTTGTTGACAATTTGGTGTTGCACCATACTACAAGAACTTGTGACTTGTGCTGCATGGAGCAACAAAATGAACTCTAACTCAATCCTCCTGATCTAAAAGTCAAGAACAGGTCTTTGCAGACACCAATTAGATTTAGTCATGACTCAAAATCAACATAAGCAAGTTTCCACTTCATTTGCTGAAAGGAACACAATTCAAATTTACTGTTGACTAGTTTGCATTTTTAATTACTGTTCCAACAACTGGTGATGTTTATCTTGGAATTTGTTGGCACTTACACAGCAATTTCCAAATGAGAGTGGATGCCTGATATAAACACAATTAGAGAAAATTGCATCTAGTGGAGTAACATATTGTTTTGTTTTAAAGCAATTATTGTTGCATTAAATTTTAAAATTGCTAAGTCTGACCACAGGAAGTGTAACAGCTGTGGTAAACTGAGATTGCAGTTAGATTAAAGACATGTATGCAACTGTTTCTTTTTATTGTAACATCTAAAAACAGTTGACCGTTTTATTTCTCTCTTTCACTTTTCAAAGCTGATTCTGAACTGAGCTTCTAATCCAACACCCTTTCCATTGCAAAGACTGCTTACTTGGCCGTCTGCAATAATGTTTCTGCCTTAACTTTAAAAGGATCATTGTCCATACTTTTGTAATTTCCTGACTTTCCAGGCCATCCTCCCATTCTCCACACTCCAGTAAACTTTCACTCATAAAACAGTTTGCCATCCCATCTGTACCAAGTCTTTTTCATTACCCTTGACTTGAGTGGGCTGCTAGGCTGTTTTAGAGGGGCAGTAGTGAATCCTTAAGGCCTAGTTTAAAGCAAATGTGTTTGACTTAAGCTTTTAGTCACCAGACCTAATATCTCCATATGTAACTTGTTTTTATCTTTCTATAAAGTGCTTTTTGGATGCTATTTAGTGTTAAATTTGTCCCCCAATACCCCTCACTTGCATTTATCATTGTATATGAAATGCAGTTTTCAGGTGTTGCCAAAACTGGCATTGTAAGAAGGTGTCCATCCATGATTTAGGATGAGTAACCAAAAACTTGGTTGAATTTTAAGCAGATATTTAAAACTGGAAATAAGAGCTATTCAGGGAGTTTTGAAAGTTAACAACAGCAATTTAGCTTTGTTTGGCACTGTTAAAATAGTCAATGTCCCAAGCTATTTCGGATGATGTTGGGCAGTAGAAAGCTAGAGAATGCAGAGAAAGCTGGAGTCACCAAGAAAGATTGGAGCATATAGGGTTGGAGAAGATGAAGGGTGGAGAGTGTGGTGCTTGAAAAGCACAGCAGGTCAGGCAGCATCCGAGGAGCAGGAAGATTAATGTTTCGGGCATAAGCCCTTCTTCAGGAATGAGGCTTATGTCCGAAACGTTGATTCTCCTGCTCCTTGGATGCTGGCTGACCTGCTGTGCTTTTCCCACACCACACTCTTGACTCTGATCTCCAACATCTGCAAACCTCACTTTCCCCTGGAGAAGATAAGGTGGAGCAAGCTTTAAAGATTTCAAGCGTAATATTTCCAGATTTGGAGCCAATATCACTTGTTTGACAATATTAACTGTGGTAAGCAAATGGGACTTGGTAGTTTTGGACAAGTTGGAATTGGAGGCAGCACGGCAGCTCTGGGGTTAGCACTGCTGCCTCACAACACAAAGGACCCGGGTTCGATGCTACCCCTGGCGACTGTCTGTGGAGTTTGCACATTCTCCCCGTGTCTGCTTGGGTTTCCTCTGAGTGTTCCAGTTTCCTCCCACTGTTCAGAGATATACAAGGTAGGTGGATGGGCAATTTGCCATGGCCAGTAGTGTCGAAGGATATGCAGGTTATGTGGATTAGCCACTGGCAATGCAGGGTTACAGATTGAGGGTAGGGGAGTGGGCCTGGGTGGGATCCTGTTTGGAGGGTTGATGTGAACTCAATGGGGTGAACGGCCTGCTTCCACACTGTGGGGGTTATATGGTTCACTGATGGTCGGTGGAGGATGAGAAGTTATAAAAGAGAACATGAGAAGTGGGGATAGTGGAGTCTGCAGATGAGAGACTTGTTTGCAGTACAGTGGAGCTCAGGAGCCGAGCCATGTAATATTGCAGAGCTTTAAGTAAGTGCTCTTCATGTTGTACTATGGTATTGTAGCTTTGAATTTCAAAAAGAAATTTGAGACAATTACTGCAAATGTCTTGCCTATATTTTCATTTCTCCTTCGTAGGAGATGCATGCTTTGCATTTTCCCATTCCAAATTACAAATTGGACAGTGTATTGTGAAAATGGCAGCATTTTCTGTGTTACACTCAGACATGATAGGGGCATAGACTTCTTGGAGATAACAAAAAAAATGATCATAGTCATAGAGATGTACAGCACGGGAACAGACCCTTTTGGTCCAACCCGTCCATGCCGACCAGATATCCCAGCCCAATCTAGTCCCACCTGCCAGCACCTAGCCCATATCCCTCCAAACCCTTCCTATTCGTGTACCCATCCAGATGCCTCTTAAATGTTGCAATTGTACTCTCCTCCATCACTTCCTCTAGCAGCTCATTCCATACACGTACCACCATCTGCGTGAAAAAGTTGCCTCTTGGGTCTCTTTTATATCTTTCCCCTCTCACCCTAAACCTATGCCGTCTAGTTCTGGACTCCCTGACCCCAGGGAAAATACTTTGTCTATTTATCCTATCTGTGCCCCTCATGATTTTATAAACTTCTAGAAGTCACCCCTCAGCCTCCGACACTTCAGGGAAAACAGCCCCAGCCTGTTCAGCCTCTCCCTATGGCTCATCCTCCAACCCTGGCAACATCCTTGTAAATCTTTCTGAACCCCCTCAAGTTTCACAACATCTTTCCGAAAGGAAGGAGACCAGAATTGCATGCAATATTCCAACAGTGCCCTAACCAATGCCCTGTACAGCCGCAACATGACCTCCCAAATCATGTACTCAATATTCTGACCAGTAAAGGAGAGCATACCAAACATCATCTTCACTATCCTATCTACCTGCGACTCCACTTTCAAGGGGCTATGAACCTGCACTCCAAGATCTCTTTGTTCAGCAACACTCCCAAGGACCTTACCATTAAGTGTATTAGTCTGGCTAAGATTTGCTTTCCCAAAATACAGCACATCGCATTTATCTGAATTAAACTCCATCTGCACTTCTCAGCCCATCTGATAAGATCTTGTGTACTACAGTAAACTTCATTGCTGTCCACTGCACCTCCAATTTTGGTGTCATCTGCAAACTTACGAACTATACCTCTTTATGCTCACATCCAAATTATATTTATAAATGATGAAAAGTTGTGAACCCAGCACTGATCCACGTGGCACTCTACTGGTTACAGGCCTCCAGTCTGAAAAACAACCCTCCGTCACCACCCTCTCTCTGTCTTTTATCTTTGAGTCAATTCTGTATCCAAATGGCTAGTTTTCACTGTATTCAGTGAGATCTTACCTTGCTCACCAGAGTTTGGCATTTTAATGGCAACATCTTTGATGGTTCAAATCTTTTCAGCATAGTTCAAAGCCTTTGGAAAAGGCAGAGTGAAATGAATTAGTTGAAGATTAGCATTTGTGATGCTGAGGATGTCAGAGAGTGGCTGAGATGGATCAACTGCATTGTTATGCTTGTGCAGTCACATGTAAATTGGAGCAAGTAAGGATGGCCAATTTCCTTCCTTGGGCAGTGAACCAGATGGGCTTTTACAACGATCAGGAATTATGTGGTTGTCATTTAGGCTAGATTTTAATTCCAGATTGTTATTGAATTTAAGTTTCACCATTTCCATAGTGTGATTTGAATCAATATCCTGAGAACATGAGCATAGAGATCTGGATTGCTAGTTCATGACATATGCCCCTGGCTCCCACAATAATACATGTTATTTCTAAGATTTGATTCAAAGAAACCATAATCATCATGGCTGTTCTGACTTTTATAATCTACAAGTCATAGCGATTCACTTCAAGTGCAATACATCAAATTATTTGGCAATTTTCAATTTAAATTGGTAATAGCTAGGCCATAATTTCGGGGGCACAAAATGAGACATTTTAAATTTGTGTTTTGAGGGTTCTGAGATTTTGAAGAGCTAATGAAGAAATTCGGGCAGCACGGTGGCTCAGAGGTTAGCACTTCTCCATCTCTGCACCAGGAGCCCAGGTTTGATGTCACTCTCTGGTGACTGTGCAAACTCCACAAACATTCTCCCTATGTCTGCATTGGTTTCTTCTGGGTGCTCCCACGGTCTAAAGATGTGCAGGCTAGATGGATTGGTCATACTAAATTGCCTATAGTGTCCAGTGAAGTGCAGGCTAGCTGGATTAGCCATGGTAAATGTGGGGTTACGGGGATAGGGTCGGTGGGTCTGGGTGGGATGTTCTTTGGAGTGTTGGTATAGACACTGGGTGGAATGGCCTGCTTCCACACTGCAGGGATTCCATGGTTTGAGATGGGGTCTGGGGCTGACCTTGCAGGAATGCACATCCATGAATAGCAAATCAGATAACTAGGACTGAGTATAGTTTGTTTAGAGGAGGGCATAGCTTTTATTAAAGTAGAAAATATTTTAATAGCTTTTAAAAAATGTTTCCATGCAAACCTTTACTCTCATTAAATAAGCTGTATTGCTGACAGGCTGCCATTTGAACAAGGAGAGCCAATATTTGCACATTTTAAATTGCTGTGTTGAGCTCGAGTGGAGTAACATGTCATTCACTAAATCCATCATTGCTGCTGCAACATGACAGCTGACAAGAGGAATAGGAAGGAAAGATTTTTGCTTCCAACAATAAAACACTAACCTAACTCCCCACCATATCCCCATGTTGGTATTTCAGAAACTCTTCCAATTGCACTTCAGAAGCAAGTTTAATGGCCTTTTCTGTCAATTTGTTCCACCAATCCTTCAATTTCCATTCAGGAGAAAGTTCCACTGGCTTCTCTTCTTCGAAAGTATGATGGATGCGAGGCAATTCAGTAATTGTTAGGAGAAGATAGACAGTTTCTTAATTAGTAATGGGCTGAAAGGTTATGGGGAGTGGGCAGGAAAGTGTAGTTGAGGCTGAAATAAGATCAGCTATGATGTTAAAAGAATGAATGGGCTCAAGGGACTGCTATGTCTGTTCCTTCTGATTCTTGTGTTCAATTTCTCGATGTGTAAGTTGTTTCCACTTTTTAATTTTTTTTTCATAAGCAAACCATATTGTCAGTTACATTCATAATACAGATATAGTATGCTTAAAACATTTTGATGGCTTATGTGGTAAATCTGAGGTGTTTTCCACATCTCACACTGACAGCTGGTCCATTCATAGAATGAACAGTAAATTACTATTGTCTGCACTGTTTATCAAGAGATGCATCCAGAATTAACTGCTTTGTCCATAATGACTGTCTGCCTGTTTTGGGTTTATATTTATTTTTATTTCCAATTCCAGTGGGATGCACTACTTGATGTCTTGTTGAAGGCCTTCATCCAGTTAAATGGTTGCCTCCTTCAACATTTTTAGATTTAATAATAAAGGTATTGAAAGAAAGTTTTAAAAAAAACTTAGAGGAACAAAAACATTGAAAACTACACTATTTCAAGCAACACAGCAATGTTGAAAGATCAATATTCAATTTTTAGAGAGTTGGCAACCTAATGTTCGGGTTCATTGGTTGGCATTCATTCTCATTAAACAACTATTCCACAGCAGAATTCTCATGTTTGAGTTGATGACGATAAGGGAGATCTTTTCTAAAATGGGGTAAAGTCCATTGCCAGCAGATGAATATTAATTTTTAACTAATTTAATTGCTTTGTAAAAACAATGTCGTCACACATCTGTTGGTTGCTTTAAATTGTGAATACAGTTTTGAATACCGTGCATTAAATACCACGCACTTCAAGGAAAACATGGCATTTTTAACAGATGTTTAGTATGTGGGATGGGGTATTTTTTTAAGAGTGCTGAAGGAGGCCGTTTTGTCCATCATCCTGGTGCAGCTGCTTGCAAATTCTGTTTGAATTCAGTGCCACGTGTCTGTTTTACTATTGCCATGCAAATTAGTCATGAAACTCCAGGTGTCATAAATTTGGAACAGGCTTTATGGACCTACTAGTCTTTGTCTAGTCCTTCATTTTCATGTGATGACTTTTGTCACAGCCATAATATGTTATGTTGATTGTGTAATGCAAGTTTTTTTTTAAACATTTTTTGAAATTCACTTTATGGGTGTTGCTAGCTGGGCCTGCATTTTTTTTTGTCCATTCCTAGTTGCCCTTAAGAAGGTAGTGATGAGCTGATGCCTTGAACTGTTGCAGCTGTCCATCCGCCATCGGTACCCCCAGAATGCTGCTAGGGAGGCAGTTCTGGGATTTTGAGGCAGCAACAGTGAAGGAGCAGGAAGCCAAGATGGTGAGTGGCTTGAAAAAGAATTTCCAGGTAGTCGTGTTCCCTTGAACAGGAGTAGGCCTTTCCACTATTTTGAGTCTTTTCCATCATTCAGTGAGATCATGGCTGATCTCTGGACTAACTCCATATACTATCCTTTGGCCCATATCCCCAATAATTTTGCTTAAGAAAAGGCTTTCTACCTTAGATTTAAAGTTAACAACTGATCCAGTATGCAATGTAATTTGCAGAAGAGAAGTCGAAACATTACCACTGTTTGTGTGCAGAAATGGTTCCCAACATCTTTCTTGACCCTAATTCTCAGCTTATGACCCCTAATTTTAGAATCCCCAACCAGTGGAAATATTCACCTTTTATTACCTTGTCTTTGCTTGTTAATATTTTGAAGACTTCAATCAGATCTTTGCTTAACATTCTAAAATCTAGTGAAAGCAGGCCTAACTTGTATAATCGTTCCTCATAGCTTTACCCCTGATGTCCAGGTATCATTCTTACACACCTATATTGTACTCTCTCCAAGGTCAATATGTTCTTTCTAAGGTGTTGTACCCATCTACTCTCAATACTTTTAAGTGGATTTAACCAGGGTTTTGGATAATTGTAGCATAGCTTCTTCATCCTTGTGCTCTAGTCCTCCGAGATATAAAGGCCAACATTCCAATGGATCTTGATTATTTTCTGCACCTGTTTGTGGCATTTTAAAGATTCTGCACCTGAATTCCAAAATCTCTTTGGTCAGTAGTAAGCCCCAAGATATTGATAGTGGGAGTTTAGTGATGGTAATGCAATTAATTGTCAAAGTGCAGTGGATGGATAATCTCTTATTGGATTGGCCATTGCTTGGCATTTGTGTGGCATGAATGTTACTCACATCTTTCAGCCTAAGCCTGGATATTATCTAGGTCTTGTTGGATTTGGACATGGTTTACTTCAGTATCTGGGGAATTGCAAATGATATTGAAAATTGTGCAATTATCAGCAAACATTCTCACTTCTGACCTTATGAGGGAGGGAAGGTCATTGAAACAGCTGAAGATGGTAGGACATTGCCCTGAGGAATTCCTCCAGGGATGACTGACTTCCAACAATCATAACCATCTTTGTGTGTCAGGTAAGACTCCAATCAGTCGAGAGGTTTCATCCCAATTCCCTTTGATTCCAGCTGAAGATTGTTGTGAGTACTTCAATCTTAATTTTGTTTTATTTACTCACTGGCTGAGGGCATCACTGGCTTGGCCAGCATTTATTGCCCATCCCTAATTGTCCAGAGATAGTCAAGAGTCAATCACATTGCTGTGGATCTGGAGTTACATGTAGGCCAGGCCAGGTAATGACAGCAGTTTCCTTCCCTGAAAGACATTAGTGAACCAGATGGGTTTTTCCTGATAATTGACAGTGGATTCAGTGTCATCATTCGACTCTTAATTCCAGATTTTTCTTTTGTACTTTGTCAGGCTCTTCCATCATTGAGGATGGGCATATTTATGGAGTATCCTTCTTCCAGTGAGTTGTTTCACTGTTCACCACACTCCCAACTGTTGCAAGACTACAGAGCTTAGATCTAATCATTTGGTTGTGAGATCGCTTAGCTCTGACCATCACTTGAATGCCAAACAGTATAAGCAGCTAGTAGTCCTGTTTGGTGGCTTCACCAGGTTGACACCACCTTTTTCAGATATGCCTGGGCTGCTCCTGGCATGCCATCCTGCTCTCTCTGTTGATCCCTTGGCTTGATGGTTATGTTTGAGTGGATTATTTGCTGAGAAAGAGGTTACGGATCGTGCTGCAGTACAATTCTTCAGCTCATGGTCTACAGCACCTCATGGGTGCCCAGTCTTGAGCTGCGAGATAGTGCCACACCATGCGATGGAGAGTATTCCCAATGAGAAGATAGGACTTTGTCTCCACAACAGCGATAAAGTGGTCACTCTTACAGATGCAAACATCCCCTCTTCTGACCTTAAATGCATCGGACGATGAGTTATAGTGGCAGGCAAATCGGTGAAAGTGAGTTCTAAGTATATTTATTCCTTCTGTTTGTTCACTCGCTCCCTGGCACAGACCCAACCTAGCAGCTATGTCCTGTAGAACCTGACCAGTTCTGTCAGTAGTGTTGCTGCCTAGCCATTTTTGGTGGACATTGAAGTCCCCACCCAGATTATGTTTTGTTCCCCTGCCACTCTTAGTGCTTCCTCCAACTGTTGTTCAACATAAGGAGCACAGGGTCATGAATGGAGGGAGGGCAGTACATGTTAATCAGCAGAAGATTTCCTTACCCATGTTTCACCAAATGCTGTGCAGCTTCATAGGATCTGGAGGTAATGTTTAGAATTCCCAGGGCAACTCCCTCCTGACTGTATGCCCTATGCCAACACCTTTACTGGCATGCCCTACCAGTGAGACAGTAAATAACCAGGGGTGTGATGGTGGGGTCTGGAACATTGTCAAGCATGTGGAAGAGATTTGGAAATCATTCCAGGGAAGACACATTTGAATTGTGAAGATATATTGGAGAAGTTGGAAAGGAGAAGACTAAGAAGAAGTTTTGATAGACATTTTCAGAATTATGAGGGATTTGGATAGAATGAAGCTATCCTCATTTATAAAAGAGATTGTAGGACCAGAGGGTACAGTTTTAGTGTTTTGCAAAAAATACAAATGCCAAATAAAAGATAAATAAACTGTTTCATGTAGTAAGTGTTCAGTATCTGGAATGTACTTCCTAGAAATGTGGAGACGGTTCAATTGAGTCATTCAAGAGGGCATTAAATAGCAACAATGTGCCGGGTTATGGGAACTTGTGTCTGTTCATTATACTATCAGAAGGAGTAACCATTGCACAATCCCCGTGGAGCTTTGCATCTGATTCCCATTTATTCCAGTTTTGCTAGGGTTCCTTTATGTCATCCTGTCCAATCGAGTGCAGTCACACCCACCTTGCCTATGGAATTCAGTGCTTTTGTCCCAAGTTTAAAGCAAGGCTGGAACATCTGGCTGGGAAGTGACATGTGCTGGAGCACAGCTCTTCAATACTATTGTAAGAACATTGCCAGGCCTTTGTCATTTGTCGTACCTTCAGCTTCCTCTTAGATCAGTCAGTTTGATTCACTTTATGTTACACTAAGATGCTTTGGACCTCAGGCGAAGACCAAAATGGATTTTTCACTCTGCACTTCTGACTGAGGATTTGCATTCATGTGTTTTGGGCTCCCCTATTATTGAGGATGGAGATAGCTGTGGGGCTACCTTTTTCTCCAGCGAGTTGTTTAATTATCCACCACCATTCATGACTGGATGTGACATCACTGCAGGGTTTAGATCAGATATGCTGTTTGTGGAATTACATGGCCCGGTTTCGCATGCAGGTAGCCCGTTTTGTTGTTCCATGCTGTTGACACCTCATTTTTAGGTATATTTGATGATGGTACAATGAGTAGAGTTGTCGGTTGTTTTGAAGGAGCAATCTCAAAATGGTGATGGGCATTCATGAGGCACTGTGGCCAGTCTTCAGTTGCTAGATCGATGTCAGCCCCACAGTGATGGTAACACAATGAAGGACATCCTTATTGTGAAGACTGTCTCGATAAGGACTGTGCTGTGGTCACTCTAATCAATACTGTTGTGGGCAATGCATCACTGGCAGTCAGATTAGTGAAGATGAGTTCAAGGTATGTTTTTACCTGTTGGTTCCCTCACCACCAGCCAGAGTACGGTCTGATAGCTACGTCCTTTAGGCTTTGGCCACCCTTTCGTGCTTGTGCATACCGAAGCACTATTGGCAATGGACATTACAGTCCCCCATCCTGAATACTGTGGTCAGCTGAAGAAATTTTCTGTGTCATTGGCACTCTTTGCTCCTTCTGAGCAGTTTGCAACATGGAAGAACCACTGATTTATCAGCTGAAGCAGAGTGGGGACAGTACATGGTAATTGGCAGGAGGCTTCCTTGCCCAGGTTTGACCTGATACTGTGAGACTCCGTGGCTATTTCAACCAAATGCCATTTTGCAGTTGCCTCTGCTCCACCTGTCCTAGCACGACCGGGCACATCCAGGGATGGTGATGGTAGTGTCTGGGACATTGTCTGGAAGATTCCATGAGAAGGACTTTACAGGGTCAACAAGGCTGTTTCTGCAATTGTCATTTCTGGAGCCTTAGTCCATGTACAATGGTCCATCTGGTTTCAGCACTTTCCAAATCCAGGTGAGCAAGAGGTACAGGTAGGAAATCTGTCAACTCGTTGCCAACTATCCTACCAATGGAAATACTTTCTACCCATCTATTTTCCAAAATTTATCATAACTCTGTATGCCTCCATAAGTTCCCACCATAACATTTGAGTAGGATGAGTAGAATCATCGAATCCTGAAAGAATAGAAGCAGGCTGTTCAGCTCATCATGTCTACACTGACCCAACCCTCTTCCCTACCCCGTAACCCTGCATTTCCCATGACTAATCCATTGCACATTTCTGGACACTATGGGCAATTTAACATGGCCAGTTCCATCTTTGGTCTATATGAGGACAGCAGAGCAGCTGGAGGAAACCCAAGCAAACACCAGGAGAATGTGCAAACTCCACACAGTCACCTGAGGTTGAAATCAAACCTGGGTCCTTGGCATTGTGAGGCAGCAGTGCTAACCATTGAACCACTGTGCCACCATTTCATTTCCAGTATCTCCACATAACAGAAGTCCCTCACCCCTTGTGCAATTCTCCGCCCCTCTCCTGAACCCTATCCAAGACCACAACATTTTTATTCATCTGCTATCCAGAATTTAATGTTGCAGAGATTAGCCAGTGATCTTAAGAGTTTAGCACAGCTTTATGGCTTTTTTTTCCGCAATGTGGTGGAATCTGTGTGCTTTGGGAGACCATAGACTGCAGCCATGTTGGAATTACCAATAGTGGGTCTAACGGCTGATTCATGAGTGGCTGTCTTTTCCTCAGCTGGCATAGATGACTAGTGTCAGCTTGAAGTTAACTAATGGTGTTATACTCTGGCAAGCTTTGCTTTCTCTAGTCCCATTGTTTGTTTTGTGCGTTTACCACACCCTTGCAGACTGCTGGTCTCCAGGCATTTTATCTGTTGTCAGTCAGCAGCAAGGATTTCCAGGTGTCAACTCCACTCACTGCAAACTTAAGACCTTGTTGTAATATTATAAAGAGTGTGCAGCAGCAAAGAGACCTGAGTACATGCAGAAATCTTTAGTTGGGGCTGTTCATAAAGTATATAATATTCTCGATTCGGAGATGCCGGTGTTGGACTTGGGTGTACAAAGTTAAAAATCACACAACACCAGGTTATAGTCCAACAGGTTTAATTGGAAGCACACTAGCTTTCGGAGCGACGCTCCTTCATCAGGTGATTGTGCTCCGAAAGCTAGTGTGCTTCCAATTAAACCTGTTGGACTATAACCTGGTGTTGTGTGATTTTTAACTTTATAATATTCTTGGCTTCATTAATAGGAGCACAGAGTACAAGAGCAGGGAGCTTATGATGAACTTACATAGAACATTAGTTAGATCATTTGGAATATTGTGTGCAGTTCTGGGTGCCATTCTTCAGGAAGGACTGGAGGGAATGCAGAAGATGTTTATGAAAATAATTCCAGAGATGAGAAACTTCAATTGTGAATGTAGATTGGAGAAGTTCAGACTGTTTTCCGTGTAGAGTAGAAGCCTAAGATGTGATTTAATAGAAGTTTTCAAAGTCGTTGAATGGTTGGGATAAAGCAAGACTGTCCTTACTCATAACAGAACTGAGAACCAGGCGGAAAGTGTTTTGCAGCAAAACCAAATGCCAGCTGAGAAATCTTCTCAATGTCTCTACTGGTTAGGGTCTGGTATGCATTTCCTGGAATTGTGATAGATCAGGTTCATTTCAGACATTCATTTTTAATAACTACATAGACGGTTACAGGATAATCAGGAAATCAGCATCGAATCATGCTCCAAGAGCCAGTGCAGATCCAATGGACTGAATAGCCGCCTCCTGCCTAGTAATAATTCTGTGACATCTTGATATGGCAGTAGTGGGCAATCTGTTCATCTCTGCCTGTAGCCGGCGCACCATAGAGCATGTATTTGGGGATGTGCCTAGCGTCTGTTTGATTCACATGATCCAACAAATAGTCATTGCTGACTCAAAGGCCTACCCGGGGATCTCTGCCCTCTAACGTGCATCCATTATTTATTTTGTGGTCTTGCCAGGAGATGCCAAGAATTTGTCTGATGCAACAGAAGTGGAAGTGTTCAGCTGTTTTCCTTGACTTGCCTAACATTCACTGTTGCTCTAGAGATGGGTGCTGAGAACATAAACCTGGTGCATGTGAGCTTTTTAATTAGTTTGTTGCTGGTTGATATGATTTCTCAGCTTTGGCACAATAAGTGCAGCCTTGGCAATCCAGGTGCTGATTTTTGACGGATAGCTGGGAACTATTGATTCAAGTGAAGTGAAGATGTCACAAACACCCACCGTAAGCCTGTTGGTGTTCGTGGAGTTTCTGCATCCGACTCTTTGTGATGTTTATTGCCAGTTAAAAGTCCTTGAACACTCAGAACTGATCTATGAGCTGGAGCCCCTTTCTTTGGCCCAAGTATCAGAATCCCCTTTGGGCAGTACGAGCAATACCACAATGAGAACAATGAAACCAGCCCTTTTTGATGCCGGCTCTGCAAGAGTTAGCAGAAAGCTGCCTCTGAGAGGGTAGGTTATTTCCTATAGGGATCATCTTCAGATTTTCTCAAAGATCTTACTCCTTCAGCCACTGTCTCATCTAAGATATCAGACTCTCTATAATTTAGCCTGAATCAGTGGTGTACTCAATTTATGTCTGTGGCCACTGGGAGGAACAATACGAGGCTTGCTGATGAAGAGGCTATATGCTTGTAAGAGAGGCTTATTTTCTTAGCTTTCTTCTCAAATTACATTGCTTTGGTAGTGGTGAGATCTGGAAGCAAGAGGTGACACACCAACTGACCACTATGTACCATGCACACCCCTTACTCTCTGGAGGCATCTATTCACAAAGCCAATGATCCTGTGCATGTTTTCAACAGCTGTCTAAGGAGGCTTTGTCACCTTCAAAGATTTGTATATGTGAAACCCAGGTCCCCTCTTTCTGCACCTGCTTTAATAATGTGCCACATAATTTACATTTCTGTTCCTCATTCTTCCTTCAAATTGTAATATTTGGTTGAATCATACTAAGGAATAGTGATGGTGTATGTCACCAACTGGTTGCTGAAATTGAGTGAATTTTTTTTTGCTTTAATTTGCTTAAACTAGGTGTTTGTTTCCTGATGACAAACAAGAAAATGGCATAATTTCTGTACACTGACATCTCTTGTTTTGCAGGAAATAGCAGACTGCTGTCAAATGATACGGACAGAAGGGGGTGCTCTTGGGTCTCAGTTGGGTGAGCTCATTCCCATTCCCTTACATTCAGGTGTCGGAAACAATTTCCAAAGAATTTATGAAAATTGCAATCAGACTTACAAGAATTACCGGAGGAAGGTTATCATCACAAACTCAATAGCAGATTCATCATTTAATATTGATGTCACTTATGTAATAGATTCTGGACTGGAACTGAAAAATGTAAGTGAACTCTACACTTTTAAGTGCAATTTTTGCTATTAACAATGATGTTTCTATTCCAGGTTGTTATTTGCTTCAAAAGAAGGCACTTCTACTTTTGGAGTCATACGACATGAAAACAGACCCTTCGGTTCAACTCGGCCACGCCAACCATGTTCCCAAAGCAAACTAGACCCTCTTGCGCTTTGCCCAAATCCCACCACATCTTTCCTAATCATGTACCGATCCAATGTCTTTTAAATGTTGTAACTGCACTGCACTGCATTCACCATTTCTTCTGACACTACATTCTAAATAAGAGCCACTGTGTACATGTGTTTTTAAAAAAAAAAATCCCCTCTGGTTCTTCTAAATCTCTCTCCTCTCACCTTAAAAATGTGCCCCCTAGTTTTGAACTCCCCAACCCTATAGAAAAGACCCTTGATCTTTTCTATGCCCCTCATGGTTTCATAAACCTCTATAAGGTCACCTCCTCAGTATCCGATACTCCAGTGAAAGAAGTCCCAGCCTATGTTTACAGCTCAAATCTTCCATTCCTGACAGTGTTGTGGTAAACCTTTTCTGAATCCTCTGCAATTTAATAATATCCTTCCTACAGCAGGACAACAGTACACAGTACTCCAGAAGAGACCTCACCAGTGTCCTGTACAACGTCAACATGACGTCCCAACTCCTATACTCAATGATCTGAGCAATGAAGGCAAGCATCCTAAACTCTGCCTCAACCACCCTCTCTACCTGTGAAGCAAATTTCGAAGAATTATGTACCTGAACCCCTAGGTCTCTTCTCCAACACTACCCAGGGCCTGACCATTAATTGTATAAGTCTGCCACTCTTCTTTGTTGTATGAAAGTGCAGCAGCTCATATTTATCCAAATTAAACCTCATCTGCCACTCTTTGGCTGATTGACCCAATTGATCTAGATCAGGTTGTAATCTTAGATAACCTTCACTGTGCACTACACCACCCATTTTGTTGTCATCTGCAAACTTACTAACCACGTCTCCTAAATTTTCATCCAAATTATTTATATATAAATGATAAACAACATTGGACCCAGTCCTGATCCCTGCGGAACACCATTGGTCACAGGTGTCCAGTTGGAAAGCTCTCCCTGAATCCCATGTGAGCTAACTTTGCTAATTAATCTACCATTATCAAACGCCTTACAAATCTTCATGTAGGCAGCATCTACCACCTTCCTGTCATCAATCTTTTTGGTTATTCCCACAAATTTGCATTTGCTGTTCTGTCCTTTCTGATTTGAGACATTTTTTTCCCTACCCTTCAAGTCGTCTTATTTGTGCTGTCCAAGGTAGCACATGAGTAACAGGAAGTAAATGTTTGCAAGTTCATTCCCACCTTACCTGTAATGCAGGAATCTGATCAGTAGGGTCCACTACCCACTTTATGTTTGGCTTCATATTCATGTTCTTTGGAAAAATAAGTATCCGATTCCATCCCAACCCATCAGAAGTTCTGCCAGGTGGCTAGGTAAAATTATTTCCTCTGTGCAAGTTGAAATATGATATGCGCAATTCCTAAGCAACTCGCTTTACTCAGCATCAACAATGAACAGTAATCCTGAGCTTTGTTTTTAATCAGTGTAACTTTCACCATTTAGATTGTAAACTGAGTGCCAGTTGCTTCATAGAAGGGCTAAGCTCAAAAATTAAATTGAATGATATAGAATTTTCCCAACAATTCAGCCCTACTGACATTCACCTTTCCCATGAGCCTCCTCCCACCTTAGTTGATCCAACTCTATCAGCTTAAACCTTCTATTCGTTTTTGCCTGAGCTACTTAGCTACCTTACCCTGAAGTGCCTTTAAGAACTGGGAAATCTAATTTTAAGGTTGTCCACATTTGTTCAAAGTAGAGGTTTGAACATATTTGTTCAGAACTTATGTTGTTTTCGCTACAGCATTGGAGGCTGACAGGTGACCTGATAGAAATGGATAAAATTGGGAAGCACGTGTAAAGTTGAGTCTCCTTCCCAGGGTGGAAATGCCATGCATAGGTTTAAGGTGAGGGAGGCAAGTTTAAAGGGGATCTGGTAGAAGCAAATGCAACAGCAAAGTTTTTCAAAAGCATTTAGGCAGACACTTAACAGGCAGGAAATAGATGGATCAGGGCCATGTGCAGCTAGATAGCAGTAGTTCAGAATAGCATCATGGTCCATACAGACACGGTGGGTCAAAGGGCCTGTTCCTGTGCTCTACTATTCTATATTTTAATACTTTTGGAACTGCACTTCATTTATAACTGCACTTCTTACTAGCAAAGATGTATTTCTTGTGTGTAGCATGGACATAGTCCTTTGAATGGTAATATTGCACACTTTACTGTATGTGTGTCAATTTTTTGGAAACCCATTGCCACTTGCCATTATGTGATCAGTAAACTTTTTTGAATGATGTGGAATCTGAGGATTTGCAACAGCATTACTTGATTCCTACATGCTAACACAGTAGAGAGAGAACCCAGTTGATATTGGCAAGGATTGGTTGTCTTAATTCACTTTCACCAGCTTGCATTCTAGTTGTTGCAGCTATCTCTAAGTGGAGCAAAGTCATTTCCTTGGGTGGTACCCAAATCTCAAACGTAAACCCCAAAGGCACCAGTTACCTCTTTCTTCAGTGGCCTTACAATCTGCTCAAGTTGTTTTTTTTCTGTTGCCAGCCGCTTGATTTTATAGAATCCAGTTTCACATCTCAACCAGGCCAGCATTGAGCTTGTGGCGTCTGGCTTTACTGTTCAGGAAACAAACAGGACCTTTAATTTAATGGCAGTTTTTTTTATTCTCAACCTTTTAATGAGTGCCTTACAGCTGTGAGCTTTGTTTAAAGTATGGTTACTATGGTAATGTAGAAAACAGACCAGCAGGTCTTGCAAACTTGACCAGATCGTTTATTTTCAAGTGTTGGTTGCGCCATAATTGGTGGCTTGGAGCTGCTGTAACAACTACGCAGTTTTTATCTTGATGTTTGTTTTATTTTGATGTTCAGTATTGATTTATAATTATTTCATCTGTTTTATTCAACATTATAAATGTATATTCAGCTTTAATGTTAAAGTGAAATTAAAATCAGATTTAAAATAATCCTTCTAATTTAGAGGATATATGCAGCAATGTTCCTTATTGAATGCATAGTGCAGTTTTATTGCATTTGAGTATGTTTCTGTTCCATATGATCCTAGACCATTTGGCCTGTCAAGTCTGTTCTGCCACTCAGTAAGATCATGGCTGATCTGTTAATGCTCCACTCTATTTTGCCTCATCCTTAGAACCCTTGATTCCCTTACCGATTAAGAATCTCTGTCCCAGAATTTCACAGCTTGACTGCCTATTTGAGAGAACATAAAATCTTCCTTTGTCTTAAATGGACAATCCTAACTGAGATTATGCCTTCTAATCCTAGACTCTTCCTCCAAAGGAAACAACTTGGCCGCATCTACTCCCTCAAGTCTGTTAAGAACCTTTTATATATTAATTAAGAAGTCCTCTATGCTTCATTGAGTACAGACACAAACTACTCACCTCCTCCTCAGAAAATCCCTTTTATCAGGACTGTCTCTAATGTCTCTATTAGACAAAGAGACTTAAACTATTCAGTGCTCTAAATATAGTCAACTAGCTTGTTATAATAGAAACTTTCTGTACCATGGAAATTGGTGTCATTATAAATCCACAAACATTTCCACACAGTCTAAGTGGACTGTTGAATCAAAAGACACTATATTTTCCTGTTTTGACTGACACTGTTAATGATTCTCTGCATTCTTCTGCAAGGCATGACATACATAGCCAGTCACTCACTTCAGAATCTGAAAGGGAATTGCATCGAAAGCAGGAAGAAGAAGACTGAGCCTTCTGGTGTGCTTCCTTAAGTAATAGCAGGGTTTACAGTGCATGACTGTTGCCTGTAGCTGGTGCTGTTCACATCATGTTATAAATTCATTTGATGCACATTTTCTCATCAGCCTGTCCAGAGATGTTATTAGGGAGAAAATGAGGTCTGCAGATGCTGGAGATCAGAGCTGGTAATGTGTTGCTGGAAAAGCGCAGCAGGTCAGGCAGCATCTAGGGAACAGGAGAATCGACGTTTCGGGCATTAGCCCTTCTTCAGGAATGAGGAAAGTTTGTCCAGCAGGCTAAGATAAAAGATAGGGAGGAGGGACTTGGGGGAGGGGCGTCGGAAATGTGATAGGTGGAAAGAGGTCAAGGTGAGGGTGATAGGTCAGACTGGGGTGGGGGGGGAGAGGTCGGGAAGAAGATTGCAGGTTAGGAAGGCGGTGCTGAATTTGATGGATTTGACTGAGACAGGCTGGGGGGAGGGGAAATGAGGAAACTGGTGAAATCCGAGTTCATCCCTTGTGGTTGGAGGGTTCCTAGCCGGAAGATGAGTTCTTCCTCCAACCGTCGTTTCGCTGTGGTCTGACGATGGAGGAGTCCAAAGACCTGCATATCCTTGGTGGAGTGGGAGGGGGAATTGAAATGTTAAGCTACAGGGTGGTTGCGTTGGTTGGTCCGGGTGTCCCAGAGGTGTTCTCTGAAACGCTCCTCATTTCCCCTCCCCCCAGCCTGTCTCAGTCAAATCCATCAAATTCAGCACCGCCTTCCTAACCTGCAATCTTCTTCCCGACCTCTCCGCCCCCACCCCAGTCTGACCTATCACCCTCACCTTGACCTCTTTCCACCTTTCACATTTCCAACGCCCCTCCCCCAAGTCCCTCCTCCCTATCTTTTATCTTAGCCTGCTGGACAAACTTTCCTCATTCCTGAAGAAGGGCTAATGCCCGAAACGTCGATTCTCCTGTTCCCTAGATGCTGCCTGACCTGCTGCGCTTTTCCAGCAACACATTACCATCTGTTATTACACAGATCTGGAGGAGGTGGGACTTGACCCTGGACCTCTTGGTCTATTGTGCTTTGACTCCTTTTTTAAATATGCAAGTAAAATCTCTCATCTTCTAATATTTATAGAAATGATTTATTAAATTTTAATTTTTAATATTGATGCCAAGTACCCTTCATTATCTTTATAATTTACATTAACCGGTTAAGTGGAACTGGAATTGACTTCAGCTTTCTCTTCAACTTTGTTACGACCATTTGTGAAGGCATTGCTATGGAAGCAACTTGGAGGAGTTAGAGTCCAGTAGTCTGAATGAAGTGAATTGGCTGTAAAGCTGAATTAGTGTGGCAAAGGTAGTACCCAATGCTGTCCTGTCCAATCTTCTGAGCTCCTCCCTATCTAAACTCCACCTTGCCCAGAAATCCGTAATTCTCATCCTTTCCTGAATAAAACCCACTTGCATGTCTCTCACCTCTCATCAGCTCATTAATGTAAGAAGCTTTCACCTTGCTTTACAAATCTCTCCCGCAGGCTGTTCTGGAGCTTGTCTATCACTCTCAGTCCTCTAACTCAGGTTGTAGTCATCAGCCATTTCTCCTAGACTGCTTCCTTCCAAATTTCACCTCCAAACATTTTACTTTGACTGTGGTACTTATAGGAGGTAAAAACAATGACTGCAGATGCTGGAAACCAGATTCTGGATCAGTGGTGCTGGAAGAGCACAGCAATTCAGGCAGCATCCAACAAGCAGCAAAATCGACGTTTCGGGCAAAAGCCCTTCATCAGGAATAAAGGCAGAGAGCCTGAAGCATGGAGAGATAAGCTAGAGGAGGGTGGGGGTGGGGAGAAAGTAGCATAGAGTACAATAGGTGAGTGGGGGAGGAGATGAAGGTGATAGGTCAGGGAGGAGAGGGTGGAGTGGATAGGTGGAAAAGGAGCTAGGCAGGTCGGACAAGTCCGGACAGGTCAAGGGGACAGTGTGGAGCTGGAAGTTTGAAACTAGGATGAGCTGAGGGAAGGGGAAATGAGGAAGCTGTTGAAGTCCACATTGATGTCCTGGGGTTGAAGTGTTCCGAGGCGTTCTTCCTCCAGGCGTCTGGTGGTGAGGGAGCGGCGGTGAAGGAGGCCCAGGACCTCCATGTCCTCGGCAGAGTGGGAGGGGGAGTTGAAATGTTGGGCCATGGGGCGGTTTGGTAGATTGGTGCCGGTGTCTCGGAGATGTTCCCTAAAGCACTCTGCTAGGAGGCGCCCAGTCTCCCCAATGTAGAAGAGACAGCATCGGGAGCAACGGATACAATAAATGATATTAGTGGATGTGCAGGTAAAACTTTGATGGATCTGGAAGGCTCCTTTAGGGCCTTGGATAGAGGTGAGGGAGGAGGTGTGGGCACAGGTTTTACAGTTCCTGCGGTGGCAGGGGAAAGTGCCAGGATGGGAGGATGGGTTGTAGGGGGGCGTGGACCTGACCAGGTAGTCACGGAGGGAACGGTCTTTGCGGAAGGCGGAAAGGGGTGGGGAGGCATATATATCCCTGGTGGTGGGGTCTTTTTGGAGGTGGGGGAAATGTCGGCAGATGATTTGGTTTATGTGAAGGTTTGTAGGGTGGAAGGTGAGCACCAGGGGCGTTCTGTCCTTGTTACGGTTGGAGGGATGGGGTCTGAGGGCGGAGGTGCGGGATGTGGACGAGATGCGCTGGAGGGCATCTTTAACCACGTGGGAAGGGAAATTGCAGTCTCTAAAGAAGGAGGCCATCTGGTGTGTTCTATGGTGGAACTGGTCCTCCTGGGAGCAGATACGGCAGAGGAATTGGGAATACAGGGGGTGGGAAGAGGTATAGTCCTAGGCTGTGATTGTAAGTAAATATCTACAGTGGCATATTATGGAAAAGAACTTAATGCATTTTTGAAATCACAGTGATTCAGCTCAGGAAGAACAATTCAGCGTATCATGCCTATATGTTGACTGACTGAAAGTGCTCTAAAGTTCCATTACTGATGTTTTTCCCCATAATCTTGCAAATCTCTTATTGAGAGAGTATTTTACCCAAGAAGAATTTTCTATAAATATATAGAAGTAAAGAAGAGCATTGCTACATAGACCATGTTAAGGCATTTAATTTCTGCTTAACACCAATAGCTGATACATGTGCTGTTTAACTGTGACATCACCAGTAAAGATGGGATTTGTCTAAAGATCAAACTCAACATCAGACTAGAAAATGTCCAATCAGATATATTTCGGGTAAAGAGAGGAGTATGCTGTGGGCTGTTGCCAAAATTACTCGGTCAATACATGGACGAAATACTCAAAGTCAGATGTACTTACAGGATAAAAATTAGGTCTGGACAAGAAAATGTCAATAATTCAGCCATTTGATCAGAGCTAAAATGCTGCATGGCTGTCTTCTAGAGGGCAAAGTGGAGGGCAGCAGAAAACGGTTTTTACCTAGGGGTGGGTGGATGACACATCACAAATGAGAGGCAGAGGATCATCAAGGATGGCACCAAACAGATGAGTTTAACATACCATGACAGCAGATCTAGTAAGAGTAGCTACAAGAATATAGAATGGATTATCTTTAAAGAAGGAAATATGCAAGACTTGTACTCGACTGTACTACATCTATATTGTGTGATTGACTTAATTCCTCCTATTGATATTTAGTCTTATGAACAACAAATGTGTTCTGTCAGTGTTATTGAGGTCCTGAAAACAAAAATGAAGGAAATGTTTGGTATTTTCATCTGATGCAAGTGTGCTGGAAAGTTAATTAACTTTAACATTCAGTATGAATGCAAGTTGTTATTCGTAAATCCACCATTTCAATTGTTGTGACTGTATCACTGAACAGTTCTTGAAACCCATGCTCTGATTATGGCATGCATTATTTAAAGTAATAGTATATTGTTAAGGCAGTTAGTATAAATTAAATTCAAATAAAGTATTTTGCTACCATTTTGTTCCTACTTAAAAAAAAAATTGCTTAAGTTATGACTTAATTTGTTCTGAAATACTGGGATTGACTGTGCCTCTATAATCATGCTTTAAAAAAAATAAACTTCATGGTTGCATTTTGGGGGAGAAATTTCTTAGAATTTAACTAATCTCAAATCTGTCTGTGTGTCTCGGTCTGTATGTCTGTCTCTTCTCTCACTGTGTCAATCAACTTATCACTCCCACCCTCTCAATAAGCTTAGCTGTCTCAGACATTCAACTCTACGATCATTTTTATTCTATCAGTCAACAAGAAGTATAAACCTTTTTATATAGCGCCTAATGAAGAAAAGCACAATGTTCCCTCACTCTGCTGCTAAATTGTTTTAAATTAAACCCTGCTTGATACTAGAACTGCCTCCAAAATGCTTTGCTGTCACTTTCTCCTCAATTAACACTGTGAACTTTATTTTTGTTTATCCCTTAACCAAGTTACGTGATCAAATGGAAGTCAGTTTCTGTACAAGAAATCCTCTTTAGAGAAATCTACTTAAACAGATGATCAACTTCAACATAAAATGTATTTATTTTTCCCCAAATGCACATGGGTCATCACACATTAAATTCAAGAGTGGGTTGATGATTAATTAAAATATTGCTGCTTCGAGTTTGGCAAAAAATTAAAATCTATTAAATTTTGTATCAGAAAATGCCTGCTTTCTGGACTTTTGGCTACCTTTCTCCCCACTAATGAACTTGCTAAATCTGTCAAAATGAGATCTGGGAAATGTGTTGAAAATGTGCAGTCCTCATTCTCAGACTTTATTTCCTGAATATCTTTCCTCTTTGCCCCAGGTGTACAATCCTCGCATTCGGGCTGACTCTCAGGTCATTCAGCCAATTAGCAAGAGCCAGGCTGAGCTGAGGTGGCAGAGAATAGGCCGCACCTGCCCAGGTAAGAAATACTGGCTTGTGAAATTGTTCACAATCAATTCACAATGTAATGTGCACAAAGGAACCATTGCTTACCATGTACTGATGCAGGTTTTTCTGTGGCTATATAGTGAGTCAAATGACCATTGGAAATTTTGTGATAACTCCATAACTGTGGAATATTTTTAGATTGTTTAAAAATTCATGAGCAAGTGCTGTACGTGTTGATGTGTTGTTTTGGTTTTGGTGTGTTGTTTTTAGGAAATCTGTGACAAGATGAAGCTCTTATTTAGTGACCTATTAACAATTGCAGCACCCATTGGACTACAATTGATTTTGATTGCATTGTAGTTTGATATAGTATGCATTGTCTTTGTTTTCTTGGAGATTGTAAATGTGCAGCCTCTTGTGTTTTAATGGTGCTAATGGCATTAATTACAAAGCTTGTTTACACTATTGTACCTAACAATAGCCTCAATTGTCAATTAACAATACATATTATTTAAAGTTAATTATTCATCTCAAAGATCATCTATTATCATCAATATTTCCTGATTTTATTCTAATCTCAGTTGGTCTAACAGTGAAACTCATTCACGTCTTGATCATGCCAGACATTTGTTATTGGTATGGACCAGGCCAGACCCCTCAAACACTTTTTAAGGTACCCAGAACCTAACTTTCCACTTGTTTTAAGCAAATGTGAGGTGAATATTCCAGGAGCGACCACTCAAGTTTTAAATAGAACAGAATTTATTTAACACAAACAAAATAAAACCAAATTTAAAACAACCTATCTAATGAAAATCCAATCAATGTGAAAATGCAACTTAACAAAGAGCTGAACAATTTCCTGCAACACCCCATAAACGCTCCCTTTGGCAAAAAAGGTAAAATCAAGCACAGGTTCTTCTAGGAGAGAGTCAGCCAGAAAATCTTTTGAATCAAGGAATCTTTCCCCCAGCAGCTTTCTTTTAAACAGCAGCGTAAAAATAAAACTAAATTAAAAAGAAAATCCCTGAACTGGGAGAATTGGCCACTCTCCTTTCATTGTACAAGTGTTTTTTATATGAAAAAAACCTAAGTGTTTTCAATTAGATATTTCCAGACATATCAGAAACTATGCCTTTACGATCCCTCTTGAAAAAAATCAATGACAACATAACCTTGTTAAAAAAGCAGTATCGTCACACCACCACCCTTAAAACAAATGAACTAACACTATCCAGTGATGGCTTCGTTTAAAAACCCCTTAATCTTATACTGTTAGTATACTACAACACATATACATTGCATTAACTATGACCATGCAAACATGCACCACTACATTCTGTTTACTGTATCCCGTTGCTCCTGTTGCGGTCTTCCCTACATTGGGGAGACAGGACGTCTACTCGCAGAGCGCTTCAGGGAACATTTCAAGGACACCCACACCGACCAACCCCACCGCTCCATGGCCAAACACCTCAACTCCCCCTTCCGCTCTGCCAAGTACATGCAGGTCCTGGGCCGCCTCCATCGGCTGGAGGAAGAATGCCTCATCTTCCGCCTCGGGACTCTCCAACCCCCATGGCATCAATGTGGATTTCACTAATTTCCTCCTCATCTCCTCTCCTCCCACTTTTTCCCACTTCCAATCTTCCAAATCGGACACCGCCCTCATGACCTGTCCCACCTGTCCATCTTCCTTTCCACTTATCCCACTCCACCCTCCCCTCTGACCTATCACCATTACCCCCACCTCCGCCCCCACCTATTGCACTCTCAGCTCCCTCCCAGCCCCACCCCTCTTCCCTTTTATCTTTCCACCCCGTAGGCTCCCAGCCTAATTTCTGATGAAGGGCTTTTGCCCGAAACGTCGACTCTCCTGCTTCTCGGATGCTGCCTGACTGTTGTGCTTTTCTAGCACCACACACTCTACTGTAATCTTCAGCGTCTGCAGTCCTTACTTTCACCTACATTCTGTTTCCATCTGTTGTACTCCTACCACTGAACATCTTTGTTTCTCATCCAAGTCTCGACAATGCGTTGGCAATCACAACTTTTCGTCCTACCACATGCACAATTGTCAAATTGAATGGCTGTGACAACACGCTCCATCTAAACAGTCTGGCATGTTTGTCCTTAAATTTCTCCACAAATGTCAATGGGTTATGATCAGTGTTTACGATTGTCTCAGATGCATTACTGGTAGTATAAACATTGAAATGTTGTAATGCCAACACCATGCTCTTGAGTCTCCTTCTCAACTGTAAGGTATTTCTGCAGATGAATGTTCAGTTTCCAGGAGAAATAGGAGGGTCTTTCTATCTTCTCACTGTCTTCCTGTAAGAGCACAGCATCGATGGCTTTGCGTAATTAGATGTAGCTAATACCGGGGCAGTGGTTAATAGAGCTTTCAGGTTGTCAGATGCCTTCTGACAGACCACCATCCACTGAAACTTTGTGCCTTTCTTTAGAGCCACATAGCTGAAATTTGGTATGAATTTCCGGTAAAACCCAGTAGTTGCAGGTATCGTAGTAGTGCCCTTTTTTGTCACTGGTATGGAAAACACCCCAATAACTTTTGTTGTTGCATTCCATGGGATCATTTGTCCATGTCCAATAACATGGCCCAGGAAAGTGACTTGAGCTTTGGCAAATTTACTCTTAGCCAGGTTTGTCACTAAGACTGCCTCCCAAAGTCGATTGAACAATTCCAGTAAATGTTGCAAATGTTCCTTCCATTTGTGACTAAAAATCCCCCCAGGTCATCAATATATACTACTCAATTGGGTAATCAGAAAATGACCTTATTGGTTAGTCTTTGAAATATGGCTGGTGCATTTTTCATATCAAATGGCATGACTTTAAATATCAGGAGAAAGCGAGGACTGCAGATGCTGGAGATCAGAGTCGAGAATGTGGTGCTGAAAAGCATAGCAGGTCAGGCAGCATCCGAGGAGCAGGAGAATCGACGTTTTAAGCATAAGCTCTTCATTGGGAATGAGGCTTGTGGGCCAAGGGGATTGGGAGATAAATGGGAGGGGGGTGGTGCTACGGGGAAGGTAGCCAGGAATACGATAGGTAGATGGAAGTGGGGTGAAGGTGATTGGTCGGAGAAAAGGGTGGAGCAGATACGTGGGAGGGAAGACTGACAGGTCGGAGAAAGTGAGATCAGAGCTGAAAAATGTGTTGCTGGAAAAGTGCAGCAGGTCAGGCAGCATCCAAGGAGCAGGAGAATCGACGTTTCGGGCATAAGCCCTCCTTCATGAATGAGGAAGGTGTGCCAAGCCACCTTTTATCTTAGCCTGCTTGGCACACCTTCCTCATTCCTGAAGAAGGGCTTCTGCCCGAAACGTCGATTCTCCTGCTCCTTGGATGCTGCCTGACCTGCGCTTTTCCAGCAACACATTTTTCAAGACTGACAGGTAGGACAGTTCAAGAGGGTGGTGCTGAGTTCGAAGGTTGGATCTGGGATAAGGTGGGGCGGGGGGGGGGGGGGAGGAGAAATGAGGAAACTGGTGAAATCCACATTGATCCCATTGAGGATCGTAAGGAGGAAGATGAGGTGGTCTACCTCCAGGTGTCAGGTGGTTAGGGTTTGGTGATGGAGGAGGCCCAGGACCTGCACATCCTTGGAGGAGTGGAAAGGGGAGTTAAAGTGTTCAGCCACTGGATGGTGCAGTTGTTTAATTCTGGTGTCCCAGAGATGTTCTCTGAAACAATTGGCAATTTAGTGTCCTGCCTCCCCAATGTAGAGGAGACCACATCGGGAGTGACGGACGCAGTGTGTGGAAGTGCAGGTAAAACTCTGTCAGATGTGGAAGGATCCTTTTGGGACTTTGAATGAAGGTGAGGGAAGTGGTATGAACACAGGTTTTGCACTTGCGGTGGCAGGAAAAGGTGTTGGTAGGGCGCATGGATCTGATGAGGGAATGGTCTCTCCGGAACACACACACTGGTAGGGAGCAAAATATATCTCTGGTGGTGGGGTCTGCTTGTAGGTGGTGGAAATAGTGGAGGATGATGTGATGTATCTGGAGGTTGGTGGGGTGGAAAGTGAGGACCAAGGGCTTCTGTCCTTGTTGCAATTGGACGGGTGGGGTTCAAGGAACAAAGAAATGGCAGAGGAATTGAATGGGTACTTCAGATCTGTGTTCACTTGGGAAGACACAAGCAATCTCCCTGAGGTAACAGTGGCTGAAGGACCTGAGCTTAAGGGAATTTATATTTGCCAGGATTTGGTTTTGGAGAAGCTGTTAGGTCTGAAGGTTGATAAGTCTCCGGGGCCTGATGGTCTGCATCCCAGGGTACTGAAGGAGGTGGCTCGGGAAATCGTGGATGCGTTGGTGATTATTTTCCAGAGTTCAATAGATTCGGGGTCGGTTCCTGAGGATTGGAGGGTGGCTAATGTTATACCACTTTTTAAGAAAGGTGGGTGAGAGAAAGCAGGTAATTATAGACCAGTTAGTCTGACCTCAGTGGTGGGAAAGTTGCTGGAGTCTATTATAAAGGATGAAATTACTGCACATCTGGATAGTAGTAACAGGATAGGACAGAGTCAGCATGGATTTATGAAGGGGAAATCATGCTTGACTAATCTTCTTGAATTTTTTGAGGATGTAACTATGAAGTTGGATGAGGGAAATCCAGTAGATGTAGTGTACCTGGACTTTCAGAAAGCTTTTGATAAAGTCCCACACATGAGGTTAGTGAGTAAAATTAGGGTGCATGGTATTGGGGGCAAAGTACTAGATTGGACTGAAAATTGGTTGGCTAATGGGAAACAAAGGGTAGTGATAAACGGCTCCATTTCGGAATGGCAGGCAGTGACCAGTGGGGTACCGCAGGGATCCGTGCTGGGACCACACCTTTTTACAATATATGTTAATGATATAGAAGATGGTATCAGCAATAACATTAGCAAATTTGCTGATGATACAAAGCTGGGTGGCAGGGTGAAATGTGATGAGGATGTTAGGAGATTACAGGGTGACCTGGACAAGTTAGGTGAGTGGGCAGATGCATGGCAGATGCAGTTTAATGTGGATAAATGTATGGTTATCCACTTTGGTAGCAAGAACAGGAAGGCAGACTACTACCTCAATGGAATCAATTTATGTAAAGGGGCAGTACAGAGAGATCTGGGTGTTCTTGTACACCAGTCAATGAAGGCAAGCATGCAGGTACAGCAGGTAGTGAAGAAGGCTAATAGCATGCTGGCCTTCATAACAAGAGGAATTGAGTATAGAAGCAAAGAGGTGCTTCTGCAGCTGGACAGGGGCCTGGTGAGACCACACCTGGAGTACTGTGTGCAGTTCTGGTCTCCAAATTTGAGAAAAGACATTCTGGCTATTGAGGGAGTGCAGCGAAGGTTCACGAGGTCAATTCCTGGAATTGCAGGATTACCTTACACTGAAAGACTGAAGCGACTGGGCTTGTATACCCTTGAGTTTCGAAGATTGAGAGGGGATCTGATTGAGACATATAAGATTATGAAAGGATTGGACACTCTGGCAGTAGGAAACATATTTCCACTGATGGGTGAGTGCCGAACCAGAGGACACAGCTTAAAAATACGGGGTAGACCATTTAGGACAGAGCTCAGGAGAAACGTCTTCACCCAGAGAGTGGTGGCTGTGTGGAATGCTCTGCCACAGGGGGCAGTGGAGGCCCACAGTCTGGATTCATTTAAGAAGGAGTTGGATAGAGCTCTCAAAGATAGTGGAATCAAGGGTTATGGAGATAAGGCAGGAACAGGATACTGATTAGGAATGATCAGCCATGATCATATTGAATGGCGGTGCAGGCTCGAAGGGCTGAATGGCCTACTCCTGCACCTATTGTCTATTGTCATGCGCAGGAAGTGGAGGAGATTTGCTGGAGGGCATCGTTGACCACATGTGAAGGGAAATTGCAGTCCTTGAAGAAGGCCATCTGGGATGTTTTATGGTGGAACTGGTCCTCCTGGGGACAGATGCAGCAGAAGTGGAGGAATTGTGAATAAGGGATAGCGTTTTCACAGGAGGCAAGGTGGGAAGAGGTGTAGTCTAGGTAGCTGTGGTAGTGGGTGGGTTTGTAGTAGATGTCCATGTGGAGTCAATCGTCGGAAATGGAGGTGGAGAGGACCAGGAAGGGAAGGGAGGTGTCCAAGATGGTTGGGGTGAAAGGTGTTTGTGAAGTTGATGAACTGTTCAACCTCCTTGTGGGAGCACGAGGTGGCGCTAGTACGGTCATCAGTGTAACGGAGGAAATGTTGGGGAATTGTGCCGGTGTGGCTGCGGAAGGTGGCCTGTTTCATGTACCCAACAAAGAGGCAATCATAGCTGGTGCCCATGGTTACCCCTTTTTCTGGAAGTGGGATGATTCAGCGTGAGATGAAGAAATGGAGGTATGGAGGCCTTTCAACATGGGGATGGATGTGTACAGGGACTGGATGTCCATGGTGCAGATGAGGCATTGGGGACTGGGGAAATGAAAGTCATGGAGGAGATGGAGGGCGTGGGTGGTGTCCCAAACATAGGTGGGGAGTTCCTGTACTAAGGGGGACAGGGCAGTATCTAGGTATGTGGAGATAAGTTCGGTGGGGCAGGAGCAGGCAGAGACAATGGGTTGACCAGGGCAGTCCACTCAGCTTTGCTCTTTCGGACAAAGGTGCCTGCCAGTATCCTCTGAGCAAGTCCAACTTTGAAATATAAGTTGCTTGTCCCACCTTGTCAACACAGTCTTCCAAACATGGAGTTGGATATGCATCAGACTTTGCGATAGTCCACACATAGTCCCATCTGGTTTTGACACCATTACTATTGGTGAGCTCCAGTCACTATAACTCACTCCGATTATATCATCCTGGAGTATGCGCTCAATCTCCTTTTGAACCTGTGTCAACTTTAGAGGGTTATGCCTCTCAGGATGTTGCTTAATTGGAACAGCATTTATCTACATCATGCATAATTAGGTTAGTACTTCCCAGCTTATTTCCACATACCTCCCCATAAGTCTTTTGGATCATTTCAGTTTTCCTCTGGAAGGTAACTTGATAATTTATCCCAATTTTTGACAGATTCCTCATTGTCCAGTTTAATTTGAGGAATGTCCTGTTTGGAATCCTCTGAACTTGGTTCTTCACTCTGTGTTTAACCAGTAAAACATTCTCCTTTTGCTTTGCTTCCCTGTCAAAATATCTTTTGAGCATATTCACATGATATGTGAGATTTCTTTCTGTCTGAAGTGCTTATTAAATAGTTCATCTCTCTCCATCTCCTTTTGACTTGATAAGGTCCACTAAACCATCACTGGAAGTAATGCCAGCACTTTTTTCTTCGAGAGCAAAATTTGAGTTTTTGATTTCCTGTCTGCTTCCTGTTTCACTGTGTTACTTTTAAATGCTGTATAGCCAACTCCCATGCTCTATTTAACTGTTCCCTAAAACTTGGCACAAAGTCCAACTGTGTAGTTTCAATTATGACTTACTAATTTCTCCTTTAATCAATTTTAGTGGTCCTCTCACCTCACTCCCAAACACTCATACTTATGGACTGAAATTGATCAAATCGTTTGATGTATCTTTGTACAAAAACTACAAACTAAATTCCTTTATCCCAGTCATCTGGATAGTCCTGACTATAAATGCTGAATATGGTCTTTAATGTTTGATGCCACCTTTCTGGCACTTCCTGCCGATTCTGGACCCTTGATCTGATTGTATTTCTGTGAGTAGCCCCCTATCTAGTGAAGAATTTGAGTAACTACTCTGTAATCCTTTTAGTTCTGATATTGTGTAATGGAATGGCCTCTGGAAATCTCATGGACATATCCATTATTGTTAGCAAATACTGATTCCCACGTTTTGTTTTAGGTTAGGGTCCTATGCAATCAATTAACGTTTCTTGAAGTACTGGAATAGGTATTAATGGTGCGGGTTTTATTCCTGCCTGCAGTTTTCTAATTACCTGATAGGTATGACATATCTGGCAAAATTCAGCTACATCCTTGTGCAGTCCAGGCCAGTAAAAAATATTTCTGCTCACTGAGCGGAAGATTGTTTTTAGACATTTCGTCACCATACTAGGTAACACCCATCAGTGAGCCTCTGATGAAGCGCTAGTATTATCTCCCATTTTCTATTTGTGTTTAGATTTCCTTGGGTTGCTGATGTCATTTCCTGTGTTGGTGACGAGCACCAGAATTCCGAGAAGCATGGCATTCCAACTGGAATTCTAAAAACAAATACATTGATTTGGACCCCATCTACCAAAGAAAAGAACAGGAAATGATGTTGCCAACACAGGAAATCATATCACCAACCCTAGGAAATCTAAACACATAAATAGAAAGTGGGACATAACACCAGTGCTTCAGTGAAGGCTCACTGATATTATCTAGTATGGTGACGAAGCATCTGAAAATGAATCTTTCAGTTCAGTGAGCAAACTTACATCTAGAACCTCAACCTGAGCTACAAATCTTCTCAAAACTTGCTCATATGTTTTGTATTTTAGCTTGTCTTTTTTTATCCCAAACTGACTTCTTCCTTGGTGTTCATGTGCTACCCGCAACACTTCCTTTCTATAACCCACTGGCAATATGACTTGATGCACTCCTGCCTATTTCTCATTTGCCTGAATATGTGATGGTCTCCACTTACTCAGTAAGACTTCATATTTAAGATAGTAGTATTCAGGGATACATTTGGATTCTTTTTCCATGTATGCCTTTTGATACAATTGTTTTAGTTTCTCATCTTTCTGCTGTAACTCAATTTTTTCTGAGCTCAAGGTATCTACTTTGTTATCCATCTGCTCCTGGTTTGTCTCAACCATTTGATCAAACAGGATCTCTGATAATTGTACTTCAAGTTTCTTATCTGTACTTTTTGATCCTCTCCTGTTTCAACTGGTGACTTTGTGACCTCATTACCACATTCAGGAAAATTCCCAGTATATGCTTCCTGTAATACCTCAGTTGACTGAGTTTCCACTGGCTTTTCAACCACAGTAGGCGGCACTCCTACCTGTGAAATAGCTATATCATTAGCAAGGACAGATTGTATTAATGGAGCTGAGAGTTTGTCCAGTGCTCCTACCACAACTTCTCCACTCTTCACTGGAAGCTCTAACCTCACTCTACATAATTGAGCACTTCTTTTCTCACCATGAATTCCCATTACTCGCACTTTTTCTGGCAATAGTCCTTCAGAGGTACATATATTCTCATCTTTCAACATCAAAGATTAAGAGGATTCTATGTCTCTTAATCTTGTAACCTCTTTACCTGCTGCACCTGGCCTATGTGAGTAAACGTTTCTTTTACAGGTATGTGCTTTAAGAAGATTTGGCACTTCCTCTTTAACCAACCACTGACCAGCGTGTACATTTTGGTGCAGCTTTCTAGCCCCCACTGTGCTTTCCATTTCAACTCCAACAAAATTCACTGGCTTGTCCTGTTTCCCTCCATCTGGCTTCCCAGTGCTTTTCCTAACTCACCAACACTCATTTCATGTGGCCAGTTTTATTGCAGTGAAAGCACCAGAGGTTTTTAACTTTCCCGTTCATGGGTTTCCTTTTTACCCTGTGGTAAGAATTCTTATGATCCTTACCGAGATCTACTTTTCCCTTACCACATGAGGATTTCTCTTTTCCCACATTCTATCCCTTATGGATTGAAATTGATGTTGGAAGTCAAATTTTGATTTGTAGACCAACCCATAATCATCAGCCATATCAGCTGCTAATCTTGTCGTTTTAATTCTCTGCTCTTCCACATGTACAATTCTGGTCATCACATTATAGGAAGGATTTGGAAGCTTTGGAAAGGGTTCAGAGAAGATTTACTCGGATGTTGCCTGGTATGGAGGGCATACCAGATGAAGGGATGATTAAGGGCTTTTGCCCCAAAGCATCGATTTTCCTGCTCCTTGGATGCTGCCTGACCTGTGCTTTTCCAGCACCACTCTGATCTAAACTCTTCCACACGAGTCCTCACTACTTCCTCACTAAGCTTACCTTCTACTTTCACTTCCGTCCTTTTTAAGCCGACTTTCCTGTCTGTGCCAATTTCTGAAGTTCAAACAAGCTCTCTTTCTTCCTTGCCCCTCTCTCCTTTTCTTTTTGGTTTGCGAGTACCTTTCAATCCTTTTTTCTCTCTTCTGCTTTTAATCATAATTCAACTGGTTTCATTTCTTCTTCTTTCTTTTTCTTTCTTTTTCTTTCTTTTTCTTTCTTTTTCTTTCGCCTCTAACTCAAGCTGCTGCATTTTTAACTGAATCTTAGCCACCGCACGGAACATAGAACATTACAGCACAGTACAGGCCCTTGGGCCTTCTGTTGCTTCGGCCGATGTAACCCATCTGAAGCCATCTAACCTACACTATTCCATTTTCGTCAATATTTTATCCAGTGACAATTTAAATGCCCTGGAAGTTGGTGAGTCTACTACTGTTGCAGGCAGGGCGTTCCAACCCCTACTACTCAGTAAAGAAACTACTTCTAACTTCAGTCCTATTTCTATCACCCTTCAATTTAAAGCTATGTCCCCTCGGGCTAGCCATCACTACCAGAGGAAAAAGGCTCTCACCGTCCACCTATCTAACCCTCTAGTTATCTTATGTCTCTATTAAGTCACCTCTCAACTTTCTCTCTAATGAAAACAGCCTCAAGTCCCTCAGCCTTTTCTCATAAGACCTTCCCTCCATACCAGGCAACATCCGAGTAAATCTCCTCTGAACCCTTTCCAAAGCTTCCACATCCTTCCTATAATGCGGTGACCATAACTGTACACAATACTCCAAGTGCGACTGCACCAGCATTTTGTACAGCTGTAACATGACCTCATGGCTCCGAAACTCAATTTCTCCCAATGAAAGCTAACACACCGTATGCCTTCTTAACAACCCTATCAACTTGGGCAACTCTCGGGGATCTATGTACAAGGACACCAAGATCACCTTGCCCATCTACAGTATTAAGAATCTTCCCATTAGCCCATTACTCTGAAATCCTGTTACTCCTTCCAAAGTGAATCACCTCACACTTTTCCATTTTAAATTCCATTTTCCACCTCTCAGCCTAGCTCTGCAACTTATCTATGTCCCTCTGTAACCTACAACATTCTTCGATACTACCCACAATGCCACCAACCTTAGTGTCACCGGCAAATTTACTAACACATCCTTCTGTGCCCTCATCCAGGTCATTTATAAAAGTGACAAGTGGCCAGCAGTAGCCCCAAAACAGATCCTTGTGGTACACCCAGTAGTAACTGAGTTCTAGGATGAACATTTCCCGTCTTTCCGCTAGCCAATTTCTGATCTAAACTGCTAAATCACGCTTAATCTGATGCCTCTGTATTTTGTGCAATAGCCTACAATGGGGAACTTTATCATATGCCTTACTGAAATCCATATTCACCACATTGACCGCTTTACCCTCATCCACTTGTTTGGTCATCTTCTCAAAGATTTCAATAAGGTTTGTGAGGCACGACCTACCCTTCACAAAACCTTGTTGACTATCCCTGATCAACTTATTCCTATTGAGATGATTCTAAATCCTATCTCTTATAAGAATCTTTTCCAACACTTTACCCACAACCGAAGTAGGGCTCACTGGTCTATAATTACCAGAATTGTCTCTACTCCCCTTCTTGAACAAGAGGATAACATTTGCTATCTTCCAGTCTTCTGGTACTAATCCTGTAGACAATGACCACATAAAGATCAAAGCCAAAGACTCGGCAATCTCCTCCCTGGCTTCCCAGAGAATCCTAGGATAAATCCCATGCAGTTTAGGAGACTTAACTATTTTCATACTTTCCAGAATTGCTATCACCACCTCCTTGTGAACCTCGATCTCATCTAGTCCAGTAGCTTGTATCTCAGTATTCTCCTCAACAACATTGTCTTTTGCTAGTGTGAATACTGATGAAAAATATTCATTAAGCGCTTCCCCTATCTCCTCTGACTCCACACACAACTTCCTACTACTGTTCTTGATTAGCCCTACTATTACTCTAGTCATTCTTTTATTTCTCATAGGCCTCATACGGTTTTCCATGATCCTAACTGCCAACGACTTCTCATGTCCCCTCCTGCCTCTTCTTGATTCTCTCTTTGCATCTTTCCTGGCTAAATTGTAACTCTCAAGCTCCCTAACTCAGCTTTTATTCTTGTCCTTGCATAAGTCAACGCCTTCCTCTTGACAAGAGATTCAACTTCTTTTGTAAACCATGGTTCTCTTGCTCGACCACTTTCTCCCTGCCTGAAGGTAATACTTATCAAGGACACACAGTTGCTGTTCCTTGAATAAGCTCCACATTTCAATTGTGTCCATCCCCTACAGTTTTCTTCCCCATCCTAAGTCTTGCCTAATCTCATCATAATTGCCTTTTGCTTTTTCCCATCTATAACACTTATCCTACGGTGTATATACCTTTCCCTTTCCATCGCTAAAGTAAATGTAAAGGAATTGTGTTCGCTATCACCAAAGTGCTCAAATCTAACACCTGGCTGGATTAATTACACAGTACCAAATCCAATGTGGCCTCACACCTTGTTGGCCTGTCTACATACTGTGTCAGGAAACTCTCCTGTACACATTGGATAAAAATAGATCCATCTGAAGTACTTGAACTATATATTTCCAGTCAATATTTGGAAAGTTAAAGTTCCCCATTACAACTACCCTGTTATCCTCGCTCCTATCCAGAATCATCTTCGCAATCCTTTCCTCTACATCTCTGGAACTATTCAGAGGCCTATAGGAACCTCCCAAAAGGGTGACCTTTCCTTTCCTGTTTCTAGCCTCAGCTAATACTACCTCAGTAAACAAGTCCTCAAACGTCCTTTCTGCCGTTGAAACACTGTCCTTGACTAACAATGCCACCTCTTTTACAATCTTCCCTGAATTTCCAAAGATTCTGATGGCGTTTTCAGCAAATTTAAATGCTGAGCTATTGCTGTACTAACCACATCGTTTTTTTTAGAGACAAGGGCAACTTCAACACCAGCTTGTTTGTCAATTCCAGCAGCTTTGCCTTGTTCATCTTTTGTAAAACCACCAAAGTTACTACTTCTGCCGCGAGAAAACTCTTGGTGACTGAAAGAGCCATTACTACGCCAGCATCATTTAAACCAACCGAATTCAACACTCGGAACAAAAGACACCAACACCTACCAGTCACTGCCTTTGCCTTTGACTCTGACGACCCTAATCCCAAATCGTAACTATAGAACAAATCCCACAAAAAGGCCCCAATCTGTATTGGACCAGGCAAGACCCCTTCAAATCATTTGAAGAAGGTAGCCAAGAACCTAACTTCCCCAGTTGTTTTAAGCATATGTAAGGTGAATATTCCAGGAGCGATGTGGCTGGTGAAACCACTCTATTTTAAACAAAACAGAATTTATTTCCACACAAACAACAGAAAACCGAATTTAGAATAATGTAACTATCTGAAAATCCAACTGATACGAAAATGCAACTTAATAAAGAGCTGAATGATTTCCTGCAACATCCCATGAATACCCCCTTGGCAAAAAAGGTAAAATCAAGCACAGGTTCTTACAGGAGAGAGAGAGTCGGCCAGAAAATCTTTTGAATCGGGGAACCTTTTCCCCCCCCCCCCAGCAACTTTAAAAAAAAAGCAAAGTTTAAAAATAAAAACCTTGAACTAGAAGAAATGGTTACTCCCCTTTCATTGTATAACTTCTTTTTTAAAAAACCTTTACAAGTAGATACTCCTAGACATATCAGAACCTCTTGTATTTACAACCCCTCTTTGAAAAAAAACAAAGACAGTGTTAACGGAGCAGCATCAGCAGTTATCTTAAATCTTAACTGTTCCAACACACTTTTTCCCATCCTTCATCGACTTGAGGTCATTCAAAAACTTTGTAACCGATGTTAACTTGAACTATATTCTACTCCCCTATCACCCTTTGTTTTTGCTAACCTACATTGGTTCTCATTCCTGATGAAGGGTTTATGCTCGAAATGTCAATTCTTCTGTTCCACGGAAGCTGCCTGACTGGCTGTGCTTTTCCAGCACCATACCCTTCGACTGTACATTGGTTCTCAGTCAAACAAAACTTTAAAATGCTCTTCCTTTGTTTTCGATGACTGTAATGGCCTCACCCCTCTTTATCTCTGTAATCTCCTCCAGAACTCTATCTACACTCATCTCGTTCAGGCTTTAGTTTTAATTTGTCCCCCATTTATGGCCATGCCTACAACTATATTGACCCTAATCTCTCTAATTTCTGTGGTTCACCACTTCTCTTGCTACTTGTGTCCAAACATCTGGGCATCTGCCTGAAAATTACTTTGTGGCTTTAATTTTGCCCTATAATGTTTCTGTGAAGAATGTATTATGTTAAAGGTGCTGTATAAATGTAAGATGTTGAACAGAGCAATGAAATGCCAATGTCTTCAGCTTTGCAATTGAAAAGTAAACTCTTCAGTGTTGTTATGGTTCCAGCTGCTACTGTTGGACAGTTTGTATCCCAGAATGATACCTGCCCTAACAAGTCAAGCTAACTGGTTATAGAACAATTTGAAAGTTCTTAAAATACACAGCAAATTAACGTTCTCTTATCAGTTCCTCAACACGATCACTTCACATTCAAGTTCAGAAGAATTAGACCTTTATAACAATTTAGCGGGTTCTTCCCAATTCTTTCCTAGGAAATATGAAGTTGTTTTTCATGTATCCCTACAAAACCCAGCTTTTTAGTAATCTGCAGATTTCCAATGTAGCGTTCCTGCTCTGTAAGGTGCACCAGTCACTGACATTCTGTGGTTTACCTGAACTGCTCTGTGCTAACCCCATGTGCCAGAATTCTAAAACTGAAGCTACAATAATGATATTTGGACAGAAGTTGAGAGGAAACCTGCCTTTTGTTCTGATATCATATACACTAATCAGAAGCAGATGCATTCAAGCAGTCAATATAGTGAGTCTATCATGTCACCAGTGAAGGCTTCTAGTGTTTTCAAACCCCGAACACATCAGAAAAGCAGTCTTCTTGTTAGCACCTGCATTTCAATCATTTTAGTAACCTAAGCGCTTCATTTCTATTCCATAAGAATTTTTGGCTAATGTTCAAAAGTCCCACCAAGGCAGTTCTTTTGACTGACAGCAGTGTTCCAGGTGGTGGTGTGGGGATGTAACAAATCCAGGGAATTTTCTCCGATCAGGTTTCGAAAAGTCAAAGAGGCACCTGGTGATGCTCATACATGCAAGCATAACCACAGACTACAAGAGCAAGTCAGAGACCAGGAATTCTGCGAGCAACTGTTTCCGATGTGTCTGTACGCTATCTACAAGAGACAAGTCAGGAACTTGATGGATTACCCTCTACTTGATTTGATGGGTGCAGTGATTTGATAGTCAATACCATCCAGGACAGTTACTCCCATCCACATCCTTCATACACTCCTTTCACCACCAACACACACACACACACACACACACACACACACACACACACACACACACACACGCAGCTATGTGTCCCATTGACATGATATATTGCAAGGCTCCTTAAAATTCACCTTGAAAACTGGCAACTTCTGCTAATTTGATGGGAATGGGCAGCAGATGCATGGAACACAGTCACCTGCAAGTTCTCCTCTGAACCATTCACGTACCTGAATTGGAAATACATTGCTGTTGCTTCACCATAACTTAATCCTGGAACTTCTTTGTAACAGCACTGCTTATGTCCCTACACTCCAAGAGCTGCAGTAGTTCAAAAAAGCAGCTCACCACCAACTTTTTCCAGATCAATTGGGGTTAGGTAATAAATGCTGAGCCAGTGAAGCTCACATATCATGAATGACCTAAATTAAGAAATGAAGACTGCATGGGTGATTCTGCAATATGTGAGATGCAAGATCCATAAATTATAAGTATACCAAGTTCCACATTGTAAGTCGTTGAGGGGTAACCTTAGAGAGGTTTACAAACTTATGAGAGGCATGGATAGGGTAAATAGGCAAAGTCTTTTCTCTGGGGTCGGTGAGCCCAGAACTAGAGGGCATAGGATTAGGGTGAGGTGGGGGGGAAAGATATAAAAGAGACCTAAGGGGCAACTTTCTCACACAGAGGGTGGTATGGGTATGCAATGAGGTGCCAGAGGAAGTGATGGAGGCTGGTACAATTGCAACATTTAAAAGGCATTTGGATGGGTATATGAATAGGAAGGGTTTGGAGGGATATGGGCCGGGTGCTGGCAGGTGGGACTAGATTGGGTTGGGATATCTGGTCGACGTGGACGGGTTAGACCGAAGGGTCTGTTTCTGTGCTGTACATCTCTGACTATGACTATGACACTTGAGTGCCTCTCAATTGTAGAAGGGTAGAAAATAAACATAGAACAAATTGATGAGAACACTTTGTGACATGCATCCAACATTCCTGTATCTAATACATAGTGCGGTATTGTATTGCCTTACTTTCCAAATTTCCTAAAAATATCCTGTTATCATATCCTGTTTTCTGGATGTTGGAGTAATTTCCTATATAATTGAGCCTCATCACTTTTTGATATGATGCAATGCTGCCTCAAGGGGTGTACAAAGTTAAAAATCACACAACACCAGGTTATAGTCCAACAGGATTAATTGGAAGCACTAGCTTTCGTAGCGCTGCTCCCTCATCAGGTGGTAGTTAACCACCTGATGAGGGTGCAGTGCTATGAAAGCTAGTGTGCTTCCAATTAAACCTGTTGGACTATAACCTGGTGTTGTGTGATTTTTAACTTTGAACAACCCAGTCCAACATCGGCATCTCCAAATCACGTCTCAAGGAGAACTGCTTCAGAGGGAGGACCACCTCCATACACCTGCCATCAGATAAGAGATCTCGTGATAAAGTTGCTACTGCCTGCATTTACACTGATGGAATTCTACACAAACATCTTTAACCTCCTTGGACTTATGTAGAAGCAAACTGAACTGGCTTTATAAGAGTACACAATTCAACAAAGACATAGCATTTGCCTACCGTGCTTTGATTCATATAAATGACGCCTGTCAAGTCTGCACAAACAACAACTATTGTAAATCTTTACTCTACTCAGTTTAACATTCCAAGCACTTATTGAAGGATGTGAGGTTTTCCTCTTCAACTACTTTCCCCAGTAGTGCATTCCAGATTCAATGCAACCTCTGGGTTTTAAAAAAAAGTCCCCTTAATTTTATATGCCTCAATCTGGTTCCATCTCTGCCTTCTATGTTCTAAAGAAAGCAACCCAAACTTATTCAGCTTCTCTTAGCTGAACTCCTCCGTCTGAGGCAACATCTTGGTAAACCTCTGCAGCCCCTCCAATGCAATAACATTGCTCCTTTGGTCCAGTTAACCAAAACTGCGCACAGTACTCCAACTGTGGTTTGTTTAAAGAGTTCTGCAGCTCCAGCATACCTCCTGTTTTCTTATCTGCCGTTTTTTTTTTGTTTTGCATTTATGTAGTACTTTTCCTAGCCATTGATGCCGTAATTAGCAACTTCCAAACTTTTAGAGTCATAGAGGTGTACAGCTCAGAAATGGACCCTTTTGTCCAACTCGTCCGTGCCAACTAGATATCCTAAATTAATCTAATCCTATTTGCCAGCACTTGGCCCATATCCCTCTAAACCCTTCCTATTCATACCCATTCAGATGCCTATTAAATGTTTTTACTGTACTCATTTGACTACATGACAATAAAGCTAATTCTAATTCATTGTAAATCTCAAAGCATTTTACTGTTGTAGGCCATATTCAGTTTTGAGCAATTCTGCCAATAATCCCAATAGTTGGATTCAACACATTCTTTTAACGTTTTCGTAGTAGTCGCTTAAGAACAGCTAGATATCAGGATCTGCCTCCTACTTATTAAGCATTTTCTCAGGAGCTGAGCAAGTTTTGGAAAATAGCCACAGTCAACTCTCACTGCTACTTGCTGTCTGTGACACACACCTATTATGAACCTTACGGTTTTTCCCTTCAGAGCCTGTAGCTTTAATATTGCACTTTTACTCATGACATGACACGCATTCATGATAACATGTTTGAACAGAGTTGGTGGCTTTGGAAGTGTGGTTCCCAATGCAATTCAAAACTTCTGGAAAAGGGTCATTGGACCCGAAACATTAATTTTGCTTTCTATCCACAGGTACTGCTGGAGCTGTTGAGTCTTTCCAGCAATTTCTCTTTTTGTTCTGCATTCTAAGACTTGTTCCACATCTTGGTTTTGTTATAGAGTAGACAGTGGAGATTGATGTTATACTTAGACGGTATCTTTGTTGTCGTTGTACAAGACCACCAGCTTAGTCGAAGATCGATCAGATGGACCACAGTCCTTTTTCCTCTGAGTTCCAATGCTCCTACACACAATGTGTGCTGGAGTGTTTCAGATTCTTTTGTGTCATTGAAAGAAAGTCATAAAAACATTGACTAATTCAAAAATATTGACTAATTCCCTGATCCTGAAGCTGGAGGGTAATGATCTAAGTATCACGTTGGTGGCTGTATGTTTCTACAGCTTCACAAGGCATTCATGCCTCTCATTAGTTAATAATGATACATGAGAATATCATCACAGATTTATGAAAAGACTTTTTAAAAAGTTTGGCTGTGTAAGAAAAACACTTGTGTTTCCACTTTTATAATTTTGCAACAAATAAGCAGTTGTGAAAATTGGCTGTGTCTATCTAATATTAAAATATCCTGATTTTTGTTTTAATCAAATTCAAAGAAACTGATCTTAGTTAATGGTTTTTATTCACTTAAGCTAATATGAAAATTGGCCAAAGGAGTAAAATTCTTTTACAACCTGAGGTACAATAAAATTGCCTGTGATTCATTCATAATTAAATAGGTTAATAATTACATTCATTAACAATTCGAGAAATATAACCAAGCTCTCTACTGGGTGGTGGACTGAGAGAATTCCAAGGCAGAAATGTCAAAATCAACTCAGAAATTGAGAGTTTAATTCCGACGTAAGTTACAGAACTGAACTCTGTAAATTTGGTAATTTAATTTGAGCTAGTACCAGATAAAAACATCTATTATGGAAATCTGCAATAAAGAGCCAACTGGATCACTAATTGTCCTTATGTGATAAGAACTTGCCATCCCTCATCACATTAACTTCCATGTGATTGTAGTTCCACACTACCCAGTTCAGAGGAATCCCACAAATCACCAGGTCAGGACAAAGTCATAGAGATGTAAAGCATGGAAACAAACCCTTCGGTCCAATCCGTTCATGCCGACCAGGTATCCCAACCCAATCTAGTCCCACCTGCCAGCACCCAGCCCATATCCCTCCAAACCCTTCCTATTCATATACCCATCCAAATGACTCTTAAATGTTGCAATTGTACCAGCCTCCGCCACTTCCTCTGGCAACTCATTCCATACACATACCACCCTCTGTGTGAAAATGTTGCCCCTTAAGTCTCTTTTATATCTTCCCCTCTCACCCTAAACCTATGCCCTCTAGTTCTGCACTCCCCGACCCCAGAGAAAAGATTTTGTCTATTTATCCTATCCATGCCCCTCATAATTTTGTAAACCTCTATAAGGTCACCTTTCAGCCTCCGACGCTCCAGGGAAAACAGCCCCAGCCTGTTCAGCTTCTCCCTTTAGCTCAAAACCACCAATCTTGGCAACATCCTTGTAAATCTTTTCTGAACCCTATCAAGTTTCACAACATCTTTCCGATAGGAAGGAGACCAGAATTGCATGCAATATTCCAACAGTGGCCTAACCAATGTCCTGTACAGCCACAACATGGCCTCCCAACTCCTGTACTCAATACTCTGACCAATAAAGAAAAGCGTACCAAACGCCTTCACTATCCTATCTACCTGCGACTCCACTTTCAAGGGGCTATTGGTCAAATACAAAATGCTGTCCATAGGATGAAATGATTAGAAGTGTGCCTGATGATCAACCTTATTAATAAAGTGCATAGAGAATTTGAAATCTTTGAGCTAATGCTACATACAGCAATCAAATAGGCCAACTGAACTGCAGAGCCAATAAAGTCAAATTCAGGTGATAAGATATTGGAGAAGTTCCAGGAGACTGTGGCTAAGATTGAGCTATGAAAAAATTTAGTTATATAGGGACCTGAATTCTTCAGTCTGGATCATCTGCAATATACAGTATGTTTCTGAAGGAGTTATGAAGGTGAAAATGGGATGTAAGTAAGGTGAAATTTAACACTGCAGAAATAGAAGCATGTGAACTACCCACAGTTACATAATTGAAATTGGGAACCCAGCATGTTAAGTAATTAGAAGCACAGATCTGAACTGTTTCACTCTAGTCTATAGTTTGGTATTGTTTGAGTCGACTTTAAGCAAGGAATTGTGGGACTAAGGAAAATGTTAACCTACTAAATAAATAAATCTGCCTTTCCATTCATACAATGTTGATAATATTTTTGTTAGGGCAGTAGAGTATGTTCTGAAGGTCAGTTTTACAAAGCAGGAAGAGAAGTCAACAGGTTTTTAAGAGAGTTGTTTAACATTGTGCACTTTTTTCTCCAGGGAAATGCTTCCGCTTGTACTCCGAAGCATTCCACAATGAGATGCCAGAGGTTTCACCACCTCGAGTGTCTGAAACAAACCTCAGTCACCTTGTGCTTCTGCTGAAGAGGCTGGATATTGCAGATATGGGACAGTGTGACTTCTTGGACAGGCCAGGTAAAGACGATAAAGCAGTTTGCATGGTTGACGTGTTGGTCTGGCACTCAAATAGAATTTCTAGCTATTCCCAACTAGTTACAGACAATTTTTAAGTTGCACTTTGTCACAGAGTCCTTATTTCTTTCAGTAAAGCTTTACAACACAGGATCAGGGATAGTGCATTTGCCCTTTAATCTTGTTCCAATCACAGAATTTCACAGGATGCTTTCTGGCTTTGCACTCGCCCTCAGTAGGACCAATGTACCTCACATCACACCTCTGCTTTCTTTCCATGGCTGCGGAAACCTCTCCTTTTCAAGTAATTTTGAAATACTCAACTGGTCCCACCTTCATCACATTCTCAGGCAGCACACTCCATATCCTAACCAGTGACTCTTGATGTCGAATGATGTTGAGGATTGGTATGGACTCAACTGAGTCAAATGGCTGCTCCCACACTGTAAGGAGTTTGTCATTATTGTTACTTATTATTAACTGCACATTACTCTGAAGCACTCTCCTTCATCAGTTCATCTCGTGAACCAGTCATCTCTCACTAATGACATTGCAATCCTATGGCCTGGTAAGACTATGGTGACTTCACCTTGCCTGTACGCAACTACTGTTAGATGTAATTCTGTAATTGGACTGCACTTGCTGAACAATCCTGCGTGCGTAATAATAGTTGCACTAACTAATGATAATCAGTTGAGCTTGAAATATGGCTCACTTATTGTTGCGAAAAGTGTGGAATGGCTTATAGTTCCATGTTGCTTTCTCCTTGGCATTGCCTGAGCCAATCAGAGTTGACTTGCCAACCAATCATCATATTTTCGTACTCTAGTAGGCAGTCCCCAGGATGCAAATGGGTTCCTTTCTGGAGTCGATTTTCAAATCATTGGTTCTGACTTGTGAACAAAATGCAAGACAATGTAAAGAAGCCAAATAATGAAGGGGTATAGATAGAGTTAATGGTAGCCCTCTTTTCCCTAGGATGATGGATTTCAAGACTAGGGGGTGCATTTTTAAGTGAGAGATTTAAAAGGGACTGGAAGGGCAATTTTTTTTTAACTCAGAAGGTGGTGTGTGGAATGAAGTTCCACAGAAAGTGGAGGATGCGGGTACAATTACAATGTTTAAAAGACATTTGGATAAGCACATGCATAAGAAAGGTTTTGGGGGGATATGGACGAGGAGCTGGCAGGTGGGACTACTTTGGTTTGGGATTATGGTCAGCGGTGGAATGGTTGGACTGGTTTCCTTATGATTTCATAAACCAGCAGTAAAGGAAAAGCTCATAAGTAGAATCTTTAAAGTTGCACCCCTGTATAAGATTGTGCTGATAAGTTCAAGCATTTGTAAGTCAGACGTTTGTAATTCGGGGACCCTTGTAAATTGCTATGCTGATTTGGAATTTGTTGGATTCAAATTTCACCGTCTGCCATGGTCAGATTTGAGCCCATGTCATAAAAACAGTAACTGGAGCTGTTCAGGATGGAGACGAAAGAAACTGTGGCTGGAGAGAATGTTCAGATTGGTAATAGAGAAATCAAATTGGCATTCCAACCGGAACTCGATCAACAAACACATTGACTTGGATCCCATTTACCACCCCCTGAGAAAAAGAACAGGAAATTACATTACCACAGGAAATGACATCATCAACCCAACACAACCCAAACGTATAAATAGAAAGTGGGCCGTGCCACCAGTGCTTCATCCGGAGGCTCACTGATGATGTTACCTAGTATGGTGACAAAACGTCTGAAATTGAACCTTCCAACTTAGCGAGCAAAACTACATCCAGAACCTCAACCTGAGCTACAAATTTCCTCAAAGCTATCAAATTCTGTGTTCAATGAGTTGATATCTAGAGCATACCAATTCAGGACCTTCAGAAGAGCATAAAGTCAAATATGAAGTTTTTGATGTGTAAGATCACCAATAGATTGATAGAAGCAGAATTTATAATTTTGAAAGAAAAAGCTGTTAAATGTTTTGGGAGAGAGAATAGGATATTGGCCAATAGATTGACTAGTAATCATTTGAGCAAGAAAAGGTATTACACACAGAGTACTGTTAACAGCTTGGATCCCATCATTGAAGAAAAGATGTTCTAGCATTGGAGGCAGTCTGGAAGAAATTCACTCGGCTGATCCCAAGAGTGGAAGATGTTTCTCATGAAGTGAGGTTGATTAAGTTGGGTCTGTACTCATTGATGCTGAGAAGAATGAGAGCTGACCTTAATTGAAATATGTAATCTTAGGAGGCTTGAAGTAGGTGCTAAGAAATTGTTCGCCTTGCGAGAGAGTCTAGGATTAGACAGCATAATCTCAGAATAAGAGGTTGTCCAGTTAGAGTTGAGAAGGGAGTTCTTACTTCTATGGTCATGCATTTAAGGAATTCCTTTTCCCAGAGTTGTTGTGGCTGTACAGTTCAACACATTCAAGGCTGAAACAAACTGATTTTGTTCAATAAGAGCATTAAGGATAATGGGTAAAAGACAGGAGAGTGGAGTTGAGGATTATCAGATCAGCCATGATCTCATTGAATACCAAAACAAACTCAATGCATTGAATGACCTATTTTATTAATTCATGGGATAAGGGCTTGCTGGCCAAGCCAGCATTTATACTGTCCATAATTGTCCTTATGGTGGTGCTGAGCGGCTTTCATATGCCCTGTCTCTGTCCTTCTGGGTGGCAGTGGTCATAGTCATAGAGATGTACAGCTTGGAAACGGACCCTTCGGTCCAACCCGTCCATGCCGACCAGATATCCCAACCCAATCGAGTCACACCTGCCAGCACCCAGCCCATATCCCTCGGAACCCTTCCTATTCATATACCCATCCAAATGCCTCTTAAATGTTGCAATTGTACCAGCCTCCACCACTTCCTCTGGCAGCTCATTCCATACACGTACCACCCTCTGTGTGAAAACATTGTCTCTTATGTCTCTTTTATATCTTTCCCTTCTTACCCTAAACCTATGCCCTCAAGTTCTGGACTCCCCGACCCCAGGGAAAAGATTTTGTCTATTTACCCTATTCATACCCTTCATAATTTTGTCACCCCTCAGCCTCCGACGATGGTGAGCGGCACGGTGGCACAGTGGTTAGCACTGTTGCCTCACATTTCCAGAGACCTGGGTTCAATTCCCGCCTCAGGCGACTGACTGTGTGGAGTTTGCACGTTCTCCCCGTGTCTGCGTGGGTTTCCTCCGGGTGCTCCGGTTTCCTCCCACAGTCCAAAGATGTGCAGGTCAGGTGAATTGGCCATGCTAAATTGCCCGTAGTATTAGGTATAGGGGTAAATGTAGGCGTATGGGTGGGTTACGCTTTGGCGGGTCGGTGTGGACTTGTTGGGCCTGTTTCCACACTGTAATGTAATCTAATCTAATCTAAAAAAAACAGCCCCAGCCTGTTCAGCCTCTCCCTATAGCTCAAATCCTCCAACCCTGGCAACATCCTTGTAAATCTTTTCTGAACCCTTTCAAGGTTCACAACATCTTTCCGATAGGAAGGACACCAGAATATCAAAGGAGCTGTCCAAGGAGCCTTGGTTAATTTCCGTATTGCACCTTTGTATATGGTTCACACTGCTGCTACTGTGTATTGGTGATGAAGAGAGTGGATGTTGTGCCAATCAAAATAGTGTGTTTTGTCCATGAAGGTGAGAGATTTCTTGAGTATTGTTAGAACTACACTCATCCAGACAAGTGGTGAGTGTTTGGTTACATCCTTGGCTTGTGCCTTATAGATGTTTGACATGCTTTAAGATATCTAGGAGTGGGGAGGGTGGTGAATTACTAATTGCAGAATTTCCAGCCTCTGACCTTCTCTTGTAGCCATATGTATATATCTCGCGCGTGTGTGTGTGTGTAGTCCAATTCAATTTCTGATCATTGGTAACCCACAGGATGTTGTTAGAGGGGATCAGCAATAGTGATACCTTAAATCTTCTCTGCTATTTCACAAGTTGTATTACAGAGATAGTCCCAACTTCTCCAAACTATTTTCTTTTGGGAAAAGAAGATCAAGGGGATATTTGATATTATTCAAAATTATTCAAAAAAGTTATTCAAAACCTTGAGGTAGCTGGTCAGGTAGGCATGATAAAACTGTTAACCACTTGGGGAAGGATCAAGAAATAAGAGGATATAGATTTAAGGTTGTTAGCAAAAGAAGAAATGGACAGGAAGAGAAAAATTTCCATGCAGCAAATGATTACATTGTGGAACATGTCTGGTTCAATCGAGGCATTCAGCAGGAAATTTGATGGTTATTAAAATGGAAGAATGTGCAGGGTTATGGGGAGAAGGCAGTGAAATGCAGGCACTGTATTCATTCAAAGATCCAATAGAGACACAAGGGTTCAAGAAGCATTCCTTTTGAAACAATTCTGTGATTAATGAATGAAACATTAATCCTGTACAGGGGAACCTCGATTAAGCAAACGAGATGGGTGGGCACTATTTCATTTGGATAATCGATTATTCGGTTAATCGATTACATGCCTTTCCTCTGGGGCTAGGAGTTTTTAAAGTCTGCTCCCCGTTCAGGAGGCTGCAGCAGCACACAGCGTGCGAGACCCAGCCCCCATCACCGCCCACCACCCCCCTCCTGGCCCCCAAACCCCTTCCAACACCGCACCCGCCCCCCCCCGCAGCACAAAGCAGGCGAGCCCCCAACCCTGTCCAACCACACCCCCCAACCCTGTCCAACACCGCCCCCGCACTCCCCAAGCCCATCCAACACCACTGCCCCCCTACCCCCTCTCCGGGGCAGCCAGACTGTGCACCAACAACAAGACTGCTACTGCTGCAGCTGCCTTCGTGGGGTAAGTCTCCAACAGTGCGTGTGTGTGTGCACCTGTATAGAACTCCAGGGAAAGTGTGGGCAGAGAGAGAGAAGGTGGGAGGTCAGTCATTTGGCGATGGTGCCTGTTTAATCAATGTGAACAAAAGACGCGATCACTGTTGGAAGCACGTCTTTGATGTAATGTTTCCATTGGGACCTCGAGATCTCCTTTGGATAGTCCGATTTTCGGATAATTGAGGTTCCTCTGTAGTTTGCTGTTTCATCTGGATGGCTGCACTGTATATTCAGTTCTGAGAGATGTGTATTTGTATTATGTCTTGGATGCTCAATAGCCTCCAGCTGCAGTTGCCTTCACTTGTAACAGTCTGAACACACAGGTGGTAATTTCTGTCATTCTTTCCTCAGCCCCAGAAGCACTGATGCAGGCATTGGAGGATCTAGATTATTTGGCTGCTCTGGATGATGATGGGAACTTGTCAGAAGTTGGAATTATTATGTCTGAATTTCCACTGGATCCTCAACTTGCCAAAGCTCTTCTGGCATCTTGTGAATTTGATTGTGTGAATGAGATGTTAACAATTGCTGCAATGGTAATAGGTGAGAATAATTTTTTTTTTTCAAATTTAAAGTAATAGAACATAGAAGAATACAGCGCAGTACAGGCCCTTCGGCCCTCAATGTTGCGCCGATCCAAGCCCAACTAACCTACACTAGCCCACTATCCTCCATATGCCTATCCAATGCCCGTTTAAATGCCCATAAAGAGGGAGAGTCCACCACCGCTACTGGCAGGGCATTCTATGAACTCGCGACTCGCTGAGTAAATAACCTACCCCTAACATCTGTCCTATACCTACCCCCCCTTAATTTAAAGCTATGCCCCCTTGTAATAGCTGACTCCATACGTGGAAAAAGGTTCTCACTGTCAACCCTATCTAAACCCCTAATCATCTTGTACACCTCTATCAAGTCACCCCTAAACCTTCTTTTCTCCAATGAAAACAACCCCAAGTGCCTCAGCCTTTCCTCATACGATCTTTCTACCATACCAGGCAACATCCTGGTAAACCTCCTCTGCACCCGTTCCAGTGCCTCCACATCCTTCCTATAGTATGGCGACCAAAACTGCACACAGTACTCCAGATGCGGCCGCACCAGAGTCTTATACAACTGCAACATGACCTCAGGACTCCGGAACTCAATTCCTCTACCAATAAAAGCCAGTACGCCATATGCCTTCTTCACCGCACTATTTACCTGGGTGGCAACTTTCAAAGATCTGTGTACATGGACACCAAGATCCCTCTGCTCATCCACACTACCAAGTATCCGACCATTAGCCCAGTACCCCATCTTTTTGTTACTCTTACCAAAGTGAATCACCTCACACTTAGCTACATTGAACTCCATTTGCCACCTTTCTGCCCAGTTCTGCAGCTTATCTATATCCCGCTGTAACCTGCCACATCCTTCCTCACTGTCTACAACTCCTCCGACTTTCGTATCATCCACAAACTTGCTCACCCAACCTTCTAACCCCTCCTCCAGGTCATTTATAAAAATGACAGTCATTTTTAAGGTTGCCCCTTTCTGCAGGTTTGTCTCATCAAATTTTCTCTATTGTGGTAATCCTGATATTAAGAGTAATAAATCTACATGCAACTCGGCAATTAGTATGTTTTCATATGTGGTGAAGTAGCTTTAAATTTAAGTCATTTAAATACGTACACTGATATATATTTGTTTTTGACTACATCAATGCCATCAGTCTTGCACTCTTGCCTTTTCCCAATAGCATCACATTGGTAATTCAATTTTTCAGTGCTGCAGAGTCATACAGCATGGAAACAGACCTTTCAGTCCAACCAGTCTATGCTGAACATGATCCCAAACTAAACTAGTCCTACCTGCCTGCTCCTGGCCCATATCCCTCTAAACCTTTTCCTATTCATGTTCTTATCCAAATGTCTTTTAAACATTGTAATTTTACCCATATCCACCCAATTCCTCAGGAGGTTCATCCACACACAAACCACTCTGTGTAAAAAAAAATTGACTTTCATGTCTTTTTTGAAATCTCTCCCTTCTCACCTTAAAAACGTGTCTTTTCGTCTTGAAATTTCCCCCATCCGAAGGAAAAGACAACAACTGTTAACCCTGTCTAAACCCCTCATTATTTTATAATCTTCTATAAGGTTGCCTCTCAAACTTCTACACTCCAGTGAAAAACATCCCAGCCTATCCAGCCTTTCTTTATAACTTAAACTTTCTTTACCCAGCAACATCCTGGTAAACTCTTCTGAGCCCCCTCTAGCTTAATAATATCCTTCCTATAGCTGGGCAATCAGAAGTGGACACAGTATTCCAAAACAAGCCACACCAATGTCCTACATAACCTCAACATGACTTCCTAACTCCTATACTCAAAATACTGAGCAATGAAGGCAAGCATGCCAAATGCCTTTTTAACCACTTTGCCTCTCTGTGATGCAAACTTCAAAGAATTACGTACAGTTGGTTCTACTATAATCTGTGTTTCTTCAACGCAAATTGCCTTTAATGCGATTGAAGAATTTAGTTGTAATTACGAACTTTGCTTACCTGTATTGGCTACAACATAATTCCAGCCCCATTAGTTTAAATGGCACAGCTATTGTGCAATTTTCTTATAACACAAGATTGCATGAGAACGGAACTATTGCGTAATATCAGAACCAATTATACCTGAACCCTGGGGTCCCTCGGTTCTACAACACTAGCCTATGTCCTACCTTTGTTTGTTGTTCCAAAATGCAAAACCTCACATTTATCCATATGGAACTCCATCTGCCATTTTTCAGTTCATTGACCCAAATGATCACAATCCCTTTGTAATCTCAGAAAACCTCCTTCATTGTCTACTGTGCCACCAATTTTGATGTCATCTGCAAACTCAGTAATGAAACATCCTTTCATCTGAGTGTTTAAGGACAATATATTCCGTCTCAGATGAATCACTACTGTGAGATAACCCACTGAATATGTTCTTTAAGCCATTGAAGTATTTTCTCTATTAGCTTTCACTTTTACCATTTGAAATTTATCCTTATTAAGATACAGGTTAAACTATCTTTTACAAACAGCAATTTGCACATATGGTACGTTTCATGAAGAAAGGTGCTTTATGTACGAGCAAGAATAAAGTCATGGCTGATCTCATTTTAACCTAAACTCTACATTCCTGAATATTCCTGATTAATCTTTCATCCCTTGGAAATTAAGAATCTATTTACCTCCGCTTACATAAGGAAAGAGAAAAATAGGTAGAAAAATAATCAAAGGAGTGAATAACTGATTATGTAGCATTAGAAGAGATAAATGACTGGCTCAAAATTTTTAAGATGGTATCAGAAAAGGCACTGGTTTATGAATGGAATTTCACAAAATAGAGCTTTGGCAGGTGGCGCTATGATAGAAGGTGAAGAGGACCAGATGAACATAAGTATGGAGTCAAAAGGTGCTTTATGGGATGTTGAAGATGTGATGATGCTGAGGCCAAGAAATGCTTTGAGGACTAGGATTTCAAATCCAGGACTGAAGTAAGCCATTCACGTTGAGAATACCCTTCATCATGTTGTGTGGCACTACCATTGTGCTAAATTGGAACTGATCTAGCAGCTCAAAATTGAAGACTTAGAATCGCTGTGTGGAACCAGCTTATTGAGTCCACGTTGACCCATCTGAATAGCATCTCACCCAGATCCACCCCTATCCTATCTCTGTACCCTGCATTTCCCATGGCTAATCCACCTAACCAGCATATCCCTGGACATTATGGGCAATTTGACATGGCCAACTTACCGAACCTGCACATCTGGAAACTCATGCAGACATGGAGAAAATGTGTAATGTTTACACACACTTGTCCAGTGGTGGAATTGAACCACTGAGCCACTATGCTGCCCTAGAAACTTGTGCTTCAGAACCAGCCTGTACCTCTACCAACCAATCCTAGTACAGATAGAACGCTGACATAGAATGACAGAGTTGTTCTGGGGCAGATGAGGCCATTTGATCCCTTATGTCTGTATCAGCTCTCCAAGTAAGCTTTAAGACTTTTTGCAATTTTTCTGTTTTCTGCCATCACCCTGCACATTCTTTCCTTTCAAATAATCATGTATTGTTGTTTTGAATGCTTACATTAACCTTACTCCACCACATTTCCAGGCAGTACATTCCAGATCAGAACTGCTTCCTGTGCAGAAACATGTTTCCTCATGTCACGTTTGGTCCTTTCGCATTCCTTTTACATAATGTTATGTTATAGATAATGTTCTCCATTGAATGACAGAACAGACTGAAGGGATGAAATAACTACATGTTGCCTTTTCATTCTCAATGCTTTCCACAAGTGGGAACAATTTTTTATCTTAATTCCTTTGTGAAGACCCTTCTTGTTTTAATGACTTATATTAAGTCCCTTCTTGGTCTTCTCCTGTCTGAGGACAACAGTCCCAACTTAATCAATCTGTGTAACTGAATTTTATCATCCCTGGAACCATTCTCTTAAAATACTTGCTTCAATATGTTCATATCCTTCTTGAAGTGTAGCACTCTGAGCTGTATGCAGTACTCTAGTTGAGAGCTGGATTTCTGTGTTTTATTTCTTTCAGCTCCATGTCTCCTTACTCTTTTTTTTTTATTTTCCCTCTGGCTCCATTTCATTTCCTGTCATCTGCCTGACAATGTGAAAAATGACCCAAGTATGTCCTCTGCATAAAAATAAATCCAACCAAGCCAGTTACCAGCCCATCAATATATTCTGAAAATGTGTTGCTGGAAAAGCGCAGCAGGTCAGGCAGCATCCAAGGAGCAGGAGAATCGACGTTTCGGGCATGAGCCCTTTATCAGGAATGAGGAAAGTGTGCCAAGCAGGCTAAGATAAAAGGTAGGGAGGAGGGATTTGGGGGAGGGGCGTTGGAAATGCGATAGGTGGAAAGAGGTTAAGGTGGGGGCGGAGAGGTCAGGAAGAAGATTGCAGGTTAGGAAGGTGGTGCTGAGTTTGAGGGTTGGGACTGAGACAAGGTGGGGGGAGGGGAAATGAGGAAACTGGAGAAATCTGAGTTCACCCCTTGTGGTTGGAGGGTTCCTAGGTGGAAGATGAGGCGCTCTTCCTCCAGCCGTCGAATTGCTATGGTCTGGCGATGGAGGAGTCCAAGGACCTGCATGTCAGAGGAAATGACCTGAGGTGTGTTGATGGAAAAGCGCAGCAGGTCAGGCAGCATCCAAGGAGCAAGAGAATCAACACATTTTCAGCTCTGATCTCCAGTAGTGGATATCCTACCAACCTGATCTTCCCAGTCCACCTACATATTGAAGTCACCCATGATTATTGCAATAGTACCTTTCTGACATGTCTTTTCTATCTTCTTATTTACTTTCTAGTTCACGTAGTAACTACTACTAGGAGGCCTGCATATGTTGACTAGGAGAAAGTGAGGACTGCAGATGCTGGAGATCAGAGTCGAAAAGTGTGTCGCTGAAAAAGCACAGCAGATCAGGCAGCATCCGAAGAGCAGGACAGTTGATGTTTCGGGTATAAGCTTTTCACCAGGATTCCACATTCTTGGAATCGGTAGATTCCTAGTGAAGAGCGTATGCCCGAAATGTTGACTCTCTTGCTCTTCGAATGCTTCCTGACCTGCTGCGCCTTTCCAGTGCTATACTTTTGACCTTTTATATAACTCTCATTGGGGTCTTTTCTCCCTTTTGGGATTGCTGAACTCTCCTCACCCAGATTGTATACCTTCCAACTCTATATCACTTCTTGCTGTTGATTTAATTTAATTTCTTACTAACAAGGCAACCCTGCCATTCCCTCCCCTGCGTCTACCTGTCCTTTCAATAGGATGTATTTCCTTGGATACTTCGTTCCCAGCTCTGATCCTCTTGCAGTCACATCTCTGTGATACCCACAATATCTACCTGCCAATTTCAAACTGCACTGTAAGCTCATTTAGCTTGTGGGAGCAAATTGCTACAGATGTTGGAATCTGTACTGAAAACAACAAATGTTGCAGATCATAGCAAGTCAGACAGCATCCATGGAGAGAGAGTAACGCACACAACAATCTCATTCCTGCCTTTACTGCTTCTCATAGTTAATTTGACATCAGATAGCAATTAACTAAGTATGGCATCAAGGCATCCTAACAGAACTGCATTAGTGAGAATTGCAGAGGAACACTCTGTCCTGATCAAAGTCATGTCTACCACAAAGAAAAACAATTGTGGCTGTCGGGAGGTCAGTCATCTTAGCTCCAGGACATCTCTGCACAAATTCCTCAGGGTCCTGTCCTAGGTACCTACACTCCATCATAAGGTCAGAAGTAGAAATGGTTGCTGCTATTTGTAGATTCCACCCATTTGCAACTCCTTGCATACTGAGGCTGTTTGGGTTCAAATGCCTACAAGGCCTGGACAACATTCCGTTTTGGCTGGCAAGTGGCAAGTGACACTCTCAAAATGTTCATTGCAGACAATGACCATCTGCAGCAAGAGATCCCTTTTTGGCATTCAAAAGCAATACCATCATGAATCCCCCATCAACTTACTAGGGATTATCATGAAACAGGAATGAACAAATTATAAATACAATATTCATAAGAGCAGGTCAGAGAATTCTACAAGTGGGAATTCTTCACCACCTGTCTCCTATTACATTTATATTATCTACAAAGCACAAGTCAGGAGTGTAATGAAATACACTACACATACCTGGATCAGTGCAGGTCCAGCAATATTCAGAAACAAAGCAGTCCCCTTGGTTGGCACCACATTCACAAATGTCCACTCCTGCCCCTCAGTGGCAGCAGTGTGTACTGTCTATAAGATGTAGTGCAGTAACTAACTAAGGTTCCTCCAATAGTATCTTGCAGCTCTGTGTTTGCTATCACCAAGAAGGATAAGGGTAGCAGATACATAGGGACACTTGCAAATACCCCTCCTAGGCATAAACCATCCTGACTTGGAAATATATCACGGATTCTTTAGTGTCACTGGGTCAAAGTCCTGGGACTCACTTCCAAACAGTACTTTGAATGACCCTACACACACAGTCTGCAGCAGTTCAAGAAGGTAGCTCACCATCAACACCTAGAGGGAAATTAGGGATGGACATTAATTGATCGTCCGTACACATATCCTTGAATTCATTTTTAAAAAATCAACCAACGTAGATTATCAGGAATGGAAGCGATGAATTAATGAGACAGAATTCAAGCAGTTAAATGTTGTTATTTTTAGAATTTACAGAGGCTGGTCAGAGATGTGAAGCAGGGGTGATGGCAGGCAAAAGCAAAAACAGAAATTGCTGGAAAAGCTCAGCAGATCAGGCAGCATCAGTGGAGAAAAATTAGAGTTAACGTTTGGGGTCAAGTGACCTTTCCTCAGAACAGTCAGTGTTGTGCAAGCTGTAGTGAGAGTTAAAGGGAGTGATAGTTTCTGCAGGGGAGGTAATGGCCCAGTGGCATTATTGCTGGACTGCAAATCTAGAGAACCAGGTAATATTTTGGGGACCTCGGTTCAAATCCTGCTGTGGCAGATGATGGAATTTGAATTCAATTTTTACAAAAAAGTCTGGAATTAAGAATCTAATGATAACTATGAAGTAATTGTCAATCATCAGAAAAACCCATCCGATTCATTAATGCCCTTCAGGGTAGGAAACTGCCATCCTTACCAGATCCACAGCAATGTTGTCGATACTTAACTACCCTCCGGGCAAGAAATGCAATTATCCCAGGAATGTTTTTTTTAAAAAAGAACCTATGTTTTTCCAAATTCCTTTCCTGCACCTACAAGCATACTCAGTCATTCAGTTTTTTAATACACGTCCTACGTTCAGAGCGGTGCTTTTTTAAAAAGTAGAGGCAGGAATGACATTTACATGACTCACTATAAAAATTCATACATTCCTTACTGAACATTTTCATGCCTCCATCCTACATTACTCCTTTGGTGCTAGGTTACACATTTCAGTCTCTGCTTTTATTTCTTGAGGCAATGGCTTAGTGCCATTATCGCTGGACTACAAATCCAGAGAACCAGGTAATGTTCTGGGGACCTGAGTTAGAGTCCCAGCATGGCAGAGGGTGGAATTTGAATTCAATAAATAAATCTGGAATTAAGAAGCTAGTGGTGATCATTGTCAGTCGTCGGAAAAAAAACATCTAATTCATTAATGTTCTTTAGGGAAGGAAGCTGCCATCCTTACCTGGTCTGACCTTCATGTGACTCCAGACCTACAGCAATGTGGTTGACATTTAACTGCCCTCTGGGCAATAAATGCTGGTCTGGCCAGTGACTCCCATATCCCATGAATGAATTTTAAAAAAGACTGTTTTTCCAAATCCCTTTCCTGCACCTACAAGCATACTCAGTCATTTTAAAAAAAATATATATATTGTACATTCAGAGCAATGAATTGTTTGAGCAGTGTGTTTTAAAAGCAATAGAGGCAGGAATGACATTTGCATGACTCATTATAAAAATTCATACATTTGTTACTGAACATTTTTGTGCCTCCATCCTACATCACTTCTTTCGTGCTAGGTCACACATTTCAGCCTCTGCTTTTATTTCTTTTTACCTTCTGGAATGGTTATCGATAATTCTTTTTCCTTTTGACACAGCCTGCAGCTGACCATGGCAGGCTGCGGGAAGTGCCATTGATGTCACTATGCCAGGATCTGTCTACGCATGTCACCAGGCAGGGAGAAGACAGGCATGGAGGCTGACAGAGTGGACCTTCCCCTACCCAATGGTGTCTATGGGGCCGCACTCCTCAGCCGCCTTGCCAGCTGACTCTCTGCAGCCACTGTGCTGTTTGGTATTGAAAGAGAAGTGATCCATGAGGCATAATCTGCAAGCTTCTGTCGGGGGCTGTACTATTCCTGATGAAGAGCTTCGGCCCGAAACGTCAATTTTCCTGCTCCTCGGATGATGCCTGACCTGCTGTGCTTTGTGGTGTGCTGCACAATAAATTCCTGACTTATTGATGCCATCATAACATTTGTACATGTTTCCAGTGCTTACAAATGGTCTTAGCTTTCCCTTTATGCGTGCATGCCCTATTCCCTGCCTCGAGTTGACATTCATATGATTCACAGCCTTTGGCTCCTGTTTCACTTGCCCCATTCTTTCTCAAAGGCAATTAAAAAGCAAACACAAGTCTCTAGCACCACACCCATCATAAATTATTTCTAACTTTTCATCACTTTTGATTGAAGGGGCCTTAAGTTTGTTATAATTTGTATGTTTCACCAAATCATATCCACGTGGCCTCAATTTTTAATATTTTTTGAACACTTAAAAGTGAAGCTTTAAGACTCCTCCCAGGGCAAGTTTTAAAAAAAAATTGAGGTGAAACAGGTTGTCATGATTTTAAGTGGTGGTAAGATAGCGTTATAAAGGACGTTAACTTGTAGGGGAAGGAAATTCTGTAAAAGGAAGAAGATTTCACAGTTTTGAAGTCTTGAAAAGTTTAGCTGATGTTCATGGATGCAATGCACCTTAAAAAGCAAGAGCGCGGAAGACCTATTTGAAGCTGATTATTTTACAGCAAAGTTAATGGGAGATGACCAACCATAATGATTAGCTGTATTTAGGGAACAGTTATTGTGGTTAATGTGCATTTCCTATTTGATGAGCTGGTGCATAACTGCATGGTTTTAATCTTTTTTTTGGTGCAAAGTGAAATATTTTTAGATTTGCCTATGTTTTAAGGTGGGCATGTTAATGAGAAAATGTCATTTATTTATGTGGTGTTGTGTGTGGCAGGATGTCTCATACCTTTTATGGTCTGCGGAAATACGTGTGAGAGTTCTCTCATATGACCTCTAGCTGCAACAAGGGGTCATCGTAAATGTTGAATTTATTAAGATCTTTCCTCATCGGTGCTTCTGCTTTTTTGTTTTGGGGACAGGAAATAAATTAAAGACAAAAAATATCTGCAGATACCACAGAATTTTGTATAGTTAAAACACAGTTATACCAGATATTCCAACAATATCTGGTTTGGCCAAAAGAGACTCTGTGGAAATTCTTCACCAGAGAGAGAAAACTTTGCCCCAAAAGTTTGGAACCCAGACAAGGTTTGCAATGTCATTGTTACGACACTCCTGTATAAATTTCTGAGACATGACTAGTATTTCAGACGAGGGCCAGTTCTGAGGAAAGGTCACTCGACTCGAAACGTTAACTGGAATGTCTCTCCACAGACACTGCCAGACTTGCTGAGCTTTTTCAGCACTTTCTATTTTTGTTTCCAGTATTTCAGAACTGGGGTAAGGGGAGGGTGGGCAGTCATGGGGCAAAATGTGTGTAGCAACTCTTGTCATGTTTTTCAGTTGGGTCAGTGTAGTAGACCTCCTGCATTTTAGAAAGGAAGCCTTTCCTCCTGTAGTGACCGTACCAGCTCATTTTGAGAGCAAGTCAGCCACTCCCATTCTCCTGCCTCTGCCATAACCCAGCAGTTTTTTTTTCCCAGGTTCAAAACAATTTCTGTTTTGAAGTCCGTGATTGAATGTGTTTCTCTCATCCTCAAGCAGTGCTTTCAGATCCAAACCATTCTGGCATAAAAACAGTATTTCTTCACGTTCCTTCTGGTATTTTTGCCATTTGTTTTAAGTCCGTAAGAATATAAAATATAGGAACAGAATTAGGACCTTTGAGTCATTGTGTGTGCTCTGGTGTTCTTAGCCCTTTGGCCAGTGGGAGCAGTTTTTCTCTCTGTTTACTCTACCCAGACTGTCCACATGAACTTTTCCACATTCCTAATGGTAATTGAGTTCAGTAGTTGTTGGATTACAGCTATTTAGGCCCAGTCAGGTCCCTCCTCTTTCACTGTAACACGAAGGGTTGGCCCCTACCAGGACTTTTCCACTAGGGTGGAAAGGGCCAATTGCTCAGAAATGGGTTTTGCACCAATTTCCTTCCTCTTTTCCACCCGAACAACTGTCCCTTACACACCGATTGTGAGATTTATGTACCATAAAGGGAACAGAATTTCCAAGTCACTTACCTCAGCCGCCTACTTAGTAGCTGTTCAGTAGTGCACTGACTTTAAAATCTAGAGATAACAAGTATCAAAGAAATAACTTTCATTTCTGGAACTGACTTGTGGCTCAAATTTCCCTCCGTGGCGACAGCTAGCCCCACTCATCCCTGGTGTTAGTCATGTAGTGATGCGTTTTGGGAGGTTAAAGGCAAGAGGAAAGTATACAGTTGATGGCAGGACTCTTAGCGTTGATGTACAGAGGGGTCTTAGAGTCCAAATCCATAGCCTCCTGAAAATGGTGCCACAAGTGCATTAGGTGGCATGCTTGCCTTCATTCAGAGCATTGAGTAGAAAGGTTGGCAAGTCATATTGCAGCTGTTTAAGACTTTAGTTAGGCCACATTGGACTACTGTGTGCAATTCTGGTTGCCACACTATAGGAAGGATGTGGAGGCTTTGGAGAGAGTACAAAAGAGGTTTGCCAGGAATTTGCCTGGATTGGAGTGTATTAGCAGTTAAGGAGAAGTTGGACAAATTTAGATTGTTTTCACTCAAGCATTGGAGGCTGAGGCACAACCTGATAGAAGTGTATAAAATTATGGGAGGCATTGTTCGGGTGGATATTCGGAGATATTTTCCTCAAGGTAGAAATGTACAATACTATGGGGCATTGTTTAAGGTGAGAAGGGGATCAATTGAAGTAGATAATGTTAGAAGGTGGTAGTGCTTGATATATGCTGCCAGGCAGGTGGTAAAAGCAGATACAATATCAATGTTTAAGAGGCATTTTAATGCATCATCAGGCAGGGGATAGAGGGATATGTGGCATCATGGTCGGCACTGAGATGGTTGGCCGAAGGGTCTAAAGCTGTGCTGTACTATTCTATGTTCTGTGTTTGAGAACTATTATCCAGGAAATGTTAGAAAGCGATGTGATGGGACTGTACTTTTCAATTCTGTGAGCTACCAGGTTTTTGGACAGGATTCCTTTCTGGAGAGCAATCCCTTTATTGCCTAAGTACCCCAGAAAGTTCAACTAAGCTGTAATTTTATTTAAGTTGTAAGCCTGTGGTGTTCGCAGGAGAGATCTCTTGCAAAGGAATAGCAAACCATCAAAGAGAGGTAAGACTTTTATAAATTCAGCGATTGTAATCTCCTCTCTTGACCTACTGCAGGCTACGCGTTAGGATGATGGCACCTGTAGGCTGCTACATTGTCATTATGGCAGAGGAGATTTGTGTTAAAGATTAACTTTCTTTTCATCGTCACAATCCACAATGGAGCCTGCTACAGTGTTGTCCTTTTTGTATGGTTCAGCTTCAGCTGCAGACTGTTAACAACTTTGATGTTGTATTTGGCCTTGAATATAACTGCAACCCTATTTTAAACAGGTCAAGTGAGCAGGCAAGAACAGGCCACATGGAATATAATGTGGATAAGTGTGAGGTTATCATTTTGGTAAGAGGTGCAGAATATTCCATAAAAGGTGATCATTTTGGATTTGGCTCATGAAGCACCAATCCAGTAAGCTTAAGGATGGATCAAAACGTGCAGAATGAATGAGTAATAGTTCCTGGTCCATTCTCATAGATGGAATAGTGAAGAGGAAGTAAAATCAGACATGAGTGAACAATTTTTTTTAAGATGGGCCTCTAATTTTTTTCTAGTGAGCAATTATATTGTATTTTAGAGTATTACGATTAACATAGAGTCATTGAGATGTACAGCATGGAAACAGACCCTTCGGTCACTGTCTGTTAATAATGGCACTATTCAACACTGTCTACACCTCCTGAGATACCATCTAATCCAAGTCTTGAGCAGGAGATACTGACAGTGCTACCCTGCAAATTCTAAATGCGATAGCTCATTTGGTTTGTGAACATCTTAAGAATATAGATTTGAAATGATTTGGGGCTTCAAGGTAGATATTGATAGTGCAAAGTGTCATGTAAGTACTGATGTATGACCTCTGTGCATCACATTGTGCAATGCTAGATGGCATACAATTGATAAGAATTTCAAACATGGGGAAAAGAGAGGTTGGTTGGAAGAGTATTCTAAGAGCAGAAATGTGCAGAAAATGTCATTTGAAAAAGCTATTTATACGGCATTTACTTACTGCTGTTGGGAAGGTAATGATGTTGAGGATACGTTTTGTGGGCAGCATGGTGGCACAGTGGTTAGCACTGCTGCCTCACAGCGCTAGAGACCCGGGTTCAATTCCCGCCTCAGGCGACTGACTGTGTGGAGTTTGCACGTTTCCTCCGGGTGCTCCGGTTTCCTCCCACAGTCCAAAGATGTGCAGGGTCAGGTGAATTGGCCATACTAAATTGCCCGTAGTGTTAGGTAAGGGGTAAATGTAGGAGTATGGGTGGGTTTCACTTCGGCGGGTCGGTGTGGACTTGTTGGGCCGAAGGGCCTGTTTCCACACTGTAATGTCATCTAATCTAATCTAATTTTAAAAATCTCATAGTATGCCTACACCCGGAGTGCCTCTTAGGAAGGTACTTCCAGACTTCTGACTTGGTGACCACAAAGGACAACATGTTGGGATGATGTGTGATTTGGAGTTGATGCTATTGACATAGATCTGTAATACTTGACCTTCTAGATGGTAGAGTTCACAAGATTGATTTGGATACTGTCAGAATTAAGTGTCAAACAGAGCAAATGTACAGTGTCCATCTTTTGTGCAAACTAGTACTGCACTCAGTATTTTAAAGAGATGGAGGATGCTCCAGGAATAGGAACCAGCTGCAACTGTGTAATCTTCTTACAACCTATTCTGACTCCCTTTTAGCACAATTCCTAGGGATCGTAGTCTGCCTGATTTTATATAAATTGCTAAAATGAAAGCAAAGTACAGCAGATGGTGAAGATTCAAAATGTTGTATTGGACTCAAAACATTAATTTAGTTTCACTCTCGACAGATGCTGTCAGACCTACGGAGTTTCTCCAGCCCTTTCTCTTTTTATAAAATAATTTACCACTGTCCAGTCATTTTAGCTTGAACCTTTCTGCTGCATATTGAAATGGTTCAAAAAATATTGCACCTCTGCCATTGGTTAAACTTCCTGACCCAATAACTAAGCTTATTTGCTATTAGAAGGTGCAGATGGGCATCAGTACTGTTATGAAGATATGGATGTACTGTGCCTTCAAGAGAGTTAAAAGCAACAGATCTACCTGACAGAACCAAGTGTAACACTTGGTCAAACAACTTGATTAGCTGGTTGCCTGGAAACGACAAAAAAATTCTAATTAGTTTAAATTATACCCCGAAAGAAACCAAACTCCAATCCAGTTTGAATTGAGTATATTGACCAATCTTAAAAGCCAGTGACACAATCCAATGCTTTGAGGGTATGAGATTGAGGAAAATCGAACAGTTGAGGGGAGAACTGCCAAAGCCCCAGCATGTAAAACGACTGCCTGAAAAATAGCTCTCTTAAAAGGTACCTTTATCGATTGATGACCTGTGAAGCTGAAATCCCTGAGAAGACGACGACTGGAGTTCAGAGAAAACGAAAGCTGTCTGGTTTTGAAATAAGAAGTTTTGTTTTGTAAATTGGGAATTTTATCAGACTAGAATTATAGAAGGGAAGGTAATAGATTAGAGTAAGGAATTGTAAATAGTTATTGGTTAATTATTCTGTTATACTTAACTCTATTTCTTCTTTAATTTTTACTTTAACTAGTTCTTGGCCTATCGAATTTTCACAGATTACTGCGCATGATAAATCTTTTCTGTGTTGCTAGTTTTAAATTAAGCAGGAGAGTTTACTCTGTATTATAACAGTACTTAAACAAAATTATCTGGTCTTAAACCAGCATGATTACCAGTGGTCTGTAATAGCAAATACATCAAATATTTGCATAGTGTTGCTCTGTACTTTTGATCGTTTTACAAGAGAGCATCAAAGACATTCCTGACTTGAATATTTGCCTTTCTTTCAGCATCCCCATGTTTTGTTGCACCACCCAAACACTTGGAGGAAGCTGCAGCCGTTCGCAGGAGAATTCTTCTACATCCTGAAGGTGATCATTTTACTCTCATCAATGTCTACAATGCATTCAAACAACGTAAGTATGGAGACAGCAATATTATTTCAAATAAATCGTAAATATTTTTCTCTCTTCACCTACTTCCTCCCACACTGCCAGAAAGATCATTCTACTATGACAGCAGTTTATATTGCTTCCTAACTAATTTGATTTTATCTGACCCTTTGTTTTCACTAGCTGAGATATTTTGGGCTGTTTTATTGTTCTAAATCTTTCTATCAAAAACATGTAGGTTAGTGATGGCAAGCACTCAGTTTATGAGATTCCATTCACAGATCCAGACACACATTATGTTTCTCACTTCTGTTTGGTGCAGTTCCTGTTTTTATGCAGTCATGGGTTAGATGCATCGCTGGCTACGTAGCATTAATTGCCCAGAGTGTAGTTAAGACTCAACTGTGTACTGAGAGTGTGGTTACATGTCAGCCAGGCCAGGTAAAGATGGCTGATTTTCTTCCCTAAAGAAAAGGTGCCACAATAGCTAGCCTCACAGCACCAGGGACCTGTGTTTGATTCCAGCCTCGGGTAACTGTGTGGATTTTACACGTACACCCCTTGTCTTCGTGGATTTCCTCCAGGTGTTCTGGTTTCTTTTCCCCGCCCAGTCTAAAGGTTGGGTGGATTGACCGCGCTACATTGCCCCATGGTATGCAGGGTTGTGCAGGCTGGGTGGTTTAGCAACGGGAAGTGCCAAGTTACAGGTCTGAATGGGATGCTGTTTGGAGGATCATTGCAGACTTGATAGGCTGAATGACCTCTATCTGCACTGTAGAGACTCCGAGATTCTATAATATTAATAAACCAAATGTGTTTTATGATAATTGACAATTGTTACATGAATTTAATTCCAGGTTTTTATAAAACTCAAATTTCAATATTTAGCCATGGCTGGATTTGAACCCATGTACAGAGAGTAGGACTCTGGATTACTAGTCCACTGACATTCCCACTAATTCACCATCTCTTCTATTAATGTTATTAACTTTGCATTACTCTAACAAGAAATCCCCTTCTTTCAGAATCTCAACTTCATCTTCCTGTCTGCCCATCATTACCCTTGATTCCCTTGCCAATAGAAAACCTGTCCAATACAATGGAATGTAATCAATGACCCAAACTCTCAGCTGTCTGGGGATTAGAATTCCAGATTTACAACACTTGAACAGAAAATCAGTTCCCCTCACCTTTTGCTTACATATAATACTTCTAATTTTCAAATTGTGCTCTCTAGTTGTACATTCCCCACAATTGGAAACATCTTAGTATATCCAATGATGTTTCTTTAGGATTTTGTGTGTGTTCAATAAGGTCACCGTGAATTATTCTTAACTCTAATGGTTACAGGATTTAATCCTTCATCTCAGGAAATGGTTAAGTGAATTGTTTCTGAACTGCTTCTGATGCAATTGTATCTCTCTGGTTAAGAGACCAAACTCTACCAGTGTTCTCTGGAGGTTGTGCAGCCACATGAATGTGCAGCAGCTTGGAAACTCCATGCACATGTCAGCAACCTCTGCTGTATGACTTCTTCTCTGCTTTAAACATCCTGTATGCTGAGCTCAGAATCTGTGCAGAGAAAAAAAAAATTGAAGGGGAACATTGCACAGTACTTCAGATGTCGTCTTGCTAAAGCTCTTTATAATTCACGTATTGGAGCATTCTGATTGCCATGCATTAGAATTCAGCAACCTCCATTTAAACAACACTATGTGCTGACACCAAGGAACTCTTGTATTAGTAGGGATATGGCTTATTAAGTATAGTTACAAATATTTACAGATGCCAATGAATTGTACTATTTTAATACAAAGAATATGTTAGGTCACAGAAATAAAGTGTAAAATAAAGTATAACTTTTATTTTACATTTAAAAATTGGCTTAATTGGCAATAATCAGTGGTGCATTAGTCACAAATACCAATTAAACATTCAATTTTAACAAACTATATTGTGAAAAAGGTATTTTATAGTGGTGATATAAACAAAGTGTGAAACAAAGTGCATTTTTTTCTTTTCATTAATCACTTCACTTTGGTTTCAACAGTGCATTGGTGTCAGCAAACAGATCCTTTTAAATAACATACTGCATTACTATTCTTCCTTCGTGGACACATCAAAGTTTCACATGTTATACTCTTGACAACTTATTTTCCTACTTACTTTTGGGTCCAAATTTAGCCACCATATATTTATCACCTTGGGACAAATCTTTCATATACATCATTAATAGTTATGACCCCACATTGGTACCTGTAGTATTCCTGTATCTGTAGTTGTAGCTTGCCATAAGTCTCAAAGAGTTCTAAAGTCTGCGTGACTGCGGTATCCTGGCATTTGTTCATTCATTCCAGGGCTTTGCCTCCACTGTTCTAACTAAAAGTTTATTCCACATGTTGATCATTCCTTGTGTCAAGCTTTTCCTGAGGATATTCCTAAAATTTCACTGGATTGAGCTTACATCCACAAATTCTACTTCCTCATTTTATGTCATATTCTGGGTTAATGTTTCCTATGTCTTTAGCAATCTTGTATATGTCCAAATGTGTTTGTAGAATGCAGAGCAGACAGAACAGAGCTGCATATACTTAAAATCTGAATCAGTGCATAGTGTCAGGAAACATTGGTTAGGGAAAAAACATTAAGTTTGAATTCTTCATTAGAACAGGAAGATATTACAGTATTGTTTTTAAAAGGAACAGAAAACAAAGGAGTTGAGAAAGCTTGAAAAGATGCAGGCAGATATTTTGATGCATCCAATTTCTCTCATGTGTGCAGGCTACAAGTAGAATGTTAAGTCATTTTGCACATGATATTTATCTGTGGTGTCCTTCAGTTCCGATGAATGGTCCCTGCTCTAAGTAGCATTACTTCTCCACAAAGTGTCTGCTTTTAAAGGTGTTATCATTTTTTTTAGGTTCTGTTCATTTTCAGACATCTACCACTTTCCTTTTGGATTGTGAGTGAATGACCTGACTTGCAAGATGTGCAAATGCCACTTTGCATCTTTTACCATTTTTAGAAATTCTCATGGTGAAGTTTTAATCTATCATAGGAGCGTCGTAGTTTGGATCAGTTAAATGATCTGAGAGCAAGCTGAGGGTAAAACACAATTTCTTTTGGTGTCCCAAAAAGCATGTTCCTGCTTTTGGGAGTTCAATTGTTGAGACTGGCCTGTGTCTGCCAGTGCCAGTGGCACACACATGAAGGTATCTGGCTTCTGCTCCATCCAACCTCTCATTTCAGTCTTCAATCTTTTTGAATCTATCTTGTAATTTTGTGGTAACCCAGAAAGAAGGACAAAATCCCAGTTATCAGAAGGATGTTGACACATGGGGAACACTTCAATTACAATGTAAAGTTCAACAAATATTCCCAAATGTGTAGGTGTTTTCCTTTGAAAAGCAGTTAGAGTATTGTGAAAGTTGAAATGTTGTATTTGGTTTTCTTTTTAGCAGTGTTGCATGTTAACATGGTTTAATATAGTGCCATGAAACCTTCTATCTGAAATGAAATTCACCCAATTATGGGTGGCATAGCATGGTGGCTCAGTGGTTAGCAATGCTGCCTCACAGCGCCAGAGACCCAAGTTCGATTCTAGCTTCAGGTGACTGTCTGTGTGGGGTTTGCACATTCTCCCCGTGTCTGCGTGAGTTTCACTTTCCACTTTCGTCCCACAGTCCAAACGTGTGCAGGTTAGGTGACTTGGCCTTGTTAAATTGCCCCATAATGCAGGATTATGGGGTAGGGCAGGGGGTGTGTCTGGGTGGGATACTCTGGATGGGTCAATGTGGACCCGATGAGCCGAGTGGCCTGCTTCCGCAATGAAGGGATTTTATTATTTAATGACAGTCTCCCTGTCAAATTGAAACAGGAAAGGCGCCACGTTCAGATATTAATTAGGTGCCCTTCCAAGGTTTGATTGCAGTTGCACTAATCGGATAGTAAACAGAGAGCATTGTTCTGCATCAAATCTGTAATTGCTTTGTGCTGATCCTTGAATGTTAAACTAGAAAGTGTACTATTTTCCAGAATTATTATTCCACATGTTTACGCACCATTGTAACCGACCTCTCTGCTATTAGTCTGTCTGGAAAATAGTAAGAAATGTGAACTGTACACTAAACTTAATGCTTTAGTGCTTCCCACTCTAATATTTTACCTCCCCCAGACAATAACTGATGGTCTAATTTTGAAGTATAAATAAGCAAATTAATATTTGTCTTAATTGTCAATTGTATATTTCATTGTTTCTTCTGTTGAGAAAACTGCAGCCACTGACCATGAAGACCTATTAGATGAGCAATACCTATTCCCAGTGATTCATTATCATTATGGTTAACTTCCCGGGGTCTGCTTAGACCTCCTTGCATACACCACCAAAGGTGATGTGCACCAGCTAACATGAGGTGAAGAACTAGCTCAACAAGGTAGTATGTATAAGTCAAGCAGCATCTGAGAAAGATGTGTTAACCTTTCAGGTACAACATTTATTGGAGGTCTCTACACCTGAACTTTTAATTACTACTTCTCTTTGAAATGCTAATTAGCATGCTATATATTTCCTGTTTTTTTAACATCTGGCTAAAAGTGATTATCATCAAAAGTGATCAACAAATATCTATCTCACCTGCCCTTTGCTGTCTATGTTGTGTCCAGAGCTTTTTAACTTACTTATTGGGCGAGAGAGCTGTGATATTGCATTACCCCTGTAAAATCTGCCTGTAGATAATGAAGATGAAACGTGGTGTCTGAAGAATTATCTGAGTTACTCTGCTCTGAAGCTAGCTGACGTCATACGCTATGAGTTGCTGGAAATGATGCAAAGGATTGAATTACCTATATCGCCATCCAACTTCGGAATGGAGGGAAACGTGCTTAACATAAAGAGAGCTCTGATCTCCGGCTACTTCCTTAAGGTGGGTGATCATGTTGTGCCATCACAGCTCCTCCTCTGAGACCTGGCTTCAGTTAAAAGATCTTTCATGGACTTCAGCTATATTGGATGTCAGATTCTGTCAATCTTCTCTTGCAAAGATCAGCTCTACCAGTCATCTGGTGCATCATTGTCAGTATAACATTTGATTATGCTATGGTGACCTTCCTCCACAAGATGTGTGCTACACCAAAGCCCCCAATGTTTTACCTAACGTTTTAGCCCTTGTTTGCTCATATCAATAGTCTAAGCTCTGCTCCATAGTTGGAAGGCACAGCTACCTGTGTCAAATACTGCATTTCTGATCAAAACCATTTAGTCAGACTGCGGCTGCAGATTAAAGTAAAGGTGCGAAAACTCAGTTATAGTGCATGACAGATATTTTCAATATTGAAATGTGTGCATATTTCTCTCTGTCTGTTAGTTGGTGCTGTTATAATTTAAATTGATTGACCTTTGGTACAAACTGAATTATTCTTTTATAAAGGACCATAAGTGCTGAAATTGTTTAGAAAACTGACCAGTGTCAGCAAGAGAAATCTATTTCTGGCGGACTGTCCCTGAGAGTTGTAACCTAAACAGCTGCTTTCCCAATTCCTGTTGCCTCTCTGGGTTCAACTGATTGAAGTCAATTACAAAAAGACCTGGATTTTATGGTCCTCCATTGAACATGTTCTCATTTGGGGGAATGTGGATGGCACCATGGCAATATAAGGGAACTCGCTTCTCACCTTCTCACCCACTCCCCTACCTGGTAACTATAATTCAGGATGGTGGATAAGGTACCCACCTTTTAGTAGATTGAGGGCCTGAAGTGACCAATTATTGCCCACTTAAGGCCCTCAATCTGCCTCCATTGCTGCAATGCACTGAGCATTGGAAGGTAAGTAGGATTGTGAAGTGTGTTTGTTAACCAAGACGGTAAAAAGACAGAAATGAAAGCAATTTCATCTTTTGGGAAATGTTCTGTGTGTGTCGCCTCCCTCTGACTAATTGATTTAACTGATTGATTGATTGATTAATTATGGTAAATTTGTTTGTCCCCTCTGCCCTTTCCTCCTTTTACTCCCTTTCCATCTGAAAACCAAACCCTGATTTTAGGTAGCGAGAGATGTGGATGGCTCTGGGAATTACCTGATGCTCAATCATAAGCATGTGGCTCACCTACATCCTTTATCATGTTACCTCACCAGGAAGCCTCGGCCCCGACCTCCCTCTTGGGTTCTGTATCAGGATTTTACCATTTTCCAAGACAACTGCATTAGCGTTGTCTCAGAGATTCACCCTGAAATGTAAGTATGTGTGAGGGAATTGGGAAGAGACAGATACTGCAAGCACGTCATGCTCTCACTGAGTTCATATATATCTGGAATCATTATTTTTTTTATCAAGATCTGACTTGTATTTTCTTATGAGGAAGAAGGGAAGTAACACACAGATAACACTACACAGCCTGGGAGTGTATTACAGCAACCTGTCATTGTTAAAGGATTCAGTTAACGCTACAAGCTGTGAGGATGGATGATATTCTCCAGATTTAAATTAATTCTTGCTGCCAGTGACTCACTTAAAATGATTGCTTATTTGAGCTGACTGTGTAGAGTTTTCATGATTACTTTCACTTCTCAACTGGCATGTTGAGATCTCCATTTTCACAGACTGTTTTGGCAGTTCCAAACAAAATACTCCGTAATTGATCATAGTATTCCCATCTAGTGTGCTGTTTTTGTACATGATTTAGTTTTGATTTCAAGTTGTTAATATTGCTAGAAGTGGGAAGAATCTAATGACAGGTCTGTGTTCCTACATCTTAGCACCACACTCTCAACATTGGTACAAACTGTTTCATTTCCGGCAACTTCAGAGGTTTTACCTTGAGCCCCCAGTCCTATTTTTTTTGTATGACACTGACAGAGGTTTTGCAAGTGTAGGTAGGCTACATCATAGGGTTTTCCAGAATTCGCTTGGGGTATCACTTCCTGAAAAAAGGTTAGGGCATTGGTCAGGCAGGATCTTCCCCCTTCTGAACCTGTCCTGATGGCTGTTTGCTGTAGCTGTAATCTTGAAGTTGCTTTATCCTTGTAGTTTGTTGTCTGAAAGTGTTTTGTCTCCTCACCTTAAATGTTACTTGCTAAATTGCCGTACCCAGTTCTTTCCAGATTATTATTTGATGAAGAATGGTTTCCAGACGTAGACTGTAACGTTGCTATTTTGTTTTAGTTTGAATCTATAATCACCTGGTCTTATCTAAGTGTTAAGTTGACAAATAAACATTATATCCAGATATAAATCCAAAGCAGTAGATCAGTGCCTATGATATTGGAGCAATTATTTTTGCTCTAATTGTTATAGAATGCAAGATATATTTGTAAAGTACATAGTAATGATGGTTTCTTGAAAGGTTAAATTGATTTTTTTTTTAATCATTATGTTCCTATGTTGGAGAGTTGACATTTTCTAGTTTAGAAACAGATGGCCAACTCATTGATAAGATGTGAGGTGGGGCATTTTGGTAGGAAGAACATACTCCTTTGACGCATAGTTTAATTAGGTAGCGGGACCAGAGATCTAGATAGACAAACCTCAAAGTAACAATGTAGGTTGATGCCATTCTTTTGGGGGGAGAAAAAGCAAAATATTGGAATCAATTTCCAAAGGATTAGAATTGGAAAGCTATATAGTAATATTAAACTTGTCGTACTGTGGAGGTGCTGGTGTTAGACTGGGGTGGACAAAATCAGAAGTCACCTGTCACCAAGTTATAATCTGACAGGTTTATTTAAATCACAAGCTTTCAGAGTGCTGCTCCTTTGTCAGGAGATGTGAAACTTGTCACCGATCTTTGGTTAACTCGTTCTGAGCTTGGTTAAATTGAAGGATATGTGGCAGTGAAGAGAGCACAAATAAAAAACATTTTTCAGGCTGATAGCAGAACTGAGACTTGTGTTGATGGCGTTAGACAAAGCAGGGAGATAGGAGGCTCAGATGTATCATTAAATGTTTTTCAATTATAGAAGCAAGAAGAGAGTGGCTCAGTGGCTAGCACTGCGGCCTCACAGTGCCAGAGACCCAGGTTCGCATCCAGCCTCAGGCGATTGTCTGTATGGACTTTGCATGTTCTCCCCGTATCTGTGGACGCTCTGGTCTCCTCCCACAATCCAAAAGGTGTGCAGGTCAGGTGAATTGGCCATGTTAAATTGCCCATAGTGTAAGGTGCATCAGTCAGGGGCAAATGTAGGGAATTGAGTCTGGCTAGGTTACTCTTCAGAGGGTCAGTGTGGACTTGTTGGGCCGAAGAGATGCACCACATTGAAGGGAATCTAATCTAATCATAATTCAGAACAACATAATTGCAACCTATTTTGAATCAGGAAAAATGATACAGACTGAAACACTGGTTACCAAAGAGTAATTCAATTGAAGCTGTGAATTCTGACATGAGCTGGTTATATTTTTGCTTTTTTTTTTTCTTTCCCCAAGGCTGATTGAGTTTGCACCACAATACTACCTTAGCAACCTACCAGTCAGCGAGAGCCGTGACTTACTCATGAAGCTTCGGGAGAAGCTGACTGGCAGAGAAACACAGCCAAACGAAGAGGCAGGCAATACCTTAAACGAAGATGAAGATGCAGAAGAGATTGAAAGTGAGGAGCTCTGCTTGCTTCAGTGAGGGGAAAGGAAGACAGCAGCACCTGGGGGCAAGTGACCGATGGCTGGTTGTTGAATTTATTCGCAAATGACATGGGAACCTGATCAGCATTTGAATAAAATCACTTCCTTCTCCAGAACAGGCAGAGGAGAAAACTGGGAGAATTTTTTTTTCTGTGAATTATAATCTGGAATGCGCTGCCTGAAAGTGTGGTAGAAGCAGATTCAACAGTAACTTGTAAAGTAAATTAATTTGTACTTGAAAAGGAAACAAATGTGGGGTATGAGCAGGGAAATGAAACTAGTTAAATAGCTCCTGCAAGGAGCAAAGGCAGTGGGCTGAATGGCTGTCCCCTCAGCTGGATAAAATCATTGAAGTGCACTCAATATCTGGGACTCCAGTGACTTCTCTTTATTCATTGTCCTTCAAAATAGAAACTGATGGGTGATGCAGTGAGTTCGTATGTAGTCATTTCCCCTTCTGGAACTCCACTCACATGCAAGTAAAGAAACTACATGTAATGCACATAAGGTGAATCGAAGTTGGCAATTTCACTGTGAGATTGTAACGCAATTAACAATAATATATTGGGATCGCTTCATGGTGGCTGCTGTGGAGCTGTGTAGGTGCAAAATACTGTGTCGGAGCAGGTACTAAACTGAGATAGGTACTGAGGTAAATACTTGGGGTAGTGTAGAGGCCACGTTTCTGTACAGCTCACAATGCTGTACTTCACTCTGCTCCAGCGTGAGATGCTAACAATGGGAAACTATTCCACTTCTCAAAACTTTCATCTTGCTGTGAGCACAGAAAGGTAAAATTGCTTTAAAATGAGAAAGGTAAAACAGAGCCAAATGTGAGTTTGTTTTTAAAAAGACTCCATAAATTCATTTAAAAGAGTATATGCAAAGATTATTATTTCAAGATTATGGGAATTAAGCAAATAAGGATAGGTGGGTGATGATGTGAAAAAAAATCAAGTTTGATTTTCTGAATGGCTTTTTTTCTGTGCGATAATATTCCATTACCCCATTCTGTGTGCGCGTGTGTCTGTTTGTTATCATGTTTCAAAACTCTTATCAGAAAGGCTGACCCCTGGCATTTTGTACAAGAGTCGCATAAAACTTGGACAAAAATGAAACCACAATACAGTAGTGTCTATAGTGTGACGCACTATTTGTCTTTTTAAAAACTCAGGCTCCGCATTGATCCTATAGTTAATGATGAATTATATTACATGACTGGAATATAACTTTTCCCATGCTGCTTTTATAAAAATTGAATGTTGCTCTCACTGTCGCAGTCGCACTTTTCAAACACTAAGCTCACTGAAATGCTGAGCAAGATGGGACCAGTTGTGGTGCATCCTGACAAAAGTTAGGTGGATTGGCCATGCGAAATTGTCCATAGTGACAAGGGTGTGTAAGTTAGGTGGATTAGCCAGGAGAATATAGGGTTATGGAGATGGGTCTGGGTGGGATAGTGTTTGGAGGAACGGTGTGGACTGTAGGCTGAATGGCCTCCTTTTCCTTAATGTAGGGATTCTGTGATTCTAGGATTCTATGACTTAATTAGGAGAAAAGGAGATCAGAGCTGAAAATGTGTTGCTGATAAAGCTCAGCAGGTCAGGCAGCATCCAAGGAGCAGGAGAATCGACGTTTCGGGCATGAGACCTTCTTCAGGAATGAGCTACATCGATGCTCCCACCTTTTCCTCCGCTACATCGATGACTGTATCGGCGCTGCATCGTGCTCCCACGAGGAGGTTGAACAGTTCATCCACTTTACTAACACCTTCCACCCCGATCTCAAATTTACCTGGTCCATCTCAGACTCCTTCCTCCCCTTCCTAGACCTCTCCATTTCTATCTCGGGCGACCGAATCAACGCGGACATTTACTATAAACCGAGTGACTCCCACAGCTACCTAGACTACGCCTCCTCCCACCCAGTCCCCTGTAAAAACGCCATCCCATATTCCCAATTCCTTCGTCTCCGCCGCATCTGCTCCCAGGAGGACCAGTTCCAATACCGAACAACCCAGATGGTCTCCTTCTTCAAAGACCGCAATTTCCCCCCAGATGTGATCGACGATGCTCTCCACCGCATCTCTTCCACTTCCTGTTCCTCCGCTCTTGAGCCCCGCCCCTCCAATCGCCACCAGGACAGAACCCCACTGGTCCTCACTTACTACCCCACCAACCTCCATATACATCGTATCATCCGCCGTCATTTCCGCCACCTCCAAACAGACCCCACCACCAGGGATATATTTCCCTCCCCTCCCCTATCAGTGTTCCGAAAAGACCACTCCCTCCGTGAGTCTCTCGTCAGGTCCACACCCCTCACCAACCCAACTCCCAGCACCTTCCCCTGCAACCGCAAGAAACGCAAAACTTGTGCCCACACCTCTCTCCCCCCCCCTTACTTCCTGCCAAGGCCCCAGGGGATCCTTCCATATCTGCCACAAATTCACCTGCACCTCCATACACATCATTTACTGCGTCCGCTGCCCCCGATGTGGCCTCCTCTATATTGGGGAGACAGGCCGCCTACTTGCAGAATGTTTCAGAGAACACCTCTGGGACACCCGGATCAACCAACCCAACCACCCCGTGGCTCAACACTTCAACTCCCCCTCCCACTCCACCAAGGACATGCAGGTCCTTGGACTCCTCCATCGCCAGACCATAACAACATGACGGCTGGAGGAAGAGCACCTCATCTTCCGCCTAGGAACCCTCCAACCACGAGGGATAAACTCAGATTTCTCCAGTTTCCTCATTTCCCCTCCCCCCACCTTGTCTCAGTCCCAACCCTCGAACTCAGCACCACCTTCCTAACTGCAATCTTTTTCCTGACCACTCCGGCCTATCACCCTCACCTTAACCTCTTTCCACCTATCGCATTTCCAACGCCCCTCCCCCAAGTCCCTCCTCCCTACCTTTTATGAGGCACACTTTCCTCATTCCTGAAGAACGGCTCATGCCCGAAACGTCGATTCTCCTACTCCTTGGATGCTGCCTGACCTGCTGCGCTTTTCCAGCAACACATTTTCAGCTCTTCTATGACTTAATTCTCCAGCTTCTGAAAATCATTGCAGGTACAATATTCAGACAGAGCTCAGCTTTGGAACAATGTGAGAATGTCACAATTTCAGCCCACTTGATACTTATTCCACTCTCTGAGCTCAAGGACTTTCAAATAACAGATGTGCTTGGAATTGCAGATTTGATTTGATTTATTTATTGTCACATTTTGTTACAAAATGCAGTTAAAAATGTTGTACAGTATCACCATCTTAAAACAAGATGCCATCTTAAAACAAAAATAAATCGAAACATAGAATATAAAGGCACCGTTTTTTTGCTCGAAGGACAAGAGCATACTGCTAGATTGATTACAAGGCACACTGTCCCTACAGAACTATACATTTTTCTGGAAGTGTATTCTGTGAATAGGACTTAAACGGTTGCAGTTTCCCAGCATCTTTCTTTCTGTCGAGTTTGTCTTTCACATGATTTTTTTTAATTGATTTAATTGCATGTTGGATATGGAATGATGTTTGGGGTGCATTGATATTTTTGTGTGTGGGATTTTTTTTTTCCCTAACCTAAAAGCCCTCGACTGAAATTTTAAAAACAAAACTGAGAATTCTGGAATCCAACCAGTAGTTGCTAACATGTTTTGTGCGTTTCACATTTTTAGATTCATTCACTAAATTGCAAGTGTGATTACGTTTTTTTTAAACTTCCTCCTTTTGTATGTTCATCTGTGAAAGTTTGGACGTGAAGTTCCTTTTAATTCTTATCGCAGCTGAATTAGGATTTTTAAATAAACCCGAAATACTCATTACCTTTCAGTTTCAAGTAGGCACTCCCTTAAGATGCAGTAAGTTATTGATAGTCGATTGACGAATCCTCTTTGGATACACGTACTGTCTAGTTATCATACAGAACAGAAAGTGCTGGGTTCTGTGGGCTGTATGGAGATGGCTGCTTTCAGGCAAGTTATGAACTTGCAGCCCAAGTTCTCAAGATTAACAAGGAAGTTATTAACTGGAGTTCAGACTCTGGTTATCCTGCAATCTATGTCAGGACAATGGATATTGCCTGCAATATAGATAGTATCAATAAATAAAGAACTGAGCTTCTTGCCTGGCGCTCCATCAGAGGCTGTCCAGGATCAACAGAGGACTGGCTGATTTGCTGCAATGTTGGAAGTCTGTTCATATAGAATCCATACCCAGCAGACAGCGGCAATCTCTTGAGAGAAAAGAGAGAAAACTGGATCACAAAAAACAAAAATCACTTTTTTAAAAAGTAGCATATTCAACTCTTAGTAGTAATGATCAGCTCTGTTGTTCTATCTTGGCATGCTTAAATAATTATGATTTTGTTTCATGATTTTAATGAGCTCACTATAGTGAGTTTAACTAGTTTACCTCAATCACAGCACAGGTGTTAGCGTAAAATTGAAAAATCCTGGAATTCTCTCCAGTGCATTGTGGGTCTACTTACAACACACGGACTGCAGCAGTTCAAGATGATAGCTCACCACCACCTTCTCAAAGGCAACTAGGAATGGGCATTAAATGCTGACCCAGCCATCATTCCAGTCAATTTTTACAAAAGGAGACAGTGAGGACTGCAGATACTGGAGACCAGAGTTAAGTGTGTTGCAGGAAAATCAGCATTTCGGGCCGGAGTCCTTCATCCTGATTTTCCTGCTCCTCAGATGCTACCTGACCTGCTGTGCTTTTCCAGCACCACATTCTGGACTCTGAATTTTAACAAACTCTGCACAACATGTATAATTGGTATGATTAGGAGCTTAAGAAAATGTGTTCTGAACTTGTAGAATTAGAGTATTCTAAATTGGATTTAGAAGTATTGTAATTTTTTTTGAGTTCATTGAAGATTTTCGTAATGATTTCTTGAAGAAAAAAAGATTTACAATGAACTAACAGGCTGAATGGCTGCGCTAAAACTGGTGGAGTTTCCATTGAATCCCCCCAGTGTATTACTCCAGAACCTCTGAATCCAGCTTACTGGGAAGTTGTATTTTTGCCAGATTTAATAAAGTTGCGAATTTGTGTTGAATTTTAGCTTTGTATCAGGGCTGGTGAGTGTGACAAAACCAAAGTTCACTGTTAAACCAGTGGTGTGTAAACACAAGGACTAGAGGGGAACTAGACAACTAAGTGCTGTTGCAAACTGCGAAGTGCTAATTCAGGCAGCTTTTCTGATTAACAGAATTTATCATTTTAGAAAGTGACTTGGGGAAGGGAAACTTTAGGGTGCATTTCAAAGCTGGGTTTCACTTTAAAGTTTAGGTTAGAATGCACTTTTTTAAAATCCTCTGGTCGGGGAAAACTTGCACATTTTTTAGTCAAATCATTCATTTCTTCTGCATGCTGATGTAAATGTCATGATTCTCTTTACCAAGAATGTTCTTCATCTTTTAGATGATTCTATAACACTACAAGAGCTGCAGCAATAAATGCATAGACAGATTTATATTGAGCCTTGTTTCTCTGCAATGTCAGCTACTGTGCTTCAGATGCTGCTAGGAATCTTCTCATAAACTAAGGGAGCTCTATGTGTATGGATATTGTTTGTTAAAACTTTTTTGGTGCTCCCTGCAGGAACCTAATAATTTACAGGGCAATAGCAAATTATTTCAACAATTTGTTAGTGTTTATCAGAGTGGGTTTCAGACAGCAAGGTTCATTTGTGCTTAAAACTAATACTGTACAATAGCCAGAATAACCTGGAGATTGTGTAGAGCTCCAGTTCTTTACCCAATGAAATCTTTGTAATTTATTTTGAAAGGATACTGTAATCATTTTGTTTGTTTCTTTGTGTAGTTTCAGGTTTTGGGGCTTTATCCTTACCTTTGTAATTTATTTCTATACCAGTGCCAACTGCACAGATAGTAGGCAAGGTGCTGTGCTACAATTGATTTCAGAGCTTGTCGAATAAGTGTTGCTGCTATATTTATTTCTGATGTGCTTTCTTTCCCTTTTTCTCGAATACTGGTTTTGCAAGCACAAATTTTAGAAACTGTCTGTGTATTGAGCAAGATACTTGCTGTATAATTTAATCAGCTATGAAATTATTGTACTTTCCTGAATGTTGGATAATATTTAAAATTAATGCATTGCCAATGTCAATTTTAATGACTGCAAAGTCTTGCTTTATTGTACTTTGTTTACAGAATGAATATTATGCTGTAATATCATTATAATAAATTTGTTTGTGTCACTGATAGTGGTTCATTAGCGTTTGCTCACTTCCATAAATTGATCCCTATATGCCCCTTACTGTACTACAGGCTCACACCAATAAATACAGACTTCTGGGATACCATTGGCATAGCTGTATCCCCATGTGAATTAATAAGGGCATTGAGTCTATCCAAAGTTGAAGGAGAATGTATTGCAGCATTTGGAGTTGCCATTAATACAAAAGAAGATGGTGGTTGGTCAAGCCGAGTCCTCATAGCTCTCAATATATTGCTACAGGAATTACATAGGGACTTGCCTCCTCTACAATTATTGTGCACTGACCAGTCCACATGTACCAACTTTAGGATGACTGGTCTGTACATTTCCATGTTATCCTCCATTTTTAAACAACACAACATTTAGGACACCACGGTGGCTCAGTGGTTAGCACTGCTGCCTCACATTGCCAGGGACCTGGGTTACATTCCAGCCTTCGGCAGCTGCCAGTGTGGAGTTTGCACTTTTTCCCCATGTCTGTGCGGGTTTCCTCTGGGTGGTCCAGTTTCCTTCCACAATCCAATGATATGCAGGTTAGGTGAATTGATATGCTAAAGTGCCCAGAGTGTGCAGGGATGTGTAGGTTTAGGTGCCTTAGTTAGGGGTAAATGTAGAGTAATAGGTTTGGGGAATGGCTCAGGGTGGATTACACTTCAGAGGGTCTTGTTGGGCCGAAGGGCCTGCTTCCACAATGTGTTTCTATGATTAGTAGGGGTCTCGCACTGCTCTTGCAGCCAAAGAGGATTGGGAAATGATGGTCAAAGCCTCCACTATTTTATCCATAGGCTCTTTAGAGCCTGGACAACTTTCACATAGACCTGATGATGTTATTCAGTTTAAATAATGCTATCTGCTATCATATTACATTTGAACATTTTGCACTCAAATACAGTATCTGCACTGTCCCCATCTCATGAAGCTAACTCAAAATATTAAGAGAAATGCCCACATAGTATGCTCCAAACACATTATCTCTTTGGTGTCAAATCTATCCTACTCTTTCTGTAGTAATTCCCCCAAGGTTTACTGACAAAAACAATTTCATTTTCTTGATTTTACTTGCTAAAACTTTTATATCTTTCTCTTTTTTCTAATTTCCTTGAATATTTCCTCTGGGAGGTTCAGTTTCCTTCCACAATCCAAAGATATGCAGGTTAGGTGAATTGACATGCTAAAGTCATACTGTTGTTCTTTCTAATGTACTGAGCTGTTGGCATTTAACAAGCTTTTTTCCAATTTATCCTAATCTACAAAATCCAGCACGTTCGAGGTTTGCAAACCCTCATTATCTTTGTGGTGTAAAGAGTGTAAATTAATGTTTTGGAAATAGCAATTGTCTCCAGTCAGATATCCTGCCTGGGAAGTGTATTGTCATTGCTTTATCTCCATAGGGTCAGTGGGAATTTTCTACTGGTGGAGAGCCACTAATGTCACTAGACTATTAATCAAGATTCCCAGGCTAATGCTCTGGGGCTATGTGTTTGATGCCCACCATGGTGGATGGTGAAATTTGACTAATGGAAATGTGGATTTCTAAAGAAGCTTCTATCGGTGCCCGTGTAACCACAGTTGATAACCACATATGCTTTTTATGATAATGTCCTTTAGGCAAGCAAGTCTGTTGTCTTTAACTAGATGTGATTCCAGGCCCAGTGCAAGGTGATTGACTCTTAATGCTCTGGGCGTCTTAGGGATGGACAATGAATGTTGGCCCAGCCAGCAAGGTCAAATCCCATGTATGCGTTACAACAAACAAAAAATGGTGATGTAATTACTTCAATGACAATTTGCAACATTTCCAGAAATAATGAGGTGTATCGATAGAGTTAATGATAGATGTCTTTTCTCCAGGACGGTGGGGTGGGATTTAAAGACTCGGTGGAATGTTTCCAAGATGAGAGGTGAGAGATTTAAAAAAGACATGGGGACAATTTCTTTACACAGACAGTGATTCACATGTAAAATGAACTTCAGGAGGAAATGGTGGAAACAGGTTCAGTTTCAATGTTTAGAAGATATTTGGATCAGTCCGTGAATAGGAAAGATTCAGAGGGATATGGGCCAGGAACAGGCAAATGGAACGAGTTTAGTTTGGGATTGTGGTTGACACGGACCAATTGGAACAAAGGGTTTGTTTTCATGCTGTATGATTCTTTGACTAAGTCCCAATACATTGCAGTACAAATAGGAATGGACAATAAATGTGGTCATAACAGAATTGCACACATTACTAAAGCTAAATAAACTTCTTAAAAGTGGATAAAAGACATATATTCAGACTCCGACTGATACAAATGTTTAAGCTGCTCGGCTTGATAGCTATGAAGGCATGCACCCTAATGGTTTTGGGTGACTCAGTTCAGTCAGAATGATTTTGTAAATTCAAGAATATGAACACACTGTTTTCCCCATGTCAGTATGTTGCCTTTGAGGACCTAACTAATGCAAATTCTGTATAGTTAGTTGTATCTCAGCTTAACTCAAACTACTTAGTACATTTAAAATAATAATTGAGTCACATTTTTAAAATAGAGCCCCACCATCTCCCTGTCATCCATTAAATAGACTTATTGAGAAGTCGTGATGTAGTGGCTATGTCAGTGGGCCATAATCCAGAAACTCAGGCTAAGGCCTGAGAAACATTGGTACACCTACCACCTACTACCTTGGCTGATGGTGAAGTCCGAATTCAATAAAAATAGTCATTCAATCTGTTCATCCTACCAGACTATTCAATTCTTCAATGCCATCCTTAAGAAAGCGAAATACTGCAGATGCTGGGAAAGCTGAAACAAGTGCTGGAGAAACAGTCAATCCATGTAATATTTTGTAAATTTCACTTTGCAAATAGAACTAGTCTGGCTCAAGATTGCGATACAGACATACTCTGACCTAGCACCACATTCAAGCATTCACTTCCTCTTCAATTCTGAGGTTATTTACTAAGTCTGCCCCATTACATGTTGCAAACCAAACGTGGCTCAATCCCTGACTGGATCTAAAACATATCATTCTGGGAAACAATCCCGAGTATATTCTATAATTCCACCCTCGGGCAACTGTTTGTGAGGAGTTTGCACATTCTCCCCGTGTCTGTGTGGGTTTCCTCCGGGTGCTCCGGTTTCCTCCCACAGTCCAATGATATGCAGGTTAGGTGGATTGGCCATGCTAAGTTGCCCATAGTGTCAAGAGTGTACAGGCTTTGTGAGTGAGTCCCAGGATGCTGGGAGGGTTGGTGTGTGGACTCAATGGGTCAAATGGCCTGCTTCCACACTACAGGGATTCTATGATTACTGACTGAAATAGGAGAAAGTGAGGTCTGCAGACGCTGGAGATCAAAGCTGAAACTTTATTGCTGGAACAGCACAGCAGGTCAGGCAGCATCTAGGGAACAGGAGATTCGATGTTTCGGGCACATGCCCTTCTTCAGGAATGAGCAGAGAGTGTTCAGCAGGAGAAGATAAAAGGTAGGGAGGAGGGACTTGGAGGAGGGGCGTTGGAAATGTGATAGGTGGAAAGAGGTCAAGGTGAGGGTGATAGGTCGGAGTAGGGTGGAGGCGGAGAGGTCAAGAAGAAGATTGCAGGTCAGGAAGGCGGTGCCGGGCTGGAGGGATTCGGCTGAGACAAGGTGGGGGGAGGGGGGATGAAGAAACTGGTGAAGTCCAAGTTCATCCCCTGTGGTTGGAGGGTTCCCAGTCGGAAGATAAGACGCTCCTCCTCCGACCGTCGCGTTGTTGTGGTTTGGCGGTGGATGAGTCCAATGACCTGCATATCCTCGGTGGAGTGGGAGGGGGAGTTGAAATGCTGTGCTACAGGGTGATTGGGTTGGTTCGTCCGGGTGGCCCAGAGGTGCTCTCTGAATCGCTCCGCAAGTAGGCGGCCTGTCTCCCCAATATAGAGGAGGCCACACCGGCTGCAGCGGATGCAGTAGATAATGTGGGTGGAGGTGCAGGCGAATCTGTGGCGGATATGGAAGTTTCCTTTGGGGCCTTGGAGAGAAGTGAGGGGGGAGGTGTGGGCGCAAGTGTTGCACCTCCTGCGGTTGCAAGGGAAGGTGCCGGGAGTGGAGGTTGTGTTGGTGGGGGGTATGGATCTGACAAGGGAGTCGCGGAGGGAGTGGTCTCTACGGAAAGCTGATAGAGGAGGGGAGGGAAATATATCCTTGGTGGTGGGGTCCGTTTGGAGGTGGCGGAAGTGACGGCGGATGATGCGCTGTACATGGAGATTGGTGGGGTGGTAGGTGAGGACCAGTGGGGTTCTGTCCTGGTGGCGGTTGGAGGGGCGGGGCTCAAGGGCGGAGGAGCGGGAAGTGGAGGAGATGCGGTGGAGGGCATCGTCGATCACGTCGGGGGGGAAATTGCGGTCCTTGAAGAAGGAGGCCGTCTGTGTTGTGCGTATTTTGAACTGGTCCTCCTGGGAGCAGATGCGGCGGAGACGAAGGAATTGGGAGAATGGGATGGCGTTTTTACAGGGGGCGGGGTGGGAGGAGGTGTAGTCCTGGTAGCTGTGGGAGTCGGTCGGTTTGTAGTAGATGTCCGTGTTGATTCGGTCGTCTGAGATAGAAACAGAAAGGTCTAGGAAGGGGAGGGAGGAATGGGATATACTGACTGAAATAGCTGACCATGAATCAGAGATTGTGCTGTCTGATCCTAAACTCCCCCACAAGGGGAAACAATCTCTCAGAACATATCCTATCATGGAATCTGATATGTTTCAGTCTCAGTTTAAATATTTCTCCTGCTAAAGTGCATGACCCCACATTTTCCCACATTATATCCAACCTTCCAAATTTTCTCAATCTACATGAAGATTAAAAACACCCATCATTAATGTACCTTCTAATTTACTCTCTGCCCGACAGTACAGTCAAGGGGGTTTATAAACTACTCACACCAGTATCTTCCTCCCTTTATTAATTCTTACTTCCTTATATAGACTTTACATCTTCTGCCCCAAGATCATTTCTTTCTTACTCTGCCTCATAGGAACCATGCTACCCCCGCCTTTTTCCTTTCTGCCTCTGTTTGTGAAAAAAAATCACTTACCTCTGAATACTCAGTAGCTTTGATCTCCTTGTCTCTGTAATGACTGTAAGATCATATTTTGGTTCTGTCTTCACAAATACGGCCACAGATAATTTTCAAAAAAATGTTAAGGAACACAAGAGGGAGTATAAGTAAAACAATGTTAAACATCACAGAACATCAGGTTATAGTTCAACAGGTTTATTTGGAAGCACTAGCTTTCGGAGCGCTGCTCCTTCATCAGGTGGTTGTGGAGTATACGTCCATAAGGCACAGAGTTTATAGCAAAAGATTACAGTGTCATGCTACTGAAATGATATAGTGAACAAGCATCTCAGCTCAGACAATGCATTAAAGATTAGAGGTCAGAGTATGTCTGTATCCCAATCTTGAGCCAGACTAGTTCTATTTGCAAAGTGAAATTTACAAAATATTACATGGATTGACTGTCAGCAAATTGTGTATTTTTGAGCAAAATAGAATGTATCGCAAATACAATTCTGCAAATACAAATTCATCCCATTGACTTATGTGTGTGTGTGTGTATATGCATGAAAGAGAGAGAGAATGAATACATTTGTGTGTGTGTATATGAGCGCACATGAGAGAGTGTGTGAATGCTTGGTAAAGTGTGTGTGGGTGTGATGGAGTGTGTGTGTATGAGAGAGGGTCTGCATGAGTGTGAGAGTATGTAAGAGTATGACACATCCTCCAAGGTAGACTTGGATAGGCAAGAGCAGAGACTGATAGCCAAGTTCGGTACCCATGAGGATGACCTCAACCGGGACCTTGGTTCATGTCACATTACAGGTGACCCCACTACGCTATACACTCTCTCTCACCCTCACTCACACACTCTTCCATACACACTCATGCAGACCCTCTCTCATACACATGCTGTCTCTCATACACAGACACATATACACCCACGCACATACCCTCTCTCAGGCTTATACTCCATCCCATTCCACACACACTCTTTACCAATTTGCACACATACAAACACACTCTTTCACATGCACTCACATTCACATGCGCACACTAACATGCACACACTCACTCTCTCTCATGCATCTACGCACACATATAAGTCAATGTGTTTAATTTGTATTTGCAGAATTATATTTGCAGATACATTCTATTTTGCTCAAAAAGCACACAATCTGCAGGCAGTTAATGCAGGCAGTCAATCCATGTAATATTTTATAAATTCCTATTATGAAATAGAACCAATCTGACTCAAGATTGGGATACAGACAGACTCTAACCTCACACCTTGAATGCATTACCTGAACTGAAATGTCACCTTTTTCATAAAACCTTAAGTTATCTCAAGAATGTGACTTAAAAGAAGTTCTGGGATTTACATATTAATGAACTGAAACCTGCAACCCATTCTAAAAGATGAAAGACTTAACAACAATCTAGGTTTGTTCAATATAGCATTTCAGTTGCATGACACTGTGATCTTTTGCTATAAGTTCTGTGTCTTATGATCCCGCTCCACAGCTACCTGATGAAGGAGCAGCAGTCCGAAAGTGAGTGCTTCCAAATATACCTGTTGGACTATAACCAGGTGCTGTGTGATTTTGACCCCACTCCAACACCAACTCCTCCGCATCAGAATAAAGCAATGGTCCGACAGAAATGAATGGTGTTGAAGGCTGACCAAAGTCCCCAGAGTCCGAAAAAAATGACATTCCAGTGTAATAAAGGAAGTGGGCTTGGGAAAACTGGATATGTTGGTTATCACCTTCCAAAACTCTATCGAAATCATGTCTCACAAACTTGATTCAGTTTTTTGAAGAAGTAACAAAGAGGCTTGAGAGGGCAGAGTGGTGGACATGATCTATTTGGACTTCAGTAAGGTGTTTGACAAGGTTCCGCATGGGACACTGGTTAGCAAGGTTAGATCTCATGGAATACAGGGAGAACTAGCCATTTGGATACAGAACTGGCTCAAAGGTAGAAGACAGAGGGTGGTGGTGGAGGGTTGTTTTTCAGACTGGAGGCCTGTGACCACTGGAGTGCCACAAGGATCGGTGCTGGGTCCTCTACTTTTCATCATTTATATAAATGATTTGGATGTGAGCATAAGAGGTACAGTTCGTAAGTTTGCAGATGACACCAACATTGGAGGTGAGTGGACACCGTAGAAGGTTACCTCAGATTACAATGGGATCTTGAGCAGATGGGCCAATGGTCTGAGAAGTGGCAGATGGAGTTTAATTCAGATAAATGCAAGGTGCTGCATTTTGGGAAAGCAAATCTTAGCAAAACTTATACACTTAATGGAGTGTTGCTGAACAAAGAGACCTTGGAGTACAAGTTCATAGCTCCTTGAAAGTAGAGTCGCAGGTAGATAGGATAGTGAAGGAGGCATTTGCTATGCTTTCCTTTACTGGTCAGTGCATTGAGTATTGGAGTTGGGAGGTCATGTTGCGGCTGTGCAGGACAATGGCTAGGCCACTTTTGGAATATTGCATGCAATTCTGGTCTCCTTCCTATTGAAAAATGTTGTGAAACATGAAAGAATTCAGAAAAGATTTACAAGTATGTTGCCATGGGTGAAGGATTTGAGCTATAGGGAGAGGCTGAACAGGCTGGGGCTGTTTTCCCTGGAGAGTCGGAGGCTGAGGGGTGGTCTTTTAGAGGTTTATAAAATCATGAGGGGCATGGATAGGATAAATAGAAAGGTCTTCTCCCTGGGGTGGGGAAGTCCAAGACTAGAGGGCATAGGTTTAGGGTGAGAGGGGAAAGATATAAAAGAGACCTAAGGCGCAACGTTTTCACATAGAGGGTGGTATGTGTATGGAATGAGCTGCCAGAGGATGTGGTGGAGGCTGGTACAATTGCAACATTTAAAAGGCATCTGGATGTGTATATGAATAGGAAGGGTTTGGAGGGATATGGGCTGGCTGCTGGCAGTGAGACTAGATTGGGTTGGGATATCTGGTTGGCATGGACGGGTTGGACCAAATGGTCTGTTTCTGTGCTGTACATCTCCATGACTCTTGACTCTATACTCTGAGAGCCCAAGGACTGGAGAGTGGTAAATGTAACCCCATTATTTAAAAAGGGAGGGAGGGAAAATACACAGAATCACAGACTAATTAGCCAAGCATTCATAGTGGGGAAGATGCTGGGATTTATTGTAAAAGATGTGATCAAGGAACACTTGGAAAACATTAACGAGATTGTACATATGAAAGGGGAAAGCATGTTTTACTGATCAACTGGAGTAGATTAAAATTAAATTGACTGTCACATGTACTGAAGTACAATGAAAAAGGAACAAAGTCACCTGTCTGCAGTGCCACCTTCGGTACATTAGAATGGAAGAGAAGTGAAATTTATTGTCACATGTACTTTTACATGAAAAATACGCTGAAAACCTTTATAATTCATTCCACCATGGTGCTACATCAATGACAAAGCAAGTTTTATAAAGTGAAAACAAGACAAACTTCACCACAGTTCAGTTTCTGGGCTCAGGGAAAGACTATTTAGAAACAATGGAATACTCTGAAGATACAACAAGGACAAGGTACCGAGGTGTGAAATCTTCAGTATCAAGTAGAAAAACAGAAGAAATGAAGTTAAAAGTTCGACATTGAAGTCCTTCTGAAGTACTTAGCCATGGGCCTGGACCTAGGCACTTTCACTCTGATGCTGAGACCATCACTAGCATGAGCCAGCCTTGAGTCTCCTCACTACACCACTACAGAGCTATAATACCATTCATATGTACCATCTCATCTCTACAGGTTACACCATCACCATGAACTGGCTGAGTGAGCAAACACGTGGCAGATGCAATACCACGTGGATAGATGTAAATTGCGAAAAATGGGAAGGCAGAGTATTGTTTGGATGGTGACGTATCAGCAAGTGTGGATCTACAAAAGGGGTCTGGGTGTCCTTACATGTGCAGATAGAAAGGCAAATGGTATATTGGTCTTCTTTGAGAGTATATGCTCCCACTTTTACACACACACACACACACAGTCACTGTCGCACACACTCACTCATGGTCCCAAACACACACACACACGAATCACTGTCACACACACTCACCCTCTCACACACGCACAAGAGTTACAGTTACGCAAACACACTCACATTCCCACACACAGAGTCGCTCTCATGCATGTTCAAATACACACACAGATTCCCTCTTTCATACACATACACATACACAGGCACCTCTCTCTCTCACACACACACATACTCACTCTTGCACATACACATACATACATACACAATCCCTCACTCACACACATAAACTCTCCCCTCTCTCTCACGCACACACACACACTCTTCTCCCACAGAGACACATGCACACACACACTCCCTCGTGCACATGCCCAAGTTTTAACAATGCTGTGTTAAGGGAGTGAGAGAGACAGACATAAAAGAGGAAGCAGAAGAAAAATTGAAAAACTACAAGAAGAATAGAAAAGATGAAAAACAGACTAAAGTTGAGCAAATCACAACATTGTCACCCAGCTAGACAGGCGGCACGGTGGCACAGTGGTTAGCGCTGCTGCCTCACAGCGCCGGAGACCCGAGTTCAATTCCCACCTCAGGCGACTGACTGTGTGGAGTTTGCACATTCTCTCCGTGTTTGCGTGGGTTTCCTCCGGGTGCTCTGGTTTCCTCCCACAGTCCAAAGATGTGCAGGTCAGGTGAACTGGCCATGTTAAATTGCCCGTAGTGTTAGGTAAGGGGTAAATGTAGGGGTATGGGTGGGTTGCGCTTCGGCGGGTCGGTGTGGACTTGTTGGGCCGAAGGGCCTGTTTCCACACTAATGTAATCTAATCTAATCTAGACATGGTTGGAGACATTTGCATAAAGTACAATGAATGGAATGTTAACTGCTTCATGTAAAATTCTCAGGTATATGTTGGTGAGTAAAGAGATTAAAATTAAAACTAAGCCTCTAACATGAAGGTGTTATGAGACAATCTAAACAATAATCAGAAATCGTCAGTGCTGCCATTGCCTGCAGAGAGAGTCCGCCAGAACGTGAAGAGGAAGTCAAAAAGAATGGATACAATAGAATAGAATTTTCCAACAGAGGCAGAGGCCATTTGACCCATTGCGTTTGTACTAAATTCTGAGAGAGTTACTCAGCTCATCCCACTCTCCAGCCCTATCTCCATTGCCCTCTCAATTCACCACCTTTAAATATAAATTTCAGCTCTCTTTTGAAACCTCGTGTGGAATCAGTCTCCACCACTCTCTCAGGCAACACATTCCAAATCCTCACAACTCTCTGAGTAAATAAGTTTTTCTTCATCTCACCCCTAGCTCTGTTGCTGACAATCTTGAAATCATGACACCACAAACCACTCCCTCCCCCCCTCCCCCCCTCCCTTAGTTACTGAGATACTAACTAGTGGGGTCAGAATATCCTTCTTTACCTTGTCAAAATTCTTCATAATTTTAACCACCTCAATAAGATCACCCCGTAATCTTCTCTGCTCCAGAAGGACTTCATTAACTGGCACAATGTAACACTGTCATTCAGGAGGAGCAGTGCCAGTTAGAGAACGAAGACGTAAATCATCGTGTGGAGATTGAAGGGATGGAGGAGAAACGCACTGAGTACTTTGTCTTGCCTTTTACAATTGGAGGCAATGAAAGTGCACAGGGTCTGAGGGAGGAGACATTCAAGCAATCAGAGATGTGGAAATAACACTGAGTAAGAAACACAGAAAGTAGAAAAACCAACCAGCCCTGATGGTATTGTTCCCAGAATATGAGGAAACCATCAGAATAATGACCACAATCAGCCTTAGATGTAGAAGTGAAGTGAGTGGACAAGAGGGCAGTCAAGAGAAATCCTCTGTTCGAAAGGAGAGAGACTTCACCAATGATACCCAGATCGCACAAACAAATACAAAATAAAATAGCAAGCAGATTTCTAAAGACGGTGATACAAGGTCAAATTCATTTTGATTGGGACAGTGGCAGGTTAATTAAAGGTAGGCAGCATGGATTTGCAAAAGGCATATCACTATTTGAGAAGTTAGTAGATTTTGTAATCATGCAGCATCTTGATAAAGTCGATACAGTGAATGTAAAGTCTACTCATTTTCAAAAGATGTTTGTTGAGGTGCCATTTCAATGGTTAACGATGAAACCCAGACTCTATTTCCTTCACAAAATGGGCTCAACCTCATGTTCCGCTGAAATATCCTGGTGGAGCTCTCTGTGTCTCGCAGCGTACACTAAAACAGTTTTTCTCATTTGTTCATGGGATGTGGTCGGGCTAGCATTTATATCCCATCCCTAATTACCCAGATGGTAGATAAGAATCTGCCACATTGTTGTGGGGTCTGGAGTCACCTGAAAGGCTGGCAGATTTCCTTCCCTCAAGAACGTTAGTGACCCAAATGGATTTTTACAATAATGAACTGCAGGTAGATAGTGACTATTAGGCTAGATTGTTTTACTAAATTACAGAATTTGTGTGGGTAGAATTGAGGAACTGCAAAGATAAAAAAAAAGTTGGAGTCATGTACAGGCCTCCAAACAGTAGTCAGGACCAGGAGAGAGAAAAGATGTGTAGGGAAGGCAAAGTTACAGTGATCATGAGGGTTTCAATATGCAGGTGGACTGGGAAAATCACAGTAGTGGATTACAAGAAAAAGAATTTGTGGAGCATCTTTGAGTTGGCTTTTTGGAATAGCTTGTGGTGGAGCCCACTAGGGAACAGGCAATACTGGATTTAGTATTGTGCAATGAGGCAGACTTGATAAGGGAGCTACAGGTGAAGGAACCTGTAGACAGGCCAACAAGAGGTGAGGCCATACTGGATTTGGTTCTGGGTAACGAACCAGGCCAGGTGTTAGAATTAGAGTTAGGTGAGCACTTTGGGGATAGTGACCATAATTCGGTGATTTTTACACTCGTGATGGAGAGGGATAAGTGTGTACTACAGGGCAAGAGTTATAGCTGGGGTCAGGGAAATTATGATGCGGTGAGGCATGACTTAGGATGTGTGGCTTGGAAAAGTAGACTCCAAGGCAAGAGTGTAAATGATATGTGGAGCTTGTTCAAGGAGCAACTATTGAGTGTCCTTGATAATTATGTACCTGTCAGGCAGGGAGGAAAGGGTCGTGCGAGGGAGCCGTGGTTTAATAAGGAATTGGAATCCCTTGTTAAATGGAAGAGGGCGGCCTATCTCAAGATGAGACGTGAAGGTTCAATTGGGGCGATTGAGAGTTATAGGGTAGCCAGGAAGGACCTGAAGAGAGAGCTAAGAGCAGCAAGGAGGGGACATGAAAGGTCCTTAGTCGGTAGGATTAGGGAAAACCCTAAGGCTTTCTATAGGTATGTTAGGAATAAAAGAATGACTAGGGTAGGAATAGGTCCAGTCAAGGATAGTAGTGGGAAGTTGGGTGTGGAGGCGGAAGAGATTGGGGAGACACTGAATGAATACTTTTCTTCAGTATTTACTCAGGAACAGGGCATTGTCGTCGATGTGAATACTGAGTCACAAATAAGTAGAATGGATGGCTTTGAGGTATGTAGAGAAGAGGTGTTGGAAATCCTGGAAAAGGTGAAAATAGATAAGTCCCCTGGGCCTGATGGCATTTATCCTAGGATTCTCTGGGAAGCAAGGGAGGAGATTGCAGAGCCATTGGCCTTGATTTTTATGTCCTCTTTGTCTACAGGAGTAGTCCCAGAAGACTGGAGGATAGCAAATGTGGTTCCCTTGTTCAAAAAGGGGAGTAGGGATAACCCTAGTAACTATAGGCCGGTGAGTCTCACTTCTGTTGTGGGCAAAGTCTTAGAGAGAATTGTAAGGGATAGGATTTATGCACATCTGGATAGGAATAATGTGATCAGGGATAGTCAGCATGGTTTTGTGAAGGGCAGGTCGTGCCTCACAAACCTTATTGAATTCTTTGAAAAGGTGACGAAGGAGGTTGATGGGGGGAAAGCGGTAGATGTGGTATATATGGATTTTAGTAAGGCGTTTGATAAGGTTCCACATGGTAGGCTACTGCAGAAAATACGGAGATATGGCATTGAGGGTGAGTTGGAGGTTTGGATTAGGAATTGGCTGGATGGAAGAAGACAGAGGGTAGTAGTTGATGGCAAAGTTTCTTCATGGAGTGCCGTCACTAGCGGTGTTCCGCAAGGATCTGTTTTGGGACCTTTGCTGTTTGTCATTTTTATAAATGACCTGGAAGAGGGGTTAGAAGGTTGGGTGAGCAAGTTTGCGGATGATACGAAAGTCGGAGGAGTTGTTGACAGTGAGGAAGGATGTGGCAGGTTACAGCAGGATATAGAGAAGCTGCAGAGCTGGGCAGAAAGGTGGCAAATGGAATTCAATGTAGCTAAGTGTGAGGTGATTCACTTTGGAAAGAATAACAAAAAGATGGGGTACTGGGCTAATGGTCGGATACTTGGTAGTGTGGATGAGCAGAGGGATCTTGGTGTCCATGTACACAGATCTCTGAAAGTTGCCACCCAGGTAAATAGTGCGGTGAGGAAGGCATACGGCGTACTGGCTTTTATTGGTAGAGGAATTGAGTTCCGGAGTCCTGAGGTCATGATGCAGTTGTATAAGACTCTGGTGCGGCCGCATCTGGAATATTGTGTGCAGTTTTGGTCGCCATACTATAGGAAGGATGTGGAGGCACTGGAACGGGTGCAGAGGAGGTTTACCAGGATGTTGCCTGGTATGGAAGGAAGATCGTATGAGGAAAGACTGAGACACTTGGGGCTGTTTTCATTAGAGAAAAGAAGGTTTAGGGGTGACTTGATTGAGGTGTACAAGATGATTAGGGGGTTAGATAGGGTTGACAGTGTGAACCTTTTTCCGTGTATGGAGTCGGGTATTACAAGGGGGCATAGCTTTAAATTAAGGGGGGGTAGATATAGGACTGACGTTAGGGGTAGGTTCTTCACTCAGCGAGTCGTAAGTTCATGGAATGCCCTGCCAGTAGCAGTGGTGGACTCTCCCTCTTTATGGGCATTTAAGCGGGCATTGGATAGGTATATGGAGGATAGGTTAGGTGGGCTTGGATCGGCGCAACATCGAGGGCCAAAGGGCCTGTACTGCGCTGTATTCTTCTATGTTCTATAACCCAAAGGAGGCAGTGTTCATAATATGATTGAATTTACTTTGCAGTTTGAGAGGGAGAAGATAGAATCAGAGGTAACAGTAGTACAGCTGACTAAAGGTAACTACCAGGAGAGGAGCCCAGCAGGAAAGACAGTAGAAGAGCAAGGGCAGGAGTTTCTGGGAGTAATTCAGGAGATACAGCAGAGATTTATCCGAGTGAAAGGGAGCATGGTACAGGAAGGATGAGGCAACCATGGCTGACTAGGGAAGTCAGGGACAGCATAAAAGCAAAGGAGAAAGCATACAATGTCGTGAAGGGCAGTGGGAAAGCACAAGATTACAAAGTGAGAAGTTTACAAAGAGCAACAGAGGGTAACAAAAAAAAATAAGGAGAAGATTAAATATGAGGGTAAGCTAGCCAGTAAAATAAAGGAAGACAGTAAGAGTTTCTTTAGATACATAAAGGGCAAAAGTGAGGCAAAAGTGGATATTGGGCTTCGGGAAAATGACGCTGGAGAGTTAGTAATGTGGAACAAGGAAATGGCCGGAGAACTGAGTAATTACTTTGTGTCAATCTTCACAGTGGAAGACACAAGTAATATCCCAAATATTGTCGAGAGTGAAGGGGCAGAGCTGAGTATGATGGTCATCAGCAAGGAGAAGGTGCTAGAAAAACTGAATGGCCTGAAAGTGGATAAATCACCTGGACCAGATGGACTACACCCCAGAGTTCTTAGAGACATAGCTGAAGAGATAGCGTACATGTTAGTGGTGATCTTTCAGGAATATCTAGAATCAGGGAGGGTCCCAGAGGACTGAAAAATCACTAATGTGACACACTGTTTAAAAAGAGATTGTGGCAAAAGACAAAAATTACAGACCAATTAGCCTAACCTCTGTCGCGGGTAAGGTCTTGGAATCTGTTGTGAAGGATGAGATTTTTGAACACTTGGAAGTGTATGGTGAAATAGGGCAAAGTCAGCATCGTTTCATCAAGGGGAGGTCATGCCTGACAAATCTGCTAGAATTCTTTGAGGAAGTAACGAGCAGGTTAGACCAATGGGAGCCAATGGATGTTATCGACCTGGACTTCAAGAAGGTATTTGACAAGGTGCCGCACAGGAGGCTACTGAGTAAGATAAAGGCCTATGGTGTTAGAGGCAAGGTGCTGGCATGGATAGAAGCTTGGCTATCTGGCAGAAAAGGGTCCTTCTCAGAATGGTAGCTGCTGACAAGTGGGATTCCACAAGGGTCAGTGCTGGGGACTTTTCAATTTATACATTAATGATCTTGATGAAGGAACTGGGGGCATTCTGACTAGGTTTGCAGATGATACAAAGATAGAGAGAGGGACAGGTACTATTGAGGAGGTGGGGAGGCTTACAAAAGGATTTGGACAGGTTAAGAGAGTGAGCACAGAACTGGCAGATGGAACACAATGTGGGAAAGTGTGAGGTCATGCACTTTGGTAGGAAGAATAGAGGAATGGACTATTTTCTAAATGGGAAGAAAAATCAGAAGTCTAAAGTGCAAAGAGACTTGAGAGTTCTAGTCCACAATTCTCTCAAGGTAAACTTGCAGGTTCAGTCAGTTGTTAGGAAGGCAAACGCAATGATGGCATTTATTTTGAGAAGATTTGAATATAAAAGCAGAGATGTACTTCTGAATCTCTATAAGGCTCTGATCAGGCCACATTTGGAGTATTGTGCACAGTTTTGGGCCCAATATCTCAAGAAGGATATATTGGCCCTGGAGTGTGCTCAGAGGAAGTTCATGAGAATGGTCCCAGGAATGAAAAGCTTAAAATGTGAGGAACGTTTGAGGACTCTGGGTTTATACTTGATGGAGTTTAGAAGGATGGGGGGCAGGGGATCTAACTGAAACACATACAGTACTGAATGGCCTGGACAGAGTGGATATTGGGAAGATGTTTCCATTGGTAGGAGGGACTAGGACCCGAGGGCAAGAATGGAGATAAGCCAAAGAGTGGTGAATCTATGGAATTCACTGGCACAGGAGGCCAGGTCATTGACTATATTTAAGACTGAGATAGATAGGTTCTTGAATGTCAAGGAGACTAAGGGTTATGGGGATAAAGTAGGAGAATGGGGTTGAGAAACTTATCAGCCATGATTGAACTGCAGAGCAGACTCACACATGCACACACATACGTATACATTTGTGGGGTGAATTTGTACTTGCAGAGTTACATTGTACTTTGCCCAAAGACTGCATGAATCCATGTAAAACTCTGTTATGTCACTTTTTAAATTAGAATCAGTCTAAACAGTATGGCACATGATTTGGAGATGCAGGTGTTGGATTGGGGTGTACAAAGTTAAAAATCACACAACACCAGGTTATAGTCCAACAGGTTTATTTGGATGCACACTAGCTTTCGGAGCAACGCTCCTTCATCAGGTGATTGTGGAGGGCTCGATCGTATCACAGAATTTATAGCAAATATTTACAGTGCGATGTAATTATACATTGAAAAATTGATTATCTGTTAAGCCTTTCATCTGTTAGAATACAGTGATAGTTTCACTTCTTTCATGTGCAAATCACAAAACTTTTTTTTATAAAGTTGCATTCTCGGGTTAGCTGTTAACAATGGTGATAGCTAGACAATATGTTGAAGGTGTTGACCCCCTGTGTTCTCTGTCTATGCCTTGAGTTTAGATTGATTCTAATCTAAAAAGTGAGATAACAGAGTTTTACATAAATTCATGCAGTTTTTGAGCTCAGAGTTCTACATGAATGTATGCAGTTTTTGAGCAAAGTACAATGTAACCCTGCAAATACAAATTCACCCCACAAAATATATGTGTGCATGTGGGTCTTTGTCTGTGTGTGTGTGTGTGTGTGTCTGTCTGTCTGTCTGGGTTAGGGGTTGTGAGCATGAGAAAGTGTATGTGTGTGTGTGTTGTGAATGTAGAGTGTCTTAAGTCTGTGAGGGGGTGCATGTGTGTGTGTCTGTAAGGGTGTGTGTGGGTGTCTGGGTGAGTGTCTGTATGTATGTGTGTCCGTGTGTATGTGTGTATAGGAGTGCCTGTGTGCGTGTGAGAGTGTGTGTGTAGGAGTATCTGTGTGTGTGTACAGTGCAATGGTGGTCACCTGTAATGTGACATGAACCCAAGGAGCCGGTTGAGGCCCTCGCTATGGGTACCGAACTTAGCTATCAGCCTCTGCTTGGCCACTTTTCTCTGCTGCCTGTCCTGAAGTCTGCCTTGGAGGATGGTCACCCGAAGGTCCGAGGTCGAATGTACTGGACCACTGAAGTGTTCCCCAACTGGAAGGGAACCCTCCTGTCTGTTGATTGTTGTGCGGTTCTGGATTAGTGGTGCTGGAAGAGCACAGCAGTTCAGGCAGCATCCGAGGACAGGCAAAATCCGAGGACAAGCAAAATCGACGTTTCGGGCAAAAGCCCTTCATCAGGAATAAAGGCAGAGAGCCTGAAGCGTGGAGAGATAAGCTAGAGGAGGGTGGGGGTGGGGATAGAATAGCATAGAGTACAATGGGTGAGTGGGGGAGGAGATGAAGGTGATAGGTCAGGGAGGAGAGGGTGGAGTGGATAGGTGGAAAAGGAGCTAGGCAGGTCGGACAAGTCCGGACAAGTCAAGGAGACAGTGTTGAGCTGGAGGTTAGAAACTAGGATGAGGTGGGGGAAGGGGAAATGAGGAAGCTGTTGAAGTCCACATTGTTGCCCTGGGGTTGAAGTGTTCCGAGGCGGAAGATGAGGCATTCTTCTTCCATGCGTCGGGTGGTGAGCGAGTGGCGGTGGAGGAGGCCCAGAACCTCCATGTCCTCGGCAGAGTGGGAGGGGGAGTTGAAATGTTGGGCCACGGGGTGGTTTGGTTGATTGGTGCGGGTGTCTCGGAGATGTTCCCTGAAGCGCTCTGCTAGGAGACGCCCAGTCTCCCCGATGTAGAGGAGACCGCATCGGGAGCAACGGATACAATAAATGATATTAGGGGAGACTGGGTGCCTCCTAGCAGAGCGCTTCAGGGACTTCAACAGCTTCCTCATTTCCCCTTCCCCCACCTCATCCTAGTTTCTAACCTCCAGCTCAACACTGTCTCCTTGACTTGTCCGGACTTGTCCGACCTGCCTAGTTCCTTTTCCACCTATCCACTCCACCCTCTCCTCCCTGACCTATCACCTTCATCTCCTCCCCCACTGACCTATTGTACTCTATGCTACTCTCTCCCCACCCCCACCCTCCTCTAGCTTATCTCTCCACGCTTCAGGCTCTCTGCCTTTATTCCTGATGAAGGGCTTTTGCCCGAAACGTCGATTTTGCCTGTCCTCAGATTTTGCCTGTCCTCGGATGCTGCCTGAACTGCTGTGCTCTTCCAGCACCACTGATCCAGAATCTAGTTTCCAGCATTTGCAGTCATTGTTTTTACCCGATTGTTGTGCGGTGCCCATTCATCCGTTGTTGTGGCCTTTGCTCGGTTTCCCCAATGTACCATGCCTCCGGGCATCCTTGCCTGCAACATATAAGATAGACAATGTTGGCTGAGTCACATGAGTACCTGCCATGTACAAGGTGGGAGGTGTCCCCACGCGTAATAGTGGTATCTATGTCCACGTCTTGCAGCGCCTACCCTGACAGGGTTGTATGGAGTTGTCCTGAGAACCGGACAGAGTTCTGCATACATTCATGTAGAACTCTGAGCTCAAAAACTGCATGAATTTATGTAAAACTCCGTTATCTCTCTTTTTAGATCAGAAACAATCTAAACATCATGGCATAGACAGAGAACACAGGGGGCCAACACCTTCAACATATTGTCTAGCTAACACCATTGTTTACAGCTAACCCAAGAATGCAACTTTTTAAAAAAAAGGTTTTGTGATTTACACATGAAAGAAGTGAAACTATCATGGTATTCTAACAGATGAAAGGCTTAATAGACAATCAATTTTTCAATGTATAATTTCAGTTACATCACACTGTAAATTTTTGCTATAAATTCTGTGATACGATCGAGCCCTCCACAATCACCTGATGAAGGAGCGTCGCTCCGAAAGCTAGTGTGCTTCCAATTAAACCTGTTGGACTATAACCTGGTGTTGTGTGATTTTTAACATTATGGCACAGACAGAGAACACAGGGGGCTAACACCTTCAACATATTGTCTGGCTAACACCAATTGTTACAGTTAACCTGAGAATGTAACTTTTTTAAAAAAGTGTTGTGATTTACACATGAAACTATCATAGTATTCAAACAGATGAAAGACTCAACAAACAATCAAGGTATTTTTCAATTTATAATTTCAGTTACATCACACTGTAAACTTTTGCTATAAATTCTGTGTCTTACAATTGTGTCCTCCACAACCACCTGATGAAGGAGCGTCGCTCCGAAAGCTAGTGTGCTTCCAATTAAACCTGTTGGACTATAACCTGGTGTCGTGTGATTTTTAACTTTGTACACCCCAGTCCAACACCGGCATCTCCAAATCATAATTGTTCCCAGACATTCAGGATTCTCCAGGCTTGTTAAGAACATAGAACAGTACAGCACAGTATAGGCCATATCCTATTCTATGATCAAACTAACATATAGCTCCTTCATTTTACTATCATCCATGTGCCTATCCAAGAGTCACTTAAAAGTCCCTAATGTCTCTGACTCTACTACCAATGCTGGCAGTGCATTCCACACACTCACCACTCCCTGTGTAAAGAACCTACCTCTGACATCACCCCTTCCTCCAAATACCTTAAAATTATGCCCCCTTGTGATAGACGTTTCCACCGTGGGAAAAAGTCTCTGGTTATCCTCTCTACCTGTGCCTCTCAACACCTTGTACACCTCTATCAAGTCACCTCTCATCCTTCTTCGCTCCAATGCTCCTACATTTCACCCTAAAAGGAGCATGTTGGACACATACCTCACTAATTGAATGCCTCCCACCACCAACTCCCCCATTACTGTTTTGCTGTAAATCTCCCCAGATGTAACTTTGGTGAGATCCTGCCTTATTTGTATAAAATCTGCCTTCCCCCAATCCTAAAGGATGGTGTAAAGTTTGCTACCACTAAAATGCTCCCCCACTGCTACCTCCAATACTTGTCTGGTTTTGTTCCCCAGAGTTAGGTCCAGCATCGCACTGTTCCTCTTTGGACCATCTGCTTGTTGAGGTGAAATCTCTCCTGGATACATTTCAAGAAAGCAGCCCCCTCAGAACCCTTTGCACTGTGACTATTCCAATTCATGTTGGGGAAGTTGACATCCCCTAATGTAACTATCCTATGATTGTTTACATATCTGCTCCTCTATTGCCCACTGACTGCTTGGAGCCCATGATACATTCCTATCACTGCGACTGCCCTGTTTAGTTCCTAAATTCTACTCACAAAGCCTCACTTGCTCACCCTTCTAAGATATTATTGCTCCTTACTGCAGAAAGTGGTTCCTTATTTAATAATGTGATATCAACTTCTCTTTTACACCCTCTCCTGTCCTGTCTGACAATCCCATACCCTGAAACATTGAGATACTTCCTCTGCCACATCTCTATGATGGCACGAACATCGCAATTCCACATGTCGATCCATGCCCTTAATTCAACTGTCTTACCTTCAATACTCCTTACATTAAAGTAGAAGACATTCCATTTACCTGTGATGGGAACCGGAGCTATGGATCAGAGGATGGGGTAGATGGTGAACAGGCAGATACAGAGTGCAGAGAGTCTGTGAGGAAGGATAGACAGTTGATAGAGCAAAGATGTAGTCAGTATGATGGGTTGAAGTGTGTCTATTTTAATGTAAGAAGTTTCAGGAATAAGGGTGATAAACTTAGAACATGGATCAGTACTTGGAGCTATGATGTTGTGGCCATTATGGAGACTTGGACATCACAGGGGCAGGATTGGTTGTTGGATGATCCAGGGTTCAGATATTTCAAAAGGAATGAGGGGAGAGATAAAAGAGGGAGGAGAGTGGCATTGCTAATCAGAAATAGTATCACAGCTGAAGAAAGGGAAGTTATCGAGGAGGGTTTGTCTACAGAGTCAGTGTGGGTGGAAGTCAGAAACAGGAAAGGAGCAGTCACTATATTGGGAGTCTTCTATAGACCGCACCCCCCTTCCCAAATCACCCCAGTAGCAACAGAGACACAGAGAAGCAGATTAGGAGACAGGTTTTGGAAAGATGCAGAAGTAACAGGGTGTTATCATGGGTGACTTCAACTTCCCTGATTGGAACCTCCTTCGTGCAAATAGTTTGGATGGAGCAGATTTTGTCATATATGTCTAGGAAGGGTTCCTGAATCAATATGGAGATAGGCTGACTAGAGGGGAGGCCATATTGGATTTGGTGCTTGACAACCAACCAGGTCAGGTGTCAGAACTCTTGATGGGACAGCATTTCAGTGATAATGATCACAACTCCCTGACCTTTACTATTGTCATAGAGACCGATAGGAGCAGATGGTAGGGGAAAGTATTTAATGGAGTGAGGCGGAAATACATTGTTATTAGGCAGGAATTGTGGAGCATAAATTGGGAACAGATGTGCTCAGGGAAATGCTTAACAGAAATGTGGAGATTTTTTAGGGAGCACTGGCTACAAGTGGTGTATAGGTTTGTCCCACTGAGGCAAGGAAGGGATGGTAGGAACATTGACAAGAGATCTGGAACATTTAGTCAAGAGAAAGAAGGAAGCTTACTTGAGGTTGATGAAGCAGGGATCATACAGTGCTTTAGAGGGTTACAAGAGGGTAAGGAAGGAATTGAAGAATGGACTTAGGAGAGCAAGAAGGGGGCATGAAAAAGCCGGGGTGGGTAGGATTAAGGAAAACCCCAAGGTGTTCTACACTTATGTGAGAAACAAGAGCAAAACCAGAGAGAAGGTAGGGCCGATCAGGGGTAGTGAACCGAACTTGTGCCTGGAGTCAGAGGAGGTAGGGAAGGTCCTTAATGAATAATTTGCTTCAGTATTCACTATTGAGAAGGACCTTGTTGTTTCTGAGGACACCATGAAACAAACTGATATGCTCAAATGGGTTGATGGTGAGAAGGCAGATATGCTGGAAATATTGAAAAACATGCGGATAGGCAATTCCCCTGGGCCAGATGGGATATATCCAAGGTTCCTACAGGAAGCGAGGGAAGAGATTGTTGCGCCTTTGCCAATGATCTTTGCATCCTCACTGTCCACTGGAGTAGTGCCAGATAATTGGAACTTGACAAATGTTATTCCCTTGTTCAAGAAAGGGAACAGGGATCCCTGGGAATTATAGACCAGTCAGTCTTATGTCAGTGGTGGGCAAATTATTGGAGAGGATTCTGAGAGACAGGATTGTTTGGAAATGCATAGTTTGTTTAGCAATAGTCAGCATAGCTTTGTGAGGGGCAGGTCATGCCTCACAAGCCTTATTGAATTCTTTGAGGATGTGATAGAACACATTGATAAAGGCAGGGCAGTGGATGTGGTGTATCTGGATTTTAGCAAGGTGTTTGATAAGGTTCCCCAAAGTGCTCAGTCAGAAAGTAAGGAGTCATGGGATACAGGGAAATCTGGTTGTCTGGATACAGAATTGACTGGCCCATAGAAGACAGAGGATGGTGGTAGATGGAAAGTATTCAGCCTGGAGCTCAGTGATCAGTGGTGTTCCGCAGGGGTCTGTTCTGGGAAATCTGCTGTGTGTGATTTTTATAAATGACTCAGATGAGGAAGTGGATTAGTAAATTTGCTAATAGTTTAAAGATTGATGATTTGCGGATAGTGTGGAGGGCTGTTGTAGGTTGCAACGGGACATTGATAGGACAAATTTCAATACAGATTGCAGGGTTAAAGGCAGGATTCTTGGCAGTGTGGAGGACCAGAGGGACCTTGGGGCCTACATCCATAGATCCTCAAAGTTGCCTCAAGTTGATAGGGTTGTTAAGAAGGCATATGATGTGTGGGCTTTCATTAACAGAGGCATTGAGTTTAAGAGCCTTAAGGTTATGATGCAGCTTTATAGAACCCTGGTAAGACCACATTTGGAATATTGTGTACTCTATGCTACTTTCTCCCCACCCCCACCCTCCTCTCATTTATCTCTCCACCCTTCAGGCACTCTGCCTGTATTCCTGATGAAGGGCTTTTGCCCGAAACGTCGATTTTACTGCTCCTCAGATGCTGCCTGAACTGCTGTGCTTTTCCAGCACCACTAATCCAGAATCTGGTTTCCAGCATCTGCAGTCATTGTTTTTACTTATATTGTGTTCCGTTCTGGTTGCCTCATTATCGGAAGGATGTGGAAGCTTTAGAGAGGGTGCAGAAGAAATTTACCAGGATGCTGCCTGGACTGGAGGGCATGTCTTTTGAGGAAAGATTGAGGGAGCTAAGGCTTTTCTCACTGGAGCGAAGAAGGATGAGAGGTTACTTGAAAAAAGTATATAAGACGATGAGAGGCATAGTTAGAGTGGATAGCCAGAGACTTTTCCCAGGGGCAGAAATGGCTATCATGAGGGGGCGTAATTTTAAGATGCTTAGAGGAAGTTTTACGGGGATGTCAGAGAGAGGGGTTCTTTATACAGAGAGTGCTAGATGCATGGAATGCACTGCCAGCAGTGGTATTAGAGTCAGATACATTAGGGACATTTAAGCGACTCTTGGATAGACACATAGATGCTAGTAAAATGTAGGGTGTGTAGGTTGATCTGATCTTAGAGTAGGATAAATGGTCGACACAACATTGAGGGCTGAAGAGCCTGTACTTTACTGTACTGTTCTATGTCTATGTTCTTTCTCCCCTAAACATCAACTCTGCCTAAGTTTCTTTTTTCTAAAGTCTACTGCGTCCTTATTGCGCTAACACTCTGTATCCGTTTCCCTGCTGACTGAGTTTAAACTCTTTCTAAGAGTACATAGCAAATCCTCCCACAAAGATGTTTGTCCCATTCTGATGCAGCTGCAGCTTTACAGGTCCCGCTTTCCCGAGAAATATTCCCAGTGATCCAGGAATCCCAGAACCTGCTTTCTGCACCAACTCTTAAGCTACAAAATCATATGCTCCATTCTCCTATTTCTGTCCTCATTCGCCTGTGGACACAGGAGTAATCCAGAGATTACTACCTTTCGAATCCTGCTTTTAACTATCCCGCCTGGCTTCCTAAATTCTTGGTGCGAGACCTCATCCAACATTCTATCGATATCGATGATACCGGTGTGTACCATGACCTGATTATGCCACTCTCCCCCTTCAGAATGCCCTGCAGCCACTGAATGACATTGCTGACCCTGGCACCAGGTGGGTGACTTATCCTGGAGTCAGGTCAGTGGCTGCAGAAAAGCTTACCTGTTCCCTTAATTAATGAAGCCCCTATCACTATTGCTCCTGTTTCCCTCACTCCCATAGTGTGAGGCCCCTCATGGTGAGGCCTGGTTCTGCCTGCACTACTTTGTGGAACCAGCTTCCTCATCAGCTTCCACAACAGAACACCAGTTGGTGAGTAGGACTCCTGTGGACTCCTCCCTGTTTCTTTTTGATTGCCTGGGGATTGATAGATCGATTTATTGTTGTCACATGTAGATTAGATTAGATTAGATTAGATTAGATTAGATTAGATTAGATTACAGTGTGGAAACAGGCCCTTCGGCCCAACAAGTCCACACCGACCCGCCGAAGCGAAACCCACCAATACCCCTACATTTACCCCTTACCTAACACTACAAGCAATTTAGTATGGCCAATTCACCTGACCCTGCACATCTTTGGATGGTGGGAGGAAACCGGAGCACCCGGAGGAAACCCACGCAGACACGGAGAGAACGTGCAAACTCCACACAGTCAGTCGCCTGAGGTGGGAATTGAACCCGGGTCTCTAGCGCTGTGAGGCAGCAGTGCTAACTACTGTGCCACCGTGCCGCCCACCATGTACCGAGATACAGTGAAAAGTGTGGCTTTGCGTGCTATACAGACAAATCATACCCTACAAAGTGCATCAGGGTAGCAGAACAGAGTGCAGAATACAGTGTTACAGCCACAGAGAAGGGGCAGAGAGAGAGATCAATATTAATAATTGAGAGATAAAAGCAAATTACTGCGGATGCTGGAATCTGAAACCAAAAGAGAAAATGCTGGAAAATCTCAGCAGGTCTGGCAGCATCTGTAAGGAGAGAAAAGACAAAGGCTCAGTTAGACTTGAAATGTCAGTTCTTTTCTCTCCTTACAAATGCTGCCAGACCTGCTGAGATTTTCCAGTATTTTCTATTTTGGTTAATAATTGAGAGGTCTGTTCAAAAGTCTGATAGCAGCTGGGAAGAAGCTGTTCTTGAATCTGTTCATACGTGTATTCAAGCTTTTATATCTTCTGCCCGATGGAAGAGGGTGGAAGAGAGTATAACCGGGCTGGGAGGGGTCTTTAATTATGTTGTTGCTGCCCCAAGCCAGTGGGAAGTATAGATGGAGGAGAAAGTGAGGTCTGCAGATGCTGGAGATCAGAGCTGAAAATGTGTTGCTGGAAAAGCGCAGCAGGTCAGGCAGCATCCAGGGAACAGGAGAATCGACGTTTCGGGCATAAGCCCTTCTTCAGGAAGTATAGATGGAGTCAATGGATGCGAGGCTGGTTTGTGTGATGGACTGAGCTGTGTTCACAACTCTCTGTAGTTTCTTGCTGTCTTGGGAAGAGCAGCTGCAAAACCACACTGTGATGTATCCGGATAGGATGTTTTCTATGGTGCATGTATAAAAAATTGGTAAAGGTCCTTGTGGACATATTGAATTTCCTTAGCCTTCTGAGGAAGTAGAGGCATTGTTGCACTATCTTGACCATCACATCAACGTGGGTAGACCAGGACAGATTGTTGATGATCATCATTCCCAGGAACTTGACACTCTCAACCATCTCCACCTCAGCACCTTTGATACAGACTTTCTATGCAAAATGTCTTTCCATTCAAATGTAATTAGTACTAACTGAGCCAGTCAAGGGAACTGCAAATGGACTGAATTGTTGTTTGTGAACAGCGTGAAGGGTCACACAATAAATAAATTAATTGGGAGCAGGAATAAGACTTTCAAGTCTGTTCTGCCATTTAATAAGATCTGATCGTGGTCCCAAATCCACTTCATTACTGACTAACCTTCCTATCAAAGTGGTGTTCCTCATGTACAGTGCACATTTTTTATATCAAAAATACGCTTTATTTGTAAAAAAATCTCTGCATAAATACATCGTCACAGAAGCAGTTCGGTTCTGTACAGCTGCATATCAAGTAAATAAAAAAAACATTGGACATTGGCACTCTTCAAAAAAGCCAAAGAACTCTCTTACACACACAAGACTCACATTTACATATATCTGAGGCACTGGGAGGGTGCAATAATTGAACAGACCCCCATTTACCTTCAGCAGGAAGACCTCGGACAGTGCTCTTTCCACACTGCACCTTGGAAGCATCTGCCTCAGGCTTTAGTGTGTCCCTCAGCCCGTAGTCCTGGACGTTGGAAGGTACCAGTCTACAACACTCGGTTGGGGACAACTCCTTCTTTTGGAAGACCAACAAGTTTCAGGCAGATCAAAGAGCGCTTTTCAATCTTCATGTGCAGTGGTGGCTAGCTTGATGCCTCCTTCACACGCCAAGGGGATTGCAAGGATGGTTTCTGACGGAACAAGGGTAAGCCCCACAGCCAAGTCTCTGCCTCATAATATCTGTAGTGTTCCCAGGATGGTAATGTGGTGAATTTCCACTGGAGAAAATGTTTCCTGCAAATAAATGTCAACAATGATTGATTCTGGTAAACCAGATGCCCTTTTCTTTCACAATTAAGACCTTTTTGAATCCAAAGAGGAAATGCAAAGTAATATTTGGATTTTCAACCAATTATCGCTTCCCCAGAAGTCATCTAACCATGCTGCCACATCTGATTGCCTCGTACTGGCTCCGAGGGGATCGGGAATTGTGGGTTGTGATGCCTAAATAAATGAAGGAGATGTTGAGAGGAGCTAAAACCACAGGGAGATAACAATTAATCTTACCACTTTTGTATGGGTATAGGGAACCATTTGCAATCTATCCATGACCATTGCTCTTTGTGCTACTTTCTCTCATACAAGATTGTAGCCCAGAGCCCAGTTGCATGGACTTTATCACTCACCAGACTAACATCCAGACTGCCAACGTCAATGGTGTCAACAGCACACACAACCCATGCATGGACTTCCAGCTGGTCCACCTTCAACATCATAATTCCAACTATACTCATCTCCAAACTCCGAGACCTAGGTGTCAGCTCCCTCCTTTACAACTGGATCCTTGATTGTAAACCCTGACCCATAGACTGTACAGTATTCAGTAAGGGTAGGCACAACATCTCCTCCTCCATGATCCTGAACACTGATACCCCACAAAGTTGTATACTCAGCCCCTTTCTATACTTGCTATACAATCATGACTGTGTAGCCAAAGTCAGCTCTAACCTCTTTTACAAGTTTGCTGATGACACCGTGGTTGTGGGTCGGATTCCAAACAATGGTGAGAGTACAGGAAGGAGATAAACAGTTTAGTGGACATCTGCTCCATTTCCTGATGTTTTGTGAAGGGCAAGTCGTGCCTCACAAACCTTATTGAATTCTTTGAAAAGGTGACGAAGGAGGTTGATGAGGGGAAAGCGGTAGATGTGGTATATATGGATTTTAGTAAGGCGTTTGATAAGGTTCCCCATGGTAGGCTACTGCAGAAAATACGGAGATATGGCATTGAGGGTGAATTGGAGGTTTGGATTAGGAATTGGCTGGATGGAAGAAGACAGAGGGTAGTAGTTGATGGCAAAGTTTCTTCATGGAGTGCCGTCACTAGCGGTGTTCCGCAAGGATCTGTTTTGGGACCATTGCTGTTTGTCATTTTTATAAATGACCTGGAAGAGGGGTTAGAAGGTTGGGTGAGCAAGTTTGCGGATGATACGAAAGTCGGAGGAGTTGTTGACAGTGAGGAAGCATGTGGCAGGTTACAGCAGGAGATAGAGAAGCTGCAGAGCTGGGCAGAAAGGTGGCAGATGGAATTCAATGTAGCTAAGTGCGAGGTGATTCACTTTGGGAAGAATAACAAAAAGATGGGGTACTGGGCTAATGGTCGGATACTTGGTAGTGTGGATGAGCAGAGGGATCTTGGTGTCCATGTACACAGATCTCTGAAAGTTGCCACCCAGGTAAATAGTGCGGTGAGGAAGGCATATGGCGTACTGACTTTTATTGGTAGAGGAATTGAGTTCCGGAGTCCTGAGGTCATGATGCAGTTGTATAAGACTCTGGTACGGCCGCATCTGGAATATTGTGTGCAGTTTTGGTCGCCATACTATAGGAAGGATGTGGAGGCATTGGAACGGGTGCAGAGGAGGTTTACCAGGATGTTGCCTGGTATGGAAGGAAAATCGTATGAGGAAAGACTGAGGCACTTGGGGCTGTTTTCACTAGAGAAAAGAAGGTTTAGGGGTGACTTGATTGAGGTGTACAAGATGATTAGGGGGTTAGATAGGGTCGACAGTATGAACCTTTTCCCGCGTATTGAGTCGGGTATTACAAGGGGGCATAGCTTTAAATTAAGGGGGGGTAGATATAGGACTGAAGTTAGGGGTAGGTTCTTCACTCAGCGAGTCGTTAGTTCATGGAATGCCCTGCCAGTAACAGTGGTGGACTCTCCCTCTTTATGGGCATTTAAGAGGGCATTGGATAGGTATATGGAGGATAGTGGGTTAGTGTAGTTTAGGTGGGCTTGGATCGGCGCAACATCGAGGGCCCAAGGGCCTGTACTGCGCTGTATTCTTCTATGTTCTATGTTCTATGATGTCAATGACCAACTCCTTTGTTTTGCTGATATTGAGGGAGAGTTGTTGTCTTTACACCATGGCACATTCATGAATAGGAGTCTGATGTAAGTACATAAGTACACATGCACATGCATACACACGCACAGATATACACTCACACACACGCACACACGCACACACAAGCGCACGTACACGCATACATAAACACATACATGTACACACATTCCCTCTCCTATACATACACACAGTTCCTCTTCTGCACACTCAGAGACACTTAAATAGTTCCACTCCCACATACATGTACTCACTTTCCTACAAATACACTCAATCCTTTTGTAGACACACACCCACATGCACTCCCTACTATACACATAAGTTCACAAACTCCTTTTTACACATACACACACATGCATACATCCGTATACACATGTACGCACATACACACCATACATATGCACAGATACACACACACACAAACATACATTCCTCCCCCACGCGCACACATACACAGTGTAGCTCTCATGCACAAACACTCACATACAAACACACACACGCAGACATAGTTTGCAGATGAGAGTACAATTGGTGGAGTAGCAGATAGTGAAGGGGACTGTCAGAGAATGCAGTAGAATATGGATAGATTGGAGAGTTGGACAGAGAAATGGCAGATGGAGTTCAAATGTGAGGTGATGCATTTTGGAAGATCCAATCCAAGAGCGAACTATACAGTAAGTGGAAAGGTCCTGGGGAAAATTGATGTACAGAGAGACCTGGGTGTTCAGGTCCATTGTTCCCTGAAGATGGCAATGCAGGTCATAGAATGGTTAAGAAGGTATATGCATGCTTTCCTTCATTGGCCAGGGTATTGAGTACAAGAGTTGGCAGGTCATGTTGCAGTTGTATAAGACTTTGGTTCAGCCACATTTGGAATATTGCATACAGTTCTGGTCGCCACATTACCAAAAGGATGTGGATGTTTTGGAGAGGGTGCAGAGGAGGTTCACCAGGATGTTGCCTGGTATGGATGGTGCTAGCTATGAAGAAAGGTTGAGTAGATTAGATTACCTACAGCGTGGAAACACGCCCTTTGGCCCAACCAGTCCACACTGACCCTCCAAAGAGTAACCCACTCAGACCCACTCCTCTCTGAGTAATGCACCTATCACTATGGGCAATTTAATATGGCCAATTCACCTGACCTGCACATCTTTGGACTGTGGGAGGAAACTGGAGCACCCGGAGGAAACCCACGCAGCCACAGGGAGAATGTGCAAACTCCACACAGAAAGTCGCCCAAGGCTGGAATTGAACCTGAGACCTTAGTGCTGTGAGGCAGCAGTGCTAACCACTGAATCACCATGCATCAGGAATGTTTTCATTGGAAAGAAGGAAGTTGAGGGGGGGGTGCTAATTGAGGTCTACAAAATCATTAGAGTTGTAGGCTGGGTGGATAGCAAGAGGATTTTTCCCAGAGTGGAGTACTCAATTACTAGTGGTCATGAGTTCAAAGTGAGAGGGGAAAGGTTTAGGGGAGATATACGTGGAAAGTTCTTCACACAGAGGGTGGTGAATGCGTTGCCAGTGAAGGTGATAGGGGCAGGAACAATAGCATCATTTAAGATGTATCTAGACAGATACATGAATGGGCAGGGAGCAGAGGGATATAGATCTTTAGAAAACATGCAACAGGTTTAGATAGAGGATCTGGATTGGCACAGGCTTGGAGGGCCAAAGGGCCTGTTCCTGTGCTGTAAGGTTCTTTGTTCTCTGTTCTTTGTACGTGTACATACTTACTCACTTTGCCACACACAGATGGACACATTTCCTCTGCTGTACATGCTTACTTCATCAGGCACACACTCTATCTCACTCACTCAGCTGTTGTGATGTTGGGGACTATATCAAACAGGAAATGCATGCAGTAAGGGTATAGCAATTATTATGGATGACTTCAATCTATATATTGATTGGACTAACCAAATTGGTAACAAAGTGATAGAGGAGGATTTCCTGAAATGTGTGAGGGGTGCTTTCCTCATCTAATATGTCGAGGAACCAACTAGAGAGCAAGCCATCTTCGACTGGGTATTGTGTAATGAGAGAGGATTAATTAGCAACCTTGTGGTGTGAGATCCTTTGGGGAAGAGTGACCATAATATGCAGAATTCTTCATTCTGAAACTAGGGTCCTGAACTTAAAGAATGCCACCTTTGACAGTATGAGGCACGCATTAGCTAGGATAAGCTGGGCAAGGATACTTAGGGTGTTGACGGGTAATGGCAGACATTTAAAAAACATGTGGATGAGCTTCAACAATTATATATCCCTGTCTGGTGTAAGAGTAAAACAGGGAAGGTGGTTCACCCATGGCTAACAATGGAAGTCAGGGATAGTGGTAAAGCCAACGAGGTGCCATATAAATTGGCCAGAAAAAGCAGCAGAACCAAAGACCGGGAGAAATTTAGCAGAAGGGGTCAAAGGGTTTAAATTGGAAAGGGAAAATACAATATGAAAGTAAGTTTGCAGAAAACATAAAATCTGACAGCAAACGCTTCTATAGAAATATAAAGAGAAACAGACTGGTGAAGATAAATCAAAGTCCCTTGCAGATAGAATCAGGTGAATTCGTAACGGACAACAAAGAGATGACAGATCAGTTGAAAACATACTTTGGATCTGTTTTCACTAAGAAGGCCACAAATAATCTTCAGGATATGCTAGGGGACAGAGGTTTAAGCATAAAGGAAGAACTGAAGGAAATCCTTATTACTTAGGAAATGGTATCGGGAAGTTGATGGAATTAAAACCTGATAAGTTCCCAGGACCTGATGCTCTGCATCCCAGAGCACTTAAGGAAGTGGCCCTAGAAATAGCGGATGCATTGGTGATAATTTTCCAGCATTCCATAGATTCTGGAAGAGTTTCAATGGACTGGATGGTAGTTAACATAACCCCACTCTTTAAAAAAGAGTGAAAGAGAAAACAGGGAATTATAGGCCGGTTAGTCTGATACCGATGGTGGGGAAAGTGCTGGAATCAATCATTAAGGATGTAATACCTGAGCATTTTGGAAAGCAGTGACAGAATTAGTCCTAGTCAACATGGATTCACTTAAGGGAAATCATGCTTGATAAATATTCTGGAATGTTTTGAGGGTGTGACCAGTAGAGTGGACTAGGGTGAATAAGTAGTTGTTGTGTATCTGGACTTTTGAAAGGCATTTGGCAAGGTTCCACACAAGAGATTAGTAAGGAAAATTAAAGCTCATGGTATCAGAGGTAATGTATTGACATGGATAGAGGACTGGTTGGTAGACAGGAAGCAGAGAGTTGGAATAAACGGGTCCTTTTCAGAGGGGCAGGTAGTGATGAGTGGGGTGCTCCAAGGTTCAGTGCTAGGATCTCAGCTGCTCATAATATACATTAACAATTTGAAGGAATTGAAAGCAATATCTCCAAATTTTCAGATGACACTAAGCTAGGTGGCAGTGTGTGCTGTGAGGAGGATGCTAAGAGGCTGCAGGGTGACTTGGACAGACTGGCTGTGTGGGCAAATACTTGGCACATCGGCAATATAATGGATACATGTGAGGTTTTTCACTTTGATCGCAAAAGCAGAAAGACAGATTTTGATTAGAATGGTGTCAGTTTAGGAAAAGGTGAGGTGCAACGAGACCTGGGTGTCATGGTGGAACGGTCACTGAAAGTTGGTATGCAGGTGCAGCGGGTGATGAGGAAAGCTCATGGCATGCTGGCCTTCATAGTGAGAGGATGTGAATATCGGAGTAAGGACAATTTGCTGCAGTTATACAGGGCTTTGGTGAAGCCACAGCTTGAGTATTATGGGCAGTTTTGGTCTCCTAGCCCGAGGAAGGATATTCTGGCTATTGAGGGAGTCCAGCTAAGGTTTACCAGACTGATTCCCGGGATGGCAGGACTGACACAAGAGGAAAGATTGGATCGACCAGGCTTGTCTTCTCTGGAATTTGGAAGAATGAGTGAAGGATTCATAGAAACACAAAATTCTGATGGGACTGGACAGGCTAGATGTGGGAAGAATGTTCCTGAAGTTGGCAAGGCCAGAACTAGGGGAAACGGTCTAAGAATAAGAGGGAAACCATTCAGGACTGAGATAAGGAAGAAATTCTTCACTCAGAGAGTTGTGAACCTATGGAATTCTCTCCCATTGGAAGTTCATTAGACATATTCAAGAGGGAGCTGGATATGGCCCTTGCAGGTAAAGGCATCAAGGGTTATGGGGTGTGGGTGGGAATGGAATGCTGAGATTGCATGATCAGCCATGTTCGTATTGAATGGTGGTGGTAGATCGAAGGGCCAAATGGCCTACTCCAGCACATATTCTCCATGTTTTGATGTTTCCAAGAGAAGGCAGCACAAAGAGCAATGGTCATGGACAGATTGCAAATGGTTACCTATGCCCCTACGAAAGTGCTCAGATTAATTTTTATCCCCCTGTGGTTTTAGCACCTCTCAAAGTCTCCTTCATTCAATTGAGGTGTCACAACCCACAATTCCCGATCCCCTTGGAGCCAGTATGAGGTAATCAGATGTGGCAGCATGGTTAGATGAGGTGACTTCTGGGGAAGTGATAATTAGTTGAAAAACCAAATGTAACATTGCATTTCCTCTTTGGATTTAAAAAAGTCTTAGTTGTGAAATAGAAAAGGGCTTCTGGTTTACCAGAATCAATCATTTTTGACATTTTTTGCAGGAAACATTTTCTCCTGTGGAAATTCACCACGGTGCACGCCTTCCCGTCCTGGGAACATCACAGATATTATGAGGTGGAGACTTGGCTGTGGGGCTTACCCTTGTTCAGTCAGAAACCATCCTTGCAATCCCCTTGGACTGTGAAAGAGGCGTCAAGCTAGCCACTGCTGCACATGAAGGAAACCAAAGGTACTTTGACAGGTATGTTGTTCAGTAAGGTAGTGGAGACCACAATCAGATCACATTAAATGGTGGAACAGACCTGAAAGTCCTACTCCTGCTCCTAATTCATTCATTCTGTTCACAATCAACAATTCAATCCATTCACTCTTCTATAGTCTGTATTGGTTAGTCCTGTTTACATAGGAACAGAAAGGCATTTTGCATAGAAAATAAATGATACATTAATTTAGAACCTGTTACATCCATGACATACTTTATGGAACTTAACTTTCTGTCAAATACTTTAGAGAATATTGCTGAAACAGATATATTTTGTCAATGTTGTTCATATTGTACTCTTCAGGCCATATTTCCTCTCACTTTATATCTGTGACATCTTGTTTGAGACTGTCCAACAAGGGGAAACATCCGTTCCATGTCCACCTAATCAATCCCCTTTAGCATTTTATATCCCTCAATCAGACCTCCCCCCCACGCCCCACCCCATTCTTGTGAACTCTAGTGAGTACAAGCCCAAACTATTTAACCACCCCTGATATGACAGACCTTTAATCCATGGAATCCTTTTGCATTTCCTCTTTGGATTCAAAAAGGTCTCAATTGTGAAAGAAAAGGGCATCTGGTTTACCAGAATCAATCATTGTTAACATTTATTTGCAGGAAACATTTTCTCCAGTGGAAATTCACCACATTGCCATCTTGGGAACACCACAGATATTATGAGGCGGAGACTTGGCTGTGGGGCTTACCCTTGTTCCGTCAGAAACCATTCTTGCAATCCCCTTGGCGTGTGAAGGAGGCCTCAAGCTAGCCACCACTGCACATGAAGATTGAAAAGTGCTCTTTGATCTGTCTGAAACTTGTTGGTCTTCCAAAAGAAGAAGTTGTCCCCAACCAAGTGTTGTAGACTGGTACCTTCCAACGTCCAGGACTACGGGCTGAGGGACACACTAAAGCCTGAGGCAGATGCTTCCAAGGTGCAGTGTGGAAAGAGCACTGTCCGAGGTCTTCCTGCTGAAGGTAAATGGGGGTCTGTTCAATTATTGGATCCTCCCAGTGCCTCAGATATATGTAAATGTGAGTCTTGTGTGTGTAAGAGAGTTCTTTGGCTTTTTTGAAGAGTGCCAATGTCCAATGTTTTTTTTATTTACTTGATATGCAGCTGTACAGAACCGAACTGCTTCTGTGACGATGTATTTATGCAGAGATTTTTTTACGAATAAAGCATATTTTTGATATAAAAAAGTGCACTGTACATGAGGAACACCACTTTGATAGGAAGGTTAGTCAGTAATGAAATGGATTTGGGACCACGATCAGATCTTATTAAATGGCAGAACAGACTTGAAAGTCTTATTCCTGCTCCCAATTAATTTATTTATTGTGTGGCCCTTCACTCTGTTCACAAACAACAATTCAGTCCATTTGCAGTTCCCTTGACTGGCTCAGTTAGTACTGATTACATTTGAATGGAAAGACATTTTGCATAGAAAGTAAAAGATACATTAATTTAGCACCGTTCACATCCATGACATAATTTATGAGACCTAACTCTCAGTTAAATATTTTAAAGAACAGTTTGTTTGGTTATACAGGATTTGAGTATTGCTGAAACAGACATATTTTGTTAGTGTTGTTCATATTGCACTCATAAGGGCGTAGGGAATTAGAAGTGGCAGGACATAATTCAGCCCTTTGAGCCCACTCCACCATATAACATGATCATGGCTGTTCTTATCCTGGTCTCAACTCCACCTTCCTGCCTGCTCCCCGTAGCCCTTTATCCTACTTTTACATCTATTTCTGTCTTGAAGCTGTTGATTGATTCTGCCTCCACTGCACTCTGGGGCAGTGATTCCCACAGAGTCACAACGCTCCCAGGGAACTAGTTTCTCCCCATCTCAGTTTTGAACCTCCCTCCTCTCACTTGAGATCTGTGACCTCTTGTTCGAGACTCTCCCACAAGGGGAAACGTCTGTTCAACATCTACCTTATCAATCCCCTTTAGCATTTTATATCCCTCAATCAGACATGCCCTCCCACTCCCTACCTCCTCCCCTCCACTCATAGAGTCATAGAGATGTGCAGCATGGAAACAGACCAACTCGTCCATGTCGACCAGATATCCCAACCCAATCTAGTCCCACCTGCCACCACCCGGCCCATATCCCTCCAAACCCTTCCTATTCATATACCCATCCAAATGACTCTTAAATGTTGCAATTGTACCGGCCTCCACCACTTCCTCTGGCAGCTCATTCCATGCACGTACCACCCTCTGTGTGAAAATGTTGCCCCTTAGGTCTCTTTTATATCTTTCCCCTCTCACCCTAAACCTATGCCCTCTAGTTCTGGACTCCCCAACCCCAGGGAAAAGACTTTGTCTATCCTATCCATGCCCCTCATAATTTTGTAAACCTCTATAAGGTCACCCCCTCGTCCTCCGATGCTCCAGGGAAAACAGTCCCAGCCTGTTCAGCATCTCCCTGTAGCTCAAATTCTCCAACTCTGGCAACATCCTTGTAAATCTTTTCTGAACCCTTTCAAGTTTCACAACATCTTTCCGATAGGAAGGAGACCAGGATTGCATGCAATATTCCAACAGTGGCCTAACCAAGTCCTGTACAGCCGCAACATCACCTCCCAACGCTTGTACTCAACACTCTGACCAATAAATGAAAGCATACCAAACGCCTTCTTCACTATCCTATCTACCTGCGACTCCACTTTCAAGGAGCTATGAACCTGCACTCCAAGGTCTCTTTGTTCAGCAACACTCCCTAGGACCTTACCATTAAGTGTATACGTCCTGCTAAGATTTGCTTTCCCAAAGGATTCTATTACTAAGAACACTGTATCAGAATTGATGCCTGCCAGTGCTGGGCTATGCTGCTACATCACATCTGAGTGACATGGGTCAAGTGGATGTGGAGTTGTGTTAACTGTTTATACACCAAACAACCTTGGTATGGAAAAACAAACTTCGGATTTCAGAGATTTTCAGATTTCGGGATTTTGGATAAAGGATTGTCCAACTGAACAGGTTTTTATAATTGTGAGGGGCATGGACAGGGTGGATAGAAAGCAGTATTCCCCTTACTCGAAGTGCCAATAACAAGGGGACATAATTTTAAAGAAAAAGGCAGGAGGTTTCATGAGAATTTGAGGGAAAACATTTTCAACAGAGAGTGGTGTTGGCCTGGAAAGGACTGCCTGAGAGAATAGTTGAGACAAGAAACCTCAAAACCTTTAAAACATACTTGGATAAACGCTTGAAATGTCATAGATAGGTTTAGAGCAGTTTTTTAAGCCAATGCTGACTCAATGGGCCGAAAGGCTTTTTCAGAACTGGAAGATGCTGTAATTCTAACTGTCAGTCATCATTAACTGAGACATTAATTGTGGGAAGGCCTTAACCAATAAGAGTCCATTGCCAACCAGTCATGATATTGGATTTGGTGGTGCAGTGATAGTGTCACTGGAGTTGTTAATCGATCATCCCATGCTAATGTTCTGTGAGTGTGGCTTCAAACCCCATCATGACAGTTGGTGTAATTTCAATTGAAAAATATTCTGTAGTTTAGTAAAACAAGCTAGCGTAATAGTCACCATCTACCCGCTGTTCATTATTGTAAAACCCTATCTGGTTCTTTAGGGAAGGAAATCTGCTATCTTTACAGGTGACTCCAGACCCCACAACAATGTGGCTGATTCTTATCTACCATCTGGGTAATTAGGGATGGGATATAAATGCTGGCCCGACCACATCCCATGAACAAATGAGAAAAACTGTTCTAGTGTATGCTGCGAGACACAGAGAGCTCCACCAGGGTATTTCAGCGGAACATGAGGTTGAGCCCATTTTGTGAAGGAAATAGAGTCTGGGTTTCATCGTTAACCATTGAAATGGCACCTCAACAAACATCTTTTGAAAATGAGTAGACTTTACATTCACTGTATCAACTTTATCAAGATGCTGCATGATTACAAAATCTATTAACTTCTCAAATAGTGATATGCCTTTTGCAAATCCACGCTGCCTACCTTTAATTAACCTGCCACTGACCCAATCAAAATGAATTTGACCTTGTATCACAGTCTTTAGAAATCTGCTTGTTATTTTAGTTTAGAGTCATAGAGTTATGGAGATGTACAACACAGAAACAGACCCTTCGGTCCAAACTGTCCATGCCAAACAGATATCCCAACCCAATCTGTCCCACCTGCCAGCACCAGGCCCATATCCCTCCAAACTTTCCTATTCATATATCCATCCAAATGCCTCTTAAATGTTGCAATTGTACCAGCCTCCACCACTTCCTCTGGCAGCTCATTCCATACACGTACCACCCTCTGTGTGAAAACATTGTCTCTTAAGTCTCTTTTATATCTTTCCCTCCTTACCCTAAACCTATGCCCTCAAGTTCTGGACTCCCACACCCCAGGGAAAAGATTTTGTCTATTTATCCTATCCATGCCCCTCATAATTTTATAAATCTCCATAAGGTTACCCCTCAGCCTCTGACGCTCCAGGGAAAACAGCCCTAACTTATTCAGCCTCTGCCTATAGCTCATACGCTCCAACCCTGGCAACATCCTTGTAAATCTTTTCTGAACCCTTTCAACTTTCACAACATCTTTCCGATAGGAAGGAGTCCAGAATTGCACACAATATTCCAAAAGTGGCCTAACCAATGTCCTGTACAGCTGCAACATGACATCTCAATTCCTATACTCAATGCTCTGACCAATAAATGAAAGCATACCAAACATCTCCTTCACTATCCTATCTACCTGTGACTCTACTTTCAAGGAACTTTGAACCTGTACTCCAAGGTCTCTTTGTTCAGCAACACTCCTTGGATCTTACCATTAAGTGTATAAGCCCTGCTCTGATTTGCTTTTACAAAATGCTAAATTAAACTCTATCTGCCACTCCTCAGCCTATTGACCCATCTGATCAAGAGATAACCTTCTTCACTGTCCACTACACCTCCACTTTTGGTGTTATCTGCAAACTTACTAACTATACCTCCGATATTCACATCCAAATCTTTATGTAAATAACGAAAAGTAGTGGACCCAGCACTGGTACTTGTGGCTTTCCACTGGTCACAAGCCTGCAGTCTGAAAAGCAATCCTCCACCACCACCCTCTGTCTTTTACCTTTGATCCAGTTCTGTATCCAACTGGCTAGTTCTCCCTGTATTTGTTTGTGCGATCTGGGTATCATTGGTGAAGTCTCTCTCCTTTCGAACAGAGGATTTCTCTTGACTGCCCTCTTGTCCTCTCATTTCACTTCTACATCTAAGGCTGATTGTGGTCATTATTCTGATGGTTTCCTCATATTCTGGGAACAATACCATCAGGGCTGGTTGGTTTTTCTACTTTCTGTGTTTCTTACTCAGTGCTATTTCCACATCTCTGATTAGTTGAATTCTCCTCCCTCAGACCCTGTGCTGTTTCAGTGCCTCCAATTGTAAAAGGCAAGACAAAGTACTCAGTGTGTTTCTCCTCCATCCCTTCAATCTCCACACGATGATTTACATCTTCGTTCTCTAACTGGTACTGCTCCTCCTGAATGACAGTGTTACATTGTGCCAGTTAATGAAGTCCTTCTGGAGCAGAGAAGATTACGGGGTGATCTTATTGAGGTAGTTAAAATTATGAAGAATTTTGACAAGGTAAAGAAGGATATTCTGACTCCACTAGTTAGTATCTCAGTAACTAAGGGAGGGGGTGGTGGTGGTGGGTACGGGGTGGGTGGAGGATTGTAGTGTCATAATTTCAAGATTGTCAGCAACACAGCTAGGAGTGAGATGAGAAGAAACCTCTTTACTCAGACACTTGTGAGGATTTGGAATGTGTTGCCTGAGAGAGTGGTGAAGACTGATTTCACAGGAGCTTTCAAAAGAGAGCTGGATTTATATTTGACGGTGATGAATTGAGAGGGCAATGGAGATAGGGCTGGAGAGTGGGACGAGCTGGGTAACTCTCTCAGAATTTAGTACAGACACAATTGGTCAAATGGCTTCCGTCTGTTCTGTAAAATCCTATTCTATTCGATTCATTCTTTTTTAATTTCCTCCCCCTGATCTGCTAAGTCTTTCTCTGTAGGTAGTGGCCGGACTGACTATATCGGAGACCTTAACAGCATAAGGCATAGGAGCAGAAATTAGGCCATTTGGCCTGTTCAACCACAGTTGATAGGTTATTCAAACTCATTTTCCCACTTCCTCCCCATAACCTCTGATCCTCTTGGCAATCAAGAATTTATTCACCTCTGTCTTAAACATACTCAATAACCTGGCTTCTACAGCCTTCTGTGTCAATGAATTCCATAGATTTACCACTCCCTGGCTAAAGAAGTTTCTCCTTATCTCCATTCTGAAGGGTCTTCCCTTTACTCTAAGGCTGTGCCCTCAGGTCCTAGTCGCTCCTACTGATGGAAGCATCTTCCCAACATCCACTCTGTCCAGGCCATTCAGTATTCTGTAAGTTTCAATCAGATCCCCCTCATTCTTCTAAATTTCATTGAGTACAGTCTCAGAGTCTTCAAATATTCCCCTTTCATTCCTGGAATCATTCTCGTGAAACTCCTCTGGACCTGCTCCAGGGCCAATACATTTTTCCGGAGGCACGGGGCCCAAAACTGCTCACAATACTCTAAATGTGGTCTGACCAGTGTCGTATAAAGCCTCAGAAGTACATGCCTGCTTTTATACTCTGGTCCTCTTGAAATTGTATTTGCCTTCCTAATTACCGACTCAACCTGCAAGTTTACTTTAAGAGAATCCTGGATTAGGACTCTCAACTCTCTTTGTACTTCAGATTTCTGAATTTTCTCCCCATTTAGAAAATAGTCCATGCCTCTATTCTTCCTACCAAAGCACATGACCTCACACGTTCCCATGTTGTACTCCATCTGCCACTTCTTTGCCCACTCTCCTAATCTGTCCAAATCCTTCTGTAGCCTCTCCACCTCCTCAATGCTACCTGGACCTCTCCCCATCTTTGTATCATCTGCAAACTTAGCCAGAATGCCTTCAGTTCCTTCAGCAAGATCATTAATGTATAAAGTGAAAAGTTGTGGTCCCAACACTGCTGAACACCACCTGTCACCAGCTGCCATCCTGAGAAGGACCCTTTTATCCCCACTCTCTGCTTTTTGCCTGAAAGCCAAGCCTCTATCCATGCTAGCGCCTTGCGCCTCACACCATGGGCCCTTATCTCACTCAGTGCCTCCTGTGCAGCACCTTGTCAAAGACCTTCTAGAAGTCCAGGTAGACAACATCCATTAGGTCTCCTTGGTCTAACCTGCTCATTACTTCCTTGAAGAATTCTAACAGATTTATCAGGCATGGCCTCCCCTTGATGAATCCATGCTGACTTTGCCCTATTTTATCATACACTTCCTAGGGAATCTCATCCTTTACAATTGATTCCAAAATCTTACCAACGACTGAGGTCAGGCTAATAGGTCTGTAATTTCCCATCTTTTGCCTTGCTCCCTTCTTATACAGAGGTGTTACATTAGCAATTTTTCAGTCCTCTGACTCCAGTGATACCTGAAAGATTATTACTGGGGCAGCACGGTGACACAGTGGTTAGTACTGATGTCTCACAGCTCCAGGGACCCGGGTTTGATTCCTGCCTTGGGTGGCTGTCTGTGTGGAATTTGTGCATCCTCCCTGTGTCTGCATGGGTTTCCTCCAGGCGCTCTAGTTTCCTCCCACAATCCAAAGATGTGAGGGTCAGGTGAATTGGTCATGCTAAATTGCCTGTAGTGTTGGGTGCATTAGTCAGGGGTAAAAATAGCTGAGGGGAATGAGTCTGGATGAGTTACTCTACAGAGGGTCAGTGTGGACTTGTTGGGCGAAAGGGCCTGTTTCCATACTGTAGGGAATCTAATCTACTGAAGCCTCCACCAACTCTTCAGCTATCTCCTTCAGAATTCTAGGGTGTGGCCCATCTGGTCTAGGCTTTTATTCCTGATGAAGGGCTTTTGCCCGAAACATTGATTTCGAAGCTTTTCGGATGCTGCCTGAACTGCTGTGCTCTTCCAGCACCACTAATCCAGAATCTGGTTTCCAGCATCTGCAGTCATTGTTTTTACCCATCTGGTCTAGGCAATTTATCCACCTTCAGACCTTTTCAGTTTTCCAGTACCTTCTCCTTGGTGATAGCCAACATACTCATCTCATTCCCCCTCACTCTCTTGAACTTTTGGGATATTACTCAAGTCTTCCATGGAAGACTGACGGGAAGTAATTATTCAGTTCCTCAGCCATTTCCCATTGCTACTTCTCCAGTGTCAATTTCCAATGGCCCAATATCCACTCTTGCCTCTCTTTTGCCCTTCATATATCACAAGATACACTAGCAATCTTTCCTACCATTACTGGCCAGCTTACCCTCATATTTCATCTTCTCCCTCCTTATTTCTTTCTTTGTTGGTATTTATAGACTTCCCAATCCTCTGGTTTCCCACTGCCCTTCGCTACATCATAAGCTTTCTCCTTTGCTATTATGCTGTCCCTGACTTCCCTTGTCAGCCACCATTGCCTCACTTTCCCTGTACCAGGCTTCTTTTCCCTCAGGATGAATCTCTGCTGTGTCTCCTGAATTACTCCCAGAAACCCCTGCCATTGCTGTTCCACTGTCTTTCCTACTCGGCTCCTCCCTCATGCCTCTGTCATGCCGTTACAACTGATTCAACTTTCTCCCTCTCAAATTCCAGTGTTGTTAAGATTTCTAATGACACTGTCATATTCGAGACTGAGTTTTAAGCTTAATCGCTTTACTGACCTCACAAACAACTGGTGGACATAAATTTGTACATTTCTAATCAGCTCCTCCATATTTATATACCTTTTAAAATTTCCTTCATTGGGTATTGTGCAACAGAGGAAACCCACACAGTCGCAGGGAGAATGTCCAAACTCCACACACAGGCAGTTGCCGGAGGGTGGAATCGAACCCAGGTCTTTCGCACTCTGAGGTAGCAGTGCTAACCATTGGAATGGACCTGCCACTGACAATCAACAGGAAGTGATGAGATGCCTCCTTTTATTGGGAATGGTCATTGTCGCCTGGGGAACTTTCCTGAATGCGTGAAGCTTGAAAAATGCTATGTTAAGCGAGTTTGGGGAAGGGAGCATAAATAAGGAAACGGATAAGAAATGAAAAAATATAAGAATAATAGAGAAGCTGATAAAAAGAAAGACAAGCTGAGTGAACCACAACCTTGTCACCCAGCCAGACATGGTTTGATACGAAATAAAAAAGGTAAAAACAATGACTGCAGATGCTGGAAACCAGAGTCTAGATTAGAGAGGTGCTGGAAAAGCACAGCAGTTCAGGCAGCATACAAGGAGCAGTAAAATCAACATTTTGGGCAAAAGCCCTTCATCAGGAATAGAGGCAGAGAGCCTGAAGGGTGCAAAGATAAGTGAGAGGAGGGTGGGGGTGGGGAGAAAGTAGCATAGAGTACAATAGGTGAGTGGGGGAGGGGTTGAAGGTGATAGGTCAGAGGGGTAGGGTGGAGTGGATAGGTGGAAAAGAAGATAAGCAGGTAGGACAAGTCCGGACAAGTCATGGACAGGACTGAGCTGGAAGTTTGGAACTGGGGTAAGGTGGGGGAAGGAGAAATGAGGAAACTGTTGAAGTCCATATTGATGCCCTGGGGTTGAAGTGTTCCGAGGCGGAAGATGAGGCGTTCTTCCTCCAGGCGTCTGGTGGTGAGGGAGCGGCGGTGAAGGAGGCCCAGGACCTCCATGTCTCGGCAGAGTGGGAGGGGGAGTTGAAATGTTGGGCCACAGGGCGGTGTGTTTGATTGGTGCGGGTGTCTCGGAGATATTCCCTAAAGCGCTCTGCTAGGAGGCGTCCAGTCTCCCCAATGTAGAGGAGACCGCATTGGGAGCAACGGATACAATAAATTATATTGGTGGATGTGCAGGTAAAACTTTGATGGATGTTGGATAGAGGTGAGGGATGAGGTGTGGGCACAGGTGTTGCAATTCCTGCAGTGGCAGGGGAAGGTGCCAGGATGGGAGGGTGGGTTGTCGGGGGGTGTGGACCTGACCAGGTAGTCATGGAGGGAACGGTCTTTGCGGAAGGCAAAAAGGGGTGGGGAGGGAAATATATCCCTGGTGGTGGGGTCTGTTTGGAGGTGGCGGAAATGTCGTCGGATGATTTGGTTTATGCGAAGGCTGGTAGGATGGAAGGTGAGCACTAGGGGCGTTCTGTCCTTGTTACGGTTGGAGGGGTGGGATCTGAGGGCAGAGATGTGGGATGTGGACGAGATGCATTGGAGGCATCTTTAACCACGTGGGAAGGGAAATTGCGGTCTCTAAAGAAGGAGGCCATCTGGTGTGTTCTATGGTGGAACTGGTCCTCCTGGGAGCGGAGGAATTGGGAATATGGGATGGCATTTTTGCAGGAGGTAGGGTGGGAAGAGGTGTAATCCAGGTAGCTGTGGGAGTCGGTGGGTTTGTAAAAAATGTTGGTATCAAGTCAGTCGTCATTAATGAAGATGGAGAGGTCCAGGAAGGGGAGTGAGGTGTCAAAGATGGTCCAGGTAAATTTAAGGTCAGGGTGGAATGTGTTGGTGAAGTTGATGAATTGCTCAACCTCCTCACGGGAGCACGAGGTGGCGGCAATGCAGTCATCAATGTAGCGGAGGAAGAGGTGGGGAGTGGTGCCGGTGTAATTACGGAAGATCGACTGTTCTACGTAGCCAACAAAGAGACAGGCATAGCTGGGGCCCATACGTGTGCTCATGGCTACCCCTTTGGTCTGGAGGAAGTGGGAGCATTCGAAGGAGAAATTGTTAATGTTGAGGACCAGTTCAGCCTAACGAATGAGAGTGTCGGTGGAAGGGTACTGTTAGGAACATCAGGAGAGGAAGAAACGGAGGGCTTGGAGGCCCTGGTCATGGCGGATGGAGGTGTAGAGGGATTGGATATCCAGTCTGAAGATGAGCCATTGGGGGCCGGGGAAATGGAAGTCTTGGAGGAGGTGGAGGGTATGGGTGGTGTCTCGAATGTATGTGGGGAGTTCCTGGACTAGGGGGGATAGGACAGTGTCGAGGTAGGTAGAAATGAGTTCAGTGGGGCAGGAGCATGCTGAGACAATGGGTCGGCCAGGGTGGTCAGGCTTGTGGATCTTGGAAGGAGGTAGAACCGGGCAGTGCGGGATTCCCGGATTATGAGGTTGGAAGCTGTGGGTGGGAGATCTCCTGAGGTGATGAGGTTCTGTATGGTCTGGGAGATGATGGCTTGGTGATTGGGGGTGGGTTTATGGTCGAGGGGGCGGTAGGAAGAGGTGTCCTTGAATTGGCTGTTCAACGCGGCCTTAGATATTTTTAGTGATCCAGCCTTAACAACCCTCAGTAGGAAAGAATTCCACACATATATAAACTCCTGAGAGAAGAAATTCCTCCCTACCAATGTCTTAAATGGGTGACTTTATACTCTGACATCATTCCTTTTAGTCCTAGACTCTGCCACATCTTTCCCCATCTCCTCTATCAAGCCTCCTAAGAATCTTGCACGTTTTAATGAGGTCTCCTGTCAACAAATAATCGCAGAGTTCGACATTATCTAGGGTGTATTGAATAGAGATGATTAGAGAGTCATAGAGTCACAGAGATGTATGGCACTGAAACCAACCCGTCCAACTAGTCTGTGCTGACCAGATATCCCAACCTAAGCTAGTCCCATTTACCGGCATTTGGCCCATGTCCCTCTAAACCCTTCCTATTCTTTAATCCATTCAGATGTCTTTTAAATGCTGCAATTGTACCAGCCTCCACCACTTCCTCTGACAGCTCATTCCATACACGCACCACCCTCTGTGTGAAAAAGTTGCCCTTTAGGTCCCTTGTCTATCTTTCCTCTCTCACCCTAAACCTATGCCCTCTAGTTCTGGACTCACCCACTCCAAGTAAAAGACCTTTTCTATTTATCCTATCCATGCCTCTTTTGATTTTATAAACCTCTATAAGTTTGCCCCTCAGCCTCTGAGGCTCCAGGGAAACAGCCCCACCCTATTCAGCCTCTCCCTAAAGCTCAAATCCACCAACCTTGGCATCATCCTTGTAAATGTTTTCTGAACCCTTTCAAGTTTCACATCATCTTTCCGATAGGAAGGAGACCCGAGTTGCAATATTCCAAAAGTGGCCTAACCAATGTTCTGCACAGCCGCAACATGACCTCCCAACTCCTGTACTCAATACTCCGACCAATAAAGGAAAGCATAACAAATGCCTTCTTCACTATCCTATCTACCTGTGATTCCACTTTCAAGGAGCTGTGAACCTGCACTCTAAGGTCCCTTTGTTCAGCCACACTCCCTAGGACCTTACCATTAAGTGTATAAGTCCTGCTAAGATTTGCTTTCCCAAAATGCAGCACCTCGCATTTATCTAAATTAAACTCCATCTGCCACTTCACAGCTCATTGGCCCATCTGGTCAAGATCCTGTTGTAATCTGAGGTGACCTTCTTCACTGTCCACTACACCTCCAATTTTGGTGTCATCTGCAAACTTACTAACTATATCTCCTTTAGTTCAGACCCAAATCATTTATATAAATGATGAAAAGTACTGGACCCAGCACTGATCCTTGTGGCACTCCACTGCTCACAGGCCTCCAGTCTGAAAAACAACCCTCCACCACTACCCTCTGTCTTCTACCTTTGAGCCAGTTCTGTATCCAAATGGCTAGTTCTCCCTGTACTCCATGAGTCTAACCTTGCTAATCAGTCTCTCATGGGGAACCTTGTCAAACGCCTTACTGATTGCTTAACACTGTGCAAGTATCAGCCAACAGAACTATTGTTGACTGTCGGATGGACGATATTGGCCAGTGAAGTAATTTCACTGATGAATCAACTCAAATTGTCTTAATCTTTTTTATAAAGAATATTCTGAGGTTAGTTGTGACTTTTTCACTCATTTTACCCAGTGTCCCCCTGTGTTCCTGTCAGCAATTACATTTAAGTATTGCTGAACAAAGAAACTTTTCAGCTTGCGGTCTTCAAGACGATTGACAAGAATATCAGTTTAAGGGGAAAATCAACAGTTATACAGCATGAAGAGGCATTCACAGATAACTGGCAATCATCATTATCTGGTACATACTCATACAGATTCGGTTCAACTTGCCCATGCCAACCAGATATCCTAAATTAATCTAGTCCCATTTGCCAGCATTTGGCCCATATCCCTCTAAACCCTTCCTATGCATGTGCCCATCCAGATGCCTTTAAATATTTAAATGGGGATGTAATTGTACCAGCCTCCAACACCTCTTCTGGCAGCTCATGCCATACATACACCACTCTTTGTGTGAAAAAGTTGCCCCTTAGTTCCCTTTAATATATTTCCCCTCTCACCTTAAACCTGTACCCTTTAGTTTTCCTGAGGAAAAGATCCTGGCTATTTACCCTATGCATGCTCTTCCTGATTTTATAAAAATCCTAAAGATCACCCCTCAACCTCCAACCCGTCAGCCTATTCAGCCTCTCCCTATAGTTTAAACCTTCCAACCCTGGCAACATCATTTTCTGAACCCTTCCAAATTTAACATCTTCTTTCCTGTGGCAGGGAGACCAGAAGTGAATGCAGTGGCCTAACCAATGCAGCATCATAACCTCCCAACTCCTTTATTCAGTGCAATGATCAATAAAGAGAAGATAACCAAATGCCTTCTTCACTATCACATCTACCTGAGACTCCACTTTCAAGGAGCTATGAACCTGCACTTCAAAGTCTCTTTGTTCAGCAACAGTCCCCAGGACCCTACCATTAAGTGTATAAGTCCTGTTGTGATTTGCCTTACCAAAGTGTGACACCTCCCCTCTGTGGACGCACCTCTACTAATCCAGTGCCAACTAATCAGCACTCTCATCTCATATCCTATAAAGGTTGGTTTTCCGGTTAAATGGTTATGCTAATTTTTCAGCTCAGCGAATTTAAAGCGATATTCCGAGTTTATAGTTCCAGGCTCTCGATTCTTCATTTCGGAGGCAAAGATGAAAAAGCCCAAGTATTTCCAGTCTCATCAGAAGATATTTCACCGTATTAAAGATGTTTCACCGCTTTGCAATCGCACATTGTTTCTAACTGTGGGGAATCACTGCTTATTCAAATCCAAGTGACATAGCTACCGAAGAAAAATAGTGATTTAGAAACATTTGCATTTTACAAAGAAGCTCTGCGACCACTTCCTTTTTACATGAGCTATCTTTGACCACAATATTTTTTCAGTTTCTATTCTGACACCTCTAAAACTGACTAATGCAATTCTAGGTATTCAATTTAAGAATAAGGGCAAACAAAAGTTTGGTTAGGATCAGTAATTGCCTTCACTTTACTGTAACTACCTTCCCACCAGAAAAAAAGTCCCATTCATGAAGTGAAGGTCGAGTTGGCCTCCAGCAAACCATGTGACTTTCATTGCCCAGGATACTGATGGTGTCTGGGAACAGCAAAACTTCCCACAGGGATGCAAGCTCATACATCTTCCTTCTCATCTCATTAAACTGTGAATCAAAAGTCCAGGGCATGCATCTTAATTTCGAATATATCCAGAGCCCGCTCGTCCACTGACCTCTGTGCTTGCTGACTTACATCGGCCTGGGGTAAGTTTTAACATTGCCGTCCAGCCTTCAAGGCCTCGTGCCCCCAAACCCACTCCTTGTGCACCAGCCCCCACCCCATCCACTAGCCCCTTCATTCCAATCTTTGTCACCTCTTCCAGAACTCTGAGAACTCAGTATTCCTCCAATTCTGGTCTCTCCTTTGTACCACTGGCTCCATTAGCCTTGGAGTTATCCAGTGGACAGCTTGCTTTGTTTCGCTCCTGTCCAATTTGCCCAATTGTGGGCTAGCCTGGTAACTTACCTTTCATGCTAGAAGTGGCCCATGTTGGGCTTTTACTTTGCTTACTCCCAGCCCTCTTCCCAGCCTCACACATTGCAGTTCCGAGATTAAAACAATCATCCACAGTGTCTTAATAACTACATTCCACATAATATACTTAATCTCCGATGATTGTCCCAATTCTATTACATTTACTATGTCGAATCATTACTAATTCGCTATAACACACTATACTTAATGTTCACTCATATTCTTTCCACTCTATCATTATATTCCATTCTTATCTTTGAAATGCACTAGTCAAGAACATTTATTTTATTACATTTTCCCCTTTTACCAATGCAGAATGGTCAGAAACCCATAACCATGTCCTTAAGGCATATTCTTGATCTGATTTGATTTATTATTGTCATGTACCTAAGTACAGTGAAAATTTTTGATTCCAGTGCAGTACAGGCAGATAATAGTATACAAACATGCAAAGATCATAGGGTGATAGAACAGAGCAAGGAATACAAAGTACAGCTGCAGAGAAGGTGCACAAAAAGCAAGATCAACATTGGATTTGAAATTTGAAAGGTCCACTCAAAAGTCTAATAACAGAGGTGAAGAAGCTGTTCTTGTTCCTATCGGTACATGTGTTTAAGCTTTTGTATCTGCCTGACAGAAGGATTGGAGGAAATTATAACCGGGGTGGGAGGGGTCTTTGATGATGTGGCTGCCTTTCCACGGCAGTAAGAAGTGTAGCTGGAGTCAATGGTTGGGAGGTTGGTTCGGGTGATGGCCTTGGCTGCGTTCACAACTTTTTGCAGTTTCTCACAGTCCTGGGCAGAATGGTTGCCATACCAAGCAGTGATGCATCTGGACAGATTGCCTTCATGGTGCATCAGTAAATGCTGGTGAGGGTCCTTATGGACATGGCAAATTTCCTTAGCATCCTGAGGAAGAAGAGGCCATATGGTTTGAGACACTGCCATTGATTCATTGGGAGATCTTGGGGATTGAATGACCTTCCTCAGAACCAGACGCTCAAGACTTGATGGACAAGGATATATATATAATACAGCCAACATGTTGAACATGAAGTGGAAAATCTTTCCAATGGATGCCAATAGCAGGCAACAAAAGCAGGAGAGATTCCTAGACAACCATGTGATAGGAAGACCTTTGGAGCATCACTATCTAGAGGTTCTGAGGCTGATTTTAAAAGTAATGAATTTAGACTTGATTTTGCATCCACACTAGCATTGTATGCCCCATGTCTGTAGGGAAATGAGTGCATGCACAAGCAGCCACAAGCTGAGGCAAGTCCAGATGTCACCAGTGAGGTTATAACTGGCTTCAAGGAGAGTAGCAATTGAGAAAAACAACAAGTGAGGGAAGAGGGTTATAAGCCAGTCAGGTGAAATTGAGGACTGCAGATGCTGGAGATTCGAGTCAAGGTTAGAGTGGTGCTGGAAAAGCACAGCAGGTCAGGCAGTATCCAAGGAGCAGGAAAATCAACATTTTGGCCAGGAGCCCTTCCAGATGAAGGGCTCCTGCCCGAAGCATCGATTTTCCTCCTCCTCGGATGCTGCCTGACCTGCTGTGCTTTTCCAGCACCACTCTAATCTTGACTTACAAGCCAGTCAGCCTTATATTAATCATGGTGAAAACTGCAGAGACCACCTGGGGTCAAAATTGATAAACATTTGAAAAAATTTGCCATCATAAATGAAAGCCAATTATTCATTGTGAGAAAGAAACGATCATTTGCAGCTATTTGTAGCATACCAATGGGAGGATGAAGCAACCATGGTTGACAAGGGATATCAGGGACAGCGTAAAGGCTAAAGGAAAAGCATACAATGTGGCGTGATTAGGGTGGAGCCACAGACAGTGGGGAAACCTTGAAAAAACAGCAAAAGATAACCCCCAGAAAAGCAAGAAGTGGGAAGAAGATGTATTATGAGAGTAAGCTAACTAGTAATATAAAAGAAAATGGCAAGAGTTGTTTTTAGATACCTGAAAGGTAAGAGAGAGGCAAGAGTGGACATTGGATGGTTGGAAAATTGAGGCTGGTGAAGTAGTAATAGGGAACAAAGAAACGGCATAGGAACTGAATATGTACTTTCTATGAGTTTTCACAGTGAAGGACAGCAACAGCATTATCAGAGCTTCAAGAGAGTTAGTGGGAGATTCAAGTGGAGTACACATAACTAAGGAAAAGGTGCTGGGGACACCGAAAGGTCTGAAGGTGATCACATCAACTGGGCACTCCAGAGTTCTGAAGGAGATAGCTGAGGAAATTGTAAAGGCATTGGTGGTGATCTTTCAGGAATCATTGGAGTCAGGGAGGGTCCCAGAAGACTTGAAAATGGCTAATGTAACAGCCCTGTTTAAGAAGGCAGGGAGACAGCAAACTACACACTGGTTAGTCTGACCTCAGTCATTGGTAAGATTTTAGAGTCCATTATTAAGGATGAGGTTGTGGAGCATGGTAAAATAGGGCAGAGTCAGCATGACTTCATCAAGAGGAGGTCATGCCTGGCAAATCAGTTAGAATCCTTTGAGGAGGTAATGAGCAGGTTAGACAAAGGAGAACCAGTGCACATGATCTAATTGGATTTCTAGAAACCCTTGGACAAGGAGCTGCACAGGAGACTGCTTACTAGGATAAGAGCTCATGGTGTTAGGGGCAAGATACTTTCATGGATAGAAGATTGACTCACTGACAGAAGGCAGAGAGTGGGGATAAAAGTGCCTTTTTCAGGGTAGCAGCTGGTGACCAGTGGTGTTCCACAGGAGTCAGTTTTGGACCATAATTATTCATGGTATACATTAATGATCTGATTGAAGGAATTGAGGGAATTGTTGCTAAGGTTGCAGATGACACAAAGATAAGTGAAGGACAGGAAATGTTGAGGAAGTTGGGAGGCTGCAGAAGGAGTTGGACAGGCTAGGAGAGTGGGCAAAGAAGTGGCAGATGAAATACAATATGAGAAAGTTTGAAGTTATATACTTTAGTAGGAAGAATAGAGGCATAGACTGTTTTCTAAAATGGGGAAAGGCTTCAGAAGTGTGAAACACAAAGAGACTTAAGAGTTCTAGTTCAGAATTCTCTGAAGATTATCCCGCAGGTTCAATTGTTCGTTAGGAAGGCAAATGCAAGAGGCTTTTCCCATGTACTTGCTGCCATATCCTGGTTGTGGGTTTGGAAGGTGTATCAAAGGAGCCTTAGCAAGTTGTTACAGTTCTGTTTACTAGATGGCACACTCTGCTGTCCTTGTGCATTGGTAGTAGAGTGACTGAACATATAAAGTGATAGATGGGTGTCCATCAAATGGAATATTTTATTTTGGACTGCACTGAGATTCTTGCGAGTTGGTGGAGCTGCACTCATCCGGGCAAATGGGGAGTATTCCATTATACTCCTGGCCTACATCTGGTTTTGCGGAGTTAGAAAGTGAGTTACTTGCTGCAAAATTCCCATCCTCTGACCTGCTCTTGTATTTATGTGTTAATCAAGTCAAGGTTCTGATTAATGGTGACTTTCAGGATAATGGTTTAATGATGTTCATGTCATCAAATATGAAGGGGTGCAGATACATAGTTCCTTGAACGTTCTGTCACAGGTAGTCAGGTTGTTGAGGAAAGGATTTGTCCCACTTGCCTTCATCGATCAGACTGCTGGAGTGCTGGAGTTGGAGTGTCATGCTCGGGTGAACAAGATATTGGTGAGGTCACATCTGAAATACTGCATACAATTCTGATCGCCCTGCTATAGGAAGGATGTTATTAAATTTGAAGAGGTGCTAAAAGGATTTGTGATGATGTCACTGGGACTGGAGGGCTTTTGTTAAAAGGAGAGATCGGATAGACTGAGAATTTCTTTCTGTAGGGCATCGGAGGCTGAGGGGTAACCATTTAGAGGCTTATAAATTATAGTAGGGGCATGGATAAGGTCTTCTCCCCAAGGTGGGGAAGTCCAAAACTAGAGGGCATAGGTTTAAAGTGAGAGGGGAAAGATTTAAAAGGGACCTGAGGTGAAAGTTTTTCACAAAGGGGATGGTGCTTATATAGAAGTGGTGGAGGTGAGTACAATTGCAACAGTTAAAAGACATTTGGACAGGGAAGGTAAGAGGGATATGGGCCAAATGCAGTCAAATGGAACTGGTTCATAGAATCCCTACAGTGTGGAAGCAGGCCATTCAGTCCATCCAGTTTACACCAACCTTCTGAAGAGTATCTCAGTCAGACCCACCCTTCCTACCTTATCTCTGCAACTCTGCATTTCCCATGGCTAATCCATCTAGCTTACATACCCCTGGACATTATGGACAATTTAGCTCAGCTGATCCACCTAATCTTTGCACTGTGGGAGGAAACCAGAGCACCCAGAGGAAACCCATGCAGGAGGAGAACATGTAAACTCCACCAGTCACCCACAGGTGGAAATCAAACCCCAGATGCTGGGCTGGAAATTGAACCACTGAGCCACCACGTCATCCTTCGGTTTGGGAAACCAGGTTGGCATGGATGAGTTGGGCCGAAGGGTCTGTTTCTACATTGTATGACTCTATGATGCTATCGAGGTGATTGCAATCCCTCCTATTCATGGTAATCACTGCAACTGTGGCATGGATGTTTCTTTTCACTTATCAGCCCAAACCTGGATATTATCCAGATCTTACAGCATGTAAAAATGGACAATGTCATCATTTGAGGAATTGTGAAAGGAACTGAATACTTTGTAAAGCTCGCTAGACCTAAGGAAGTTTAGATTCAATGGTCCCTAGTGGATCTATATTGGTGATATGACCCTATCCCAGAATAATGTTAGAGACCCATTTTATTCTGTCCAGAAATCTAATAATTTATCATGGTGCAAATCCAGAAATAATGAGTTGTGCCTTCTTAGGTAACACTCTCACCTATGAGAAGTACAATGATGAGAATATAAGTTCCAGGCCCGAGATTTGAACTAAAATCTAGGCTACTGCTCCTGGTGAAGCAATGGACATGGCCAGGTCTTACATCAGTAATGTACTAATAACTAGTTAGAATGTTCAGCATTGGGTTTATTGACTGACAGATATTAGCCAAAACTTTAGAGGAAACTCCCCTTTTCTTAATATTCCACATTGACATTATCGTTCAATGCTGAGGGAACGCTGCACTATCTGACAGGCCTACCTTCAGATCTGATATTAAACCAAAGCCTCAATGTTGTCATCAGAGGCAGCAGTGAAAGATTGCATCAAAGAAGTGCTTGAGAGATCTCCTTGGTATTTTGGCTAATATTTATCCCTCTACAAACAGCAAAAAAAAATATAGCCATGTTTCGCTGTTTGAAAGATCTTGCTATGCAGAAACTGACAGTTTCATTTCTTGCATTGAACAGTATCTACACTTTCATTGGTTGTGAAAGTACTTTAAGTGACTTGCAGTTACGAAAGGCACTTCAGATCTGATTCATTCTACTTAGTCTGCTGTTGCGGGGTCTGATGTTGTGATCTGCAAGGTAACTTGTTCATATGAATAATGCATGACTTTATGTTTTAAACATCCTCATCACTCTAGAAGCTTGTGTCCATTGATATGTTTGCCAGCATGTTCGTGGGCTGTCAGTTTTAGTTTCTGATCTTGCAGTTCCAATCTGCCTGCTTGAAATAAAAAACCCCTTTGTCCTTTACTTCAAAGGTAAAATCCTAATACCTGACAGGTACCTGATAACTCATCGCTCATAAATAATTGTGGGCAGGAATGAATCAAACTTGAGATGAAATGTTACAATAGGGCACAAGTTAGAAATCAAAACCTGACTGTGAAATGCATTTGTTGAAATAAGCAATGAACTAAAAAGGGGAATCACCCAGCTTGTCTTTCCATTTTATACCACAAACAAGTAATAGCTAAACCAGAAACCCCTTCTTCTACGTGGAAACCGTAGTTTCAAACGATTCATATCACTTTAGACCTGTAAAATGACTTTGTTACTTGGAATAAGGTATTTCATATTTCACTTGTGCCGTTGTCCCTTCCCACCAAGTACTTTCAGAAAACTTCCATCTGGACATTTCAAACTATTTCGAAGTTTCAACTTTTTGTGTCCCGATTTTGTGTGTGTGTGTGTGTGTCTGTGTGTGTGTGTGTCTGGTTTAGGGTTAGCCCTCAAATACAAGGCTATTTGATTATTTCTTAAACATTCCCTCACAAAGATTGGATGAATATGGATTCATCACTTCAGAAATAGCCTGCATTACAAGAGACTTATTATGGATATAGCATGATCTGATTTATGTCCTGTTCCAAATTCCCTCCCATCCTTGCTTCTTTTAACTCATTTGCTGTCCTCAAGACGAGGACTAGCTAAAGCCTATGAAAAGATATGACCTATAACCTTTCTCAAGGGTCTTATTTGTGGCACTTCACTGGAAGTTGATGTACACCACATCATAAGCATTATCCTCATCGACGCTTTCTGTTACATCTTCAAAACCTCCAAGAATTTCACGATTCTCACAGGCACCAGGTTCCTGGCCAGACGTGTAAAAATGTTCTTCCTTGATCTCCTTTATATCTCTGGCCCAACATTTTAAATGTCTCTCCTTAGTTCTTGCATCATTTGGTTGATGAGGACAGCTCTTGCGTACATCATTCCTCAATCAGATCTTTGCCCAACCTCATTTGTTCCAAGGAGAAAATTCAAGACCAGCTTCTCTGACCTTACAACAATCTCCTATCCCTTGAATCATTCTGACCAATCTCCTCTGCATAATCTCAAGGAACTTCACATCTTTCCAAACGTGTGGTGATCATTTTGACATAGTATTTTATTTGGTGTTTCACTACAGCTCGAAACATCTTCATAACTTGCATAAGAACTTAACAACATAAGAACTCAGAGGAGGAGTAAGCTGTCTGGCCACTCAATAAGATCATGGCTGCTCTTTTAATTGTCTCAGCTCCACTTACTGCCCTCTTATCGCGTCCCTTAATTCCTTTATTGTTAAAAAAAATCTCGTGGGTTTAAAAACGTTTACTGAAGTAGCGTCAACTACTTCACTGGGCAAGGAATTCCAAAGATTCACAACCTTCTGGGTGAAGAAGTTCCTTGCACATTGCATTCAATGTGTATATTGATTAAAGTCAAGATTACATTTTTCTTTTACGAACTGCAGTCTCAATATGTTTTATTATCTTCAAAGCTGTAAACATATGAATTTCCAAGGTCCTTGATCTCTGAACACTCTCTAGAGTGGTACTAACCAGTATTTGTTTCCTCTCCATAGCCCCTTCTTTTAAGATTCAATGTTGCAGGTGATCAGGCGAGTTATTTAAACATTACTTCTCCTCAACAGAGAGTGACTGTCCTGAATATCTCCCTTACCAAACGCCTTCTTCAAAACCCATCTACCTGCACCTCCACTTTCAAGGAGCTATGAACCTGCACTCCAAGCTCTCTTTGTTCAGCAACAGTCCCTAGGACCTTACCATTAAGTGTATACGTCCTGCTAAGAGTTGCTTTCCCAAAATGCAGCACCTCACATTTATCTGGATTGAACTCCATCTGCCACTTCTCAGCCCACTGGCCCATCTGGTCCAGATCCTGTTGTAATCTGAGGTAACCCTCTTCGCTGTCCACTACACCTCCAATTTTGGTGTCATCTGCAAACTTACTAACTGTACCTCTTATGCTCACATCTAAATCATTTATGTAAATGACAAAAGGTAGAGGGCCCAGTACCGATCCTTGTGGCACTCCACTGGTCACAGACCTCCAGTCTGAAAAATAACCCTCCACCACCACCCTCTGTCTTCTACTTTTGAGCCAGTTCTGTATCCAAATGGCTAGTTCTCCCTGTATTCCATGAGATCTAACCTTGCTAATCAGTCTCCCATGGGGAATCTTGTCGAATGCCTTACTGAAGTCCATATAGATCACATCTACTGGTCTGCCCTCATCAATCTTCTTTGTTACTTCATCAAAAAGCTCAATCAAGTTTGTGAGACATGATTTCCCACGCACAAAGCCATGTTGACTATCCCGAATCAATCCTTGCCTTTCCAAATACATGTACATCCTGTCCCTCAGGATTCCCTCCAACAACTTGCCCACCACCGAGGTCAGGCTCACTGGTCTATAGTTCCCTGGCTTGTCCTTGCCACCCTTCTTAAACAGAGGGACCACGTTTGCAAACGTCCAGTCTTCCAGCACCTCACCTGTGACTTCGATGATACAAATATCTCATCAAGAGGCCCAGCAATCACTTCTCTAGCTTCCCACAGAGTTCTCGGGTACACATGATCAGGTCCTGGGGATTTATCCTGCTTCACCCCTTTCAAGACATCCAGCACTTCCTCCTCTGTAATCTGGCCATTTTGCAAGATGTCACCATCTATTTCCCTACAGGCTATACCTTCCATATCCTTTTCCACAGTAAATACTGATGCAAAATATTCATTTAGTATTTTCCCCCATTTTCTGTGGCTCCACACTAAGGCCTCCTTGCTGATCCTTGAGGGACCCTATTCTCTCCCTAGTTACCCTTTTGTCCCTAATATATTTGTAAAACCCCTTTGGATTCTCCTTAATTCTATTTGCCAAAACTATCTCATGTCCCCATTTTGCCCTCCTGATTTCCCTCTTAAGTATACCCCTACTTTCTTTATACTCTTCTAAGGATTCACTCGATCTATGCTGAGTGTACCTGACATATGCTTCCTTCTTTTTCTTAACCAAACCCTCAATTTCTTTAGTCATCCAGCAATCCCTATACTTACCAGCCTTCCCTTTCACCCTGACAGGAATATACTTTCTCTGGATTCTTGTTATCTCATTTCTGAAGGCTTCCCATTTTCCAGCCATCCCTTTACCTGCGAACATCTGCCTCCAATCAGCTTTTGAAAGTTCTTGCCTAATACCGTCAAAATTGGCCTTTCTCCAATTTAGAACTTCAACTTTTAGATCTGGTCTATCCTTTTCCATCACTATTTTAAAACGAATAGAATTATGGTCACTGGCCCCAAAGTGCTCCCCCACTGACACCTCAGTCACCTGGCCTGCCTTATTTCCCAAGAGTAGATCAAGTTTTGCACCTTCTTTAGTAGGTACACCCACATACTGAATCAGAAAATTGTCTTGTACACACTTAAGAAATTCCTCTCCATCTAAACCTTTAACACTATGGCAGTTCCAGTTGATGTTTGGAAAGTTAAAATCCCCTACCATAACGACCCGATTATTCTTACAGATAGCTGAGATCTCCTTACAAGTTTGTTTCTCAATTTCCCTCTGACTATTGGGGGGTCTATAATACAATCCCAATAAGGTGATCATCCCTTTCATATTTCTCAGTTCCACCCAAATAACTTCCCTGAATGTATTTCCGGGACTATCCTCCCTCAGCACAGCTGTAATGCTATCCCTTATCAAAAATGCCACTCCCCCTCCTCTTTTGCCTCCCTTTCTATCCTTCTTGTAGCATTTGTATCCTGGAACATTCAGCTGCCAGTCCTGCCCATCCCTGAGCCGTGTTTCCATGTTTGCTATGATATCGCAGTCCTATGTTCCTAACCATGCCCTGAGTTCATCTGCCTTCCCTGTTCAGCCCCTTGCATTGAAATAAATGCAGTTTAATTTATTAGTCCTACCTTGTCCCTGCCTGTCCTGACTATTGGATTCACTTCTGTTCTCAGCTGTACCCGTCTCAGATCGATCTCTTTCCTCACTATCTCCCTGGGTCCAACCCCCCCACCTTACTAGTTTAAATCCTCCCAAGCAGTTCTAGCAAATTTCCCTGCCAGCATATTAGTCCCCTTCCAATTTAGGTGCAATCTGTCCTTCTTGAACAGGTCACTTCAGAAAATATTTACAAGGATATTGCCAGGGTTGGAGGATTTGAGCTATAGGGAGAGGCTGAACAGGCTGGGGCTGTTTTCCCTGGACCGTCGGAGGCTGAGGGGTGACCTTATAGAGGTTTACAAAATTATGAGGGGCATGGATAGGATAAGTAGGCAAAGTCTTTACCCTGGGGTTGGGGAGTCCAGAATTAGAGGGCATAGGATAAGGGTGAGAGGGGAAAGATATAAAAGAGACCTAAGGAGCAGAGGGTGGTATGTGTATGGAATGAGCTGCCAGAGGATGTGGTGGAGGCTGGTACAATTGCAACACTTCAGAAGCATTTGGATGGGTATATGAATAGGAAGGGTTTGGAGGGATAGGGGACGGGTGCTGGCAGGTGGGACTAGATTGGGTTGGGATATCTGGTCAGCATGGACGGGTTGGACCGAAGGGTCTGTTTCTAAGCTGTACATCTCTATGACTCTCCCAATAGCTCAAACTCTCCAACCCTGGCACCATCCGTGTCAATCTTCTCTGAACCCTTTCAAGTTTCACAACATCCTTCCTATAGCAGCTTGGAGGAAATCTTGCCAATGGTGGTCCTTGTTCTTATAGATACTGGTGGCTTTAAGCTTGGAAGGTGCTGCCTTCTTCTGCAGTGAATTTTTGAATTTTTGCACACACCACTGCTCCTAAATGTGAGTGGTGGAGTGAGTGAATGTGGTGCCAATCAAATAGGCTGCTTGCTCCTGGATGGTGTTCTGAATATTGGTGGAGCTACACTTATCTAGGCAAGTGGGGTATATTCTATCACACTCCTGATTTGTGCTTAGTAGACAGGTTTTACAGAGTTGGGTTTATGAGTTTCTGAATTACTTGATACAGGATTCCCAGCCTCTGATCTGCTCTTCCATTCATAGTGTTTATATGGCTAGTCTAGTTCAGTTTTGGTCAACGGCATCCCACAGGCTGTTAAATGTGGGGATTCAGTGATGGTAATGCCATTAAAATCAAAGGGAATGGTTAGGTTGTCTTTTATTCCAGGTGGCCACTGCCTGGCATTTCCATGTTGTGAAAATTACTTGCCACTTGCCAACTCAAGCTTAATATTGTCCAGATCTTGCTGCATTTGAACATGGACCGTTTTAGTATCAGAGGAGTCATAAATGCTGAATATTGTCCAATCATCGGTGAACATCCCCACTTCTGACCTTATGATGGAGGGAAGGTTATTGATGAAGCAGCTGAAGATAGCTGTGTCTGGGATACTACCCTGAGGGACTCCTGCAGAGATCTCCTGGAGCTGAGATAACCCAATCAACCATGGCCAACTAAAATAAAACAAAGAACTGCAGATGTTAGAAATAACACAGAGATTGCTGGAGAAACTCAGCCAGTCTGGCAGCATCTTTGGAGAGAGAAAAACAGAATTAACATTTCGAGTCCAGAAACCATCTTTCTTTACATTGGATTTGACTCTAAATAAAGGAGAGTTTTCCCCCGACTCCCATTGACTCTAATTTTGCTGGGGCTATTCAGGCCACACTCGGTCAAATATGACCATGGTGTTAGACACTGTTGCACTCACCTAACCAGGAATGTTTTTTTGGTGAAAATTATGAAATACCTTCTTGAACATCTGTCACTGCATCTCTACTCTCTACTCACTCAACTTATCTTCTTCAGTCCACTTCAGACAACTTTGGATTCGCACATTTGAAATTGCCTTCATTTAAGTTTAGGTCCCTAGTTATGGAGCCCATTTCTCACCCTCAAACTGAATGAGAGATTCTTCCATGTAATGCCTATAACATAGGTAGGAAAAAGGATGTAAGGCAGAAATTCAAGGTGCTAGGGTGGAAGCTTAGATCTAGAACAAACAGAGTTGTTATCTCACGTTTGTTACCCGTGCTATGTGCTAGCAAGGCGAAGAATAGGGTGAGAGAGGAATTGAACACATGGCTACAGGGATGGGATGGGATGGAGAGATTCAGATACCAGGGTAATTGGGGCTCATTCTGGGGTAAATGGGACTTCTGCAAATGGGATGGTCTACACCTGAACCAGAGGAGTACCAATATCCTGTGGGGGATATTTGCTAATGCTCTTCATGAGGGTTTAATCTAATTCAGCAAGGGGATGAGAACTGGAATTGTAGCTCAAGCATAGTGGTGGTTGAGAGTAGTGAGATCACGAATAAGGTTTCAAGGTTGCAGGAGTGTAATGCTAGGCATGAAGGTGGTTGGAAGTGTGTCTACTTCAATGCCAGGAGCATCTAGAATAAGGTGGGTGAACTTGCAGCATGGGTTGTTACCTGGGACTTCGACGTTGCAGCTATTTCACAGACATGGACGGAGCAGGGCCAGGAATGGTTGTTGCAGTGTCCAGCTTTAGATGTTTCAGTAAGATCAGGGAAGGTGGTAAAAGAGGGGGAGGTGTGGCATTGTTAGTCAAGGACAGTATTATGATGGCAGAAAGGATATTTGATGAACACTTGTCAATTGAGGTAGTATGGGCTGAGGTTAGAAACAAGAAAGGAGAGGTCACCCTGTTGCAAGTTTCTATAGGCCTCCGAAAAGTTCCAGAGATATCGACGAAAGGATTGCAAAGATGATTCTAGATAGGAGTAAAAGTAACATGTAGTTGTTATGGGGGATGTTAACTTTCCAAATATTGACTGGAAACACTATTGTTCAGGTACATTTTACAGGTCAGTTTTCATCCAATGTGTGCAAGATGGTTTCCTGACACAGATACGTCAACAAGAGGCAAGGCCACATTGGATTTGGTACTGGAGAATGAACCGGGCCATGTGTTAGATTTGGAGGTAGGTGAGCACTTTGGTGATAGTGACCACAATTCAGTTACATTTACGTTAGCGATGGAAAGGGTTAGGTATATACCACAGGGCAAGAGTTATAGCTGGGGGAAAGGCAATTACTATGCGAATGGGCAAGACTTAGGATGCATAGGATGGGAAAGGAAACTGCAGGGAATGGGCACAATTGAAATGTAGAGCTTGGTCAGGGAACAGCTACTGCGGGACCTTGATAGAACTCTTGATAGAGTTGGATAGAGCTCTTAAGGATAGTGGAATCAAGGGTTCTGGGGATAAGGCAGGAACAGGATACTGATTGAGGATGATCAGCCATGATCATAATGAATGGTGGTGCAGGCTCGAAGGGCAGAATGGCCTTCTCCTGCACCTGTTGTCTATTGTCTATTGTCTATTGATGAGTATGCACCTGTCAGGCAGGGAGGAAGTGGTTGAGTGAGGTTTACTAAAGAAGTTGAACCTCTTGTCAAGAGGTAGAAGGAGGATTATGTAAAGATGAGGAGTGAAGGCTCAGTTAAGGCACTTCAGAGCTACAAGTTAGCCAGGAAGGACCTAAAGAGAGAGCTAGGAAGAGCCAGGAGGGGACATGAGAAGACTTTGGCAGGTAGGATCAAGGAAAACCCTAAAGCTTTCTATAGGTATGTGAGGAATAAAAGAATGACTTGAATAAGATTAGAGTCAAGGACAATAGTGGAAAGTTGTGTGTGGAGTCTGAAAAGACAGGAGAGGTATTAAATGAATGTTTTTTGTCAGTATTCACACTAGAAGAAGATAATGCTGTCAAGGAGACGACTGAGATACAGGCTATTAGACTGGATGGGATTAAGGTTTATAAGGAGGAGGTGTGAGCAATTGTAGGAAGTGTGAAATACGATAAATTCCCTGGGCCTGATGGGATTTATCCTAGGATTCTCTGGGAAGCAAGGGATGAAATTGCAGAGCCTTTGACTTTGATCTTTCTATGTCATTGTCTACAGGAATAGTGCCAGAAGACTGGAGGATAGCAAATGTTGTTCCCTTGTTCAATAAAGGGAGTAGAGACAACCCTGGTAATTATAGACCAGTGAGCCTTACTTCGGTTGTGGGTGAAGTGTTGGAAAAGGTTATAAGAGATAGGAATTATAACTGTCTAGAAAGGAATAATTTGATTAGGGATAGTCAACATGGTTTTATGAAGGGTAAGTTGTGCCTCACAAACCTTATTGAGTTATTTGAGAAGGTGACCAAATAGCTGGATGAGGGTAAAGAGCTGCTGTGGTGTATATGGATTTTAGTAAGGCATTTGATAAGGTTCCCCACGATAAACTATTGCAGAAAATATGGAGGCATGGGATTGAAGGTCATTTGGTGGTTTGGATCAGAAATTGGCTAGCTGAAAGAAGACAGAGGTGGTGGTTAATGGGAAATGTTCATCCTGGAGTTCAGTTGGTAGTGGTGTACCGCAAGGATCTGTTTTGGGGCCACTGCTGTTTGTCATTTTTATAAATGACCTGGATGAGGATATAGAAGGATGGGTTAGTAAATTTACGGATGACACTGAAGTCGGTAGAATTGTGGATAGCGATGATGGATGTTGTAGGTTACAGAGAGACATAGATAAGCTGCAGAGCTGGGCTGAGAGGTGGCAAATGGAGCTTAATGCAGAACAGTGTGAGGAAGGAATAACAGTTTTACAGAATACTGGGCTGATGATAAGTTTCTTGGTTGTGTAGATGAGCAGAGAGACTTCAGTACCCAGGTGCACAGATCTCTGGAAGTTGCAACCCAGGTTGATAGGATTGTTAAGGAGTTTTACCAAGATGTTGCCTGGTGTGGAGGGAAGTCTTAAGAGGCAAGGCTGAGGGACTTGAGGCTGTTTTTGTTAGAAAGAAGAAGGGGTGACTTAATAGAGACATACAAGATGATCAGAGGATTAGATAGGATGGACAGAGAGAGCTTTTTTCCTCAGATGGTGATGGCTAGCACGAGGGGACATTGCTTTAAACTGAGGGGTAGTAGATATAGGACAGATGTCAGAGTTAGATTCTTTACTCAGAGAGTAGTAGGGGTGTGGAACGCACTGCCTGCAACAGTAGTAGACCCGCCAACCTTAAGGGCATTTAAATGGTCATTGGATAAATATGTGGATGATAATGGAATAGTGTAGGATAGATGTGCTTCAGATGGGTTTCATATGTCAGGGCAGCAATGAGGACTGAAGGGCCTGTACTGCGCTATACTGTTTGATGTTCTATGTTCCATGCTTTATGCCTATTCTTACAATTGTGCCCTTAAGTACATGGTCATGTATTAATCTTGTAATCCTGCAACAATACCTTGCCTCAAGGTTATGATTGCCTTTTTGTATAAGATGCCTATGTAATGTTTCCCTCTCCCGATGCATCATGATGTCTGAAGGTCAGATTTCAGCTCATCAACTCTGAGTCAAAAATCTTTATCACTAGGTACTGAGTGCAGAGGTCGTCTGCATGGGTCACGTAGGTGTCTACCAGCGCCCCTGCTACAACTGCAACACATTTCCTGCTCTGTCACCTTCGTGGTCTTCAACCCATTCACTACATTTTGAACTATTGCCTGCAATCCATTTTAGAATAGACATAACTGCATTAGAAGCATTGCAGTGAAGGATCACTGGACTGATTCCAAGGATAAAGAGGTTGTCTCTTAAAGAAAGTTTGGGTCTGTATTCATTGAAGCTCAGAAGGATGAAAAATTACCCTGTTGAAAATAGATTCTGAGAGGACTAGATGGGATCATAAAGTCATACAGCATGGAAACAGACCCTTCGGCCCAACTAATCCGTGCTGACCAGACATCCCAAGCTGACCTAATCCCATTTGCCAGTATTTGACTCATATCCCTCTAAACCTTACTTATCCATATCCCCAACGAAAGTGATGAAGGGCTGATAAAGGGCTTTTGTCCGAAACGTCAATTCTCCTGCCTCTTGGATGCTGCCTGAACTGCTGTGCTTTTCCAGCATCACACTCTCAATGTTATTCATATATCCGTTTGCTAAATGTCATAATTTTACTAGCATCCACCAGTTCCTCTGGTGGCTCGGTCCAAATATGCACCACTCTCTGCATAAAAAAAACCCCTTAGGTCCCTTTTAAATCTTTCCGCTCTCACCCTAAACCTTTGCCCTCTAGTTTTGGACTCCCCCACCCCAGGGAAAATACCTTGTCTATTTACCCTATCCATGCCCCTCATGATTTTATAAACCTCTATAAGGTCACCTCTCAGTCTCTGATGGTCCAGAGGAAACAGCCCCAGCTTATCCCGCCTCTTCCTCTAGCTCAAACCCTCAAACTCCGGCAACATCCCTGTAAGTCTCTTCTGAACCCTTTCAAATTTAACAACATCCTTCCTCTTCCAAAAGTGGCCTCACCATTGTCCTGTATCGCCACAGCATGACATCCCAACCCCTACACTCAATGTTCTGACCAATAAAAGTAAGTGGACCAAATGTCTCTTTCACCACTTTCAAGGAACTATGCACCTGCAGCCGAGATCTCTTGGGATACTGAGAGGATGTTTCTCCTTATGCGAGACAAGAAATCAGGTTTGAAAACTAAGTGGTTTCCCATTTAAAACAGATGAGGAGAATTTATTTCCTTCTCAGAAGGGCATATCTCAGAAAAGGATGGACGCAGGTTTATTGAATACTTTAAAGATTCATGCGAGATATTCTTAAATGATGGGAGCCTCAATGTTGCAAGTGATGGTCAGGAAAATAGAGGCCATTATCAGATCAACCATGATCATGTTAAATGATGAAGTAGTTTGAGCAGCCGAATGGCTTCCTTCCGTTTCTAATGAGTATGTCATTACTTGTTGTTACATCAAATGGTTTGAACTATTAAGCCGTAAATTTAATGCAATATTTTTATCTGTCCAGCACCAGTTTAAACGATTTTCTGTCTTGAGAGAAAGACAATATCCTTTCAATGTTCTTTGTCCTTTATTGTCACGTGTGTTCAATACGAAATACAGTGAGACATGTGTACTGCCATTGGTACAGAAGCACCATTCACTGAATAATATTTTTAAAAATAACTTAAAGAAAGTCCAACATTTCTTTCCATGCTGCTACAGCATACCACCGCCAGTGTCCCATTCCGAGATTCCCTGCCCACACCATTCCGCAGAGAGAGTGTCCACTCCGGGATTCCCAGTCCACACCATTCCACAGAGAGACGTCCTACTCTGGGATTCCCAGCCCACACCATGCTGCAGAGAGAGTTTCCCGCTCCAGGATTCCCAGCCCACACCATTCCACAGAGAGATGTCCTACTCTGGGATTCCCAGCCCACACCATGCTGCAGAGAGAGTGTCCCGCTCCAGGATTCCCAGTCCACACCATTCCACAGAGAGACGTCCTACTCTGGGATTCCCAGCACACACCATGCTGCAGAGAGAGTGTCCGCTCCGGGGGATTCTCAGCCCACACCATGCTGCAGAGAGAGTGTCCTGCTCCGGGAATCCCAGCCCACGTCATCCCCCAGAGAGAGTATCCCGCTCCAGGATTCCCAGCCCACACCATGCTGCAGAGAGAGTGTCCCGCTCCAGGATTCCCAGCCCACACCATTCCACAGAAGACGTCCTACTCTGGGATTCCCAGCACACACCATGCTGCAGAGGCAGTGTCCCGCTCCAGGATTATTGGGCTGAGAGGTGGTAAATGGAGTTCAATGCAGCTAAATGTGAGGTGATGCACTTTGGGAAGAATAACAGGAAGGCAGAGTACTGGGTCAATGGAAAGGTTCTTGGCAGTGTGGATATGCAGAGGGATCTTGGAGTCCAAGTACATCGATCCCTGAAAGTTCCCACCCAGGTTGGATAGTGCTGTTAAGAAGGCATATGGTGTGTTAGGTTTCATTGGTAGAGGGATTGTGTTCCAGAGCCGCAATATCATGCTGCAACTATACAAAACGCTAGTACGGCCACACTTGCAGTATTGTGTACAATTCTGATCGCTATAGTTTGGGAAGTATGTGGAAGCATTGGAAAAGATGCAGAGGAGATTTACCAGGATGTTGTCTGGTCTGGAGGGAAGGTTTTTTGAGGAAAGACTGAGGGACATGGGTCTGTTCTCCTTGGAAAGAAGAAGGCTAAGGGGGGATTTGATAGAGACATACAAGATGATCAGAGGATTAGAAAGGTAGACAGTGAAAGTCTTTTTCCTAGGATGATGATGTCAGCTTGTACGAGGGGGCACAACTACAAATTGAGGGATGATAGATTTAAGACAGATGTTAGAGACAGGTTCTTTACTCAGAGAATGGTAAGGGCGTGGAAAGCCCTACCTGCCAATATAGTTAACTCAGCCACATTAGGGAGATTTAAACAATCCTTGGATAAGCACATGGATGATGATGGGATAGTGTAGGGGCACGAGCTGAGAATAGTTCAAAGTTTGTGAGAAGATTTGTAGCTCGGGTGCTCGTTGTTGTGGTTCTGTTTGCTGAGGTGGAAGTTTTTGTTGCAAACGTTTTGTCCCCTGTCTAGGTGACATCCTCAGTGCTTGGGAGTCTCCTGTGAAGTGCTTCTGTGGTGTTTCCTCCGGCATTTATAGTGGCCTGTCCCTGCCGCTTCCGGTTGTCAGTTTCAGCTGTCTGCTGTAGTGGCCGGTATATTGGGTCCAGGTCGATGTGTTTGTTGATGGAGTTTGTGGATGAGTGCCATGCTTCTAGGAATTCCCTGGCTGTTCTTTGTTTCGCTTGCCCTATAATGGTAGTGTTGTCCCAGTCAAATTCATGTTGCTTGTCGTCTGCGTGTGTGGCTACTAGGGATAGCTGGTTGTGTCGTTTCGTGGTTAGTTGATGTTGTGGATGCGGATCGTTAGCTGTCTTCCTGTTTGTCCCATATAGTGTTTTGTGCAGTCCTTGCATGGGATTTTGTACACTACATTAGTTTTGCTCATGCTGGGTATCGGGTCCTTCGTTTTGGTGAGTTGTTGTCTGAGAGTAGCTGTTGGTTTGTGTGCTGTTATAAGTCCTAGTGGTTGCAGTAGTCTGGCTGTCATTTCAGATATGTTCTTGATGTATGGTAGTGTGGCTAGTCTTTTGGGTTGCGGCATGTCCTCGTTCTGTTGTCTTTCCCTTAGGCATCTGTTGATGAGAATAGTTCACAGGTCGTTGCAACATCGAGGGCCGAAGGGCCTGTTTTGCACTGTATTGTTCTATGTTCTATGTTCTATTCCCAGTCCATACCATTCTGCAGAGAGAGTGTCCCGCTCCGCGATTCCCAGTTCATACCATGCCAGTGGCAGGGGCCTACACGTGCAGAAGGGTGAATCCTGCTCCAGGCTTCACTGGCCGTTTGACCAAATGACCATCTCCGTAGCCATGCTGTCTCTGAGAACTCTGCCGCTGGTGCCCCGGAGCCCATTGAAGGCACCTCCTGCCGAAGAGCTGTCTTTATCAGATACGTTTGAGGGGGAAAAAAGAAGGGGTAGAAGAGAAAAGGGAAAAAGAAAGGGAGGGCAAGCCTGGGTACAGGAGCCTGAACGCTTGCTACTCCACCGCTGTCATATACTTAATAATCATCTATTGATTCATCTAATTGATGCTTTTCAGTTTCAGCTCTCATGTCCCACTGCTCTCTTGTGTCTGCACGTTCGATGCAAAATGTCATTTAACACCTCCCCTTCCACCACACTTACCAAATTCCCTCACTTACCAAATCTCATGCTGCGCTCAATCCTCGTGCGCGGTTAATACTTCAACAACACAAACTGCAAGCTCTCCAGGTATGAGTCAGCACTGCTGGTGAGAGAAACCAGTCAATGCACTGTCCTGACACTGTAGCTGAAACTACTAGTGGAAAGTTCGCAGCGACTGTGTGGAATAAAGGAACTATTCTGAAAGTTGTGATGTTTCACATTATAGAACAGTGAATGACGGATTTACTGTGTGCGCCAATCTGGACGAGAGAGAGAAAAGAAACCATTGTGGTTGGGGACTGTAATCTAGTACATAAGCTTTACTGCTCTTTTGATACAATAGTAGTGTCTCTGCCTCTGTGCTATAACGCCTATGTTCAAATCCCACCAATGCTGCAGGCATGTTATAATGTGTCAAGATCTTTTTTTCTAAGGTAGGAGAGTCCAAAATTAGAGGGCATAGGTTTAAGGTGAATGGGGAAAGGGACCTAAGGGGCAACTTCTTTCAAACTGAGGGTGGAGCATGTATGGAATGAGCTATCAGAGGAAGTGGTGGAGGCTGGTACAAT